>NC_141548.1:73048500-73379000 GCF_021556685.1 Rattus norvegicus
ATACAATATGAAAAAATACTTAGAAATTATTTTATGCTAGAAAATGAATAGTTTGTACCAAAAATATTTCTTCAAAGCATAATCCACAGTCTTAGAAAAAAATGCGAACCTGTAGAAAGAGGCTAAGTTTCTATGGTACAAAAATACTTTTAATAAATACTTTGCAAATGTAAAAGTGAGGTAGCAAATATGGTAATAATAATACTCAGTAGTTTAAAAGCATTAACTTTGTGTCAAATGATAATGGAAGCCTAGTGACTAGAATACTCAATTAAGTAGCTTCATGAAAATTATTCACCAGTTTAGCACTAGAGTAAAACAAAACAAAACAACCAAAAAAAAAAAAAAACCAAACCAATTTAATAAAATTGACCATCACAAAGTAAATAAAAAGGAAGTTTCAAACTTTCACCATTATTGGTTCTCCATTAGAATCAGTTCTGCAGCAGCTGCCTCATTACCTTCCCATCCATCCTCTTCCCCAAATCCACATCCTCCACTGGATCTCTTACCAGAGAAGACCAAGCTTCCCTTACCAAGAACCAAACTCAGTACAAGATACAGTAAGACTAGGATACAGTAAGATACAAACCCTTAAATGGAGGTTGGTCAAAGCAACCCAGTATGAAGAAAATGGTCCCAAGAAATGGCAAATGGTCAGAGACACTCCCACTCCCATTTTCAGGAGTACCCCAAAAAATACCCCAACCATCAACCATAAAATATATGCGGACATCCTAGCACAAACCCGGCAGGTTCCTTAACTGGTGCTTTAGTTTCAGTGAAGCCCAGGATCTGTTTGTTGGATTCCACCTGTGTTCTACTAGTATCAATCCCTCTGGCTGTCATTGAACCTTTCTAATTTTTTTTTTCTTTTTTTCGGAGCTGGGGACCCAACCCAGGGCCTTGTGCTTGCTAGGCAAGCGCTCTACCACTGAGCTAAATCCCCAACCCTAATTTTTCTATTACAATCTTACTTGTACTGCTTATTAATGATTTATTTGGAATATTTGTATATTTCTGGTTCAATTTGTTGGGTAATTGGTGTATAGGAGTTTGTACACATATGACCTAAACAAGAAGAACACCCATGAACATGTCAAATGACAGAGAAATGCCATTGAAGACTTATTACTACACAAAGAGCTGCAGGCAACTGAGTAATGGTGGGAGGGAGGCAGGGAGGGAGTGGGGGGAGAGAGATAGATAGAGAGAGAGAGAGAGAGAGAGAGAGAGAGAGAGAGAGAGAGAGAGAGAGAGGTTCTTCCTCAGGGAAGAGCACACCAATTGCTAGTACAGTGTCAAAAAAGACAGAAAACATACATACAAGTAACACTATATGCACTCAAAACACTATATTTGAAGGAGAGCAAAGAGGTGTTTGGAGGTTTAAAAAGTGAAGGGAGAAACATTCTTATAATTAATTATAATCTCAAAAATTTTCCCCCCAAAAAAACAAAAGTTTTCCAATATTTTGAGAAAAATTTAAGTATCACATAAATCTGGATTTCAGTGGTAATAATGGTAATATATGTTATTTTCTTTAATTCACTATATGCTGTTACTCATTTGTAGGCTTTTATAAAGTTATGACAATCTTGCTTTTTTAATCAAAGAGGCACGTCTTTATTACTGGAAAGCATTGCATTGTTTCTTCATTCAAATTTCAAATGTTAGCCTCTGATATTTATTATTGATATCCATGTAGTGTTGGGGTTGTGATTAGTTATTGCTTTCAACATTCCTGACATACACAATTTAAATATTTATTTGAATCCTACATTTATATATAATGTGGGTACTCATAGATGTAAACATCTTTTTAGAATGTCTTTGTTTTTCTCAGGGTATAGTTTTACATTTTTGAATTCCAGGATTTTTGCTTGTTTTTTTTTTTTCACCTGACATTTATTTTTTTTCTATAGCATTCTGAACATTTATCAGGTCATTTTTCTGTATACATGTTTTTATGTAATTTTTGTGTTTTCTGTTGAAGTTGATTTCTATGCTTATTCTATTGTAATATTAAAAACAAAAGAAAGTATTTTCATGTTTTGAATTTGATAAATTTTTTTGACGGTCAAAAATATTTTTGTTTTGGAAAATAGTCTTACATTTTTATATGGTTATAGAAGGGTTGTTTCCAGCACTCCATGTTAGATTATTCTGTTATATTAAGTGTATTAAACATATATTATAACAGTACTGTGTTTTGTTTGGTGATAATTTTTCCTAATTATTTATTTATTTTCTGATTTATTTGTTGGACTGTTGATAAAAGTGAGATATTTTATAATTGTTACTTTGGTTGTATTAAAATAAAATCTCATTATGTAAATTCAGAGTAACCTTGAACACTGTGCTGAAATCACAGGGGTATGGCGCCATGAGCATCTGGAAATGAGATTCTGTTACATTTATTACTGTGTTGGTTCTGCTTCTGCCTTTATACATGATAATGTTTGTTTTAGAAATTGGATGCTTTGACATTTGTTGTGTATGAATTTATTATTTATAATTCTAGGCTCTTATGTATTTTTCTTTTATCAGTACACAGTGACTTCTTTGCCTCTATGACAGATTTTTTTTTCATTTGTCTTGAAATCTGTATTGTACATGAGAACAGTAACACCATGAATATTTTGATTATGTTTACTTAGAATATCGGCTTTTCTATGGGGTTCTTCTAAGTTTGTTTAAATCTCTGTAGATGAGATGAGTTAATAGAAGTTTGTAAAAATTTGTGTTTAATTTTATAAATCTGATCATCCATTTTGCATCTTTTAAGAAGATAACTAAAATTATATTTAGTGTCATCTTGAAAGTTATCTTATTGCTTCAAAACATTATGTGATTTTTATCTTTGCTTGTGTTGATGAGTGTTTTGGTTTCTTCCTTACTCATTTTAGACTTTTACTTCATGAATAATAAACAATTATTTTCTAATTCTCACACTAATTGTAGATATAACCTAGACCATCTCCCTATTCTGATTGTAGGAGATTTCACAAAGTGCCATCTTCTTTTAGTTGTAACTGGTTCCCTTACATGACACTCACTTTGATGGGACCTATTTCATCTCCTATTATGAGTGATAGCTTTGCTGGATTGACACTCATTTCCTTCAGGACTTTAAACATTATTCTCATTCTGTGAACTCCCAGACACTGGAATTTCTGTTCTGAACTATGCTGATTATCTGATGAGTCAAATGACTTGGGACTTCTGTATTGCCCCATTCTTTATTCTTTATTTTCATCCCTTAGCTCTTAAACATTTAACTATAATATAATGAAAAAGTTTAATTTATGGGATTATTTCATTTAATAAGGATTCTTTAAGCCTCTACCTCATCTGTTCTGTTATTTTAGTACTTTTGTAATCATACTTTTCATATAATAGATTCTATTTTGTAATTCATTCGACTGTTGTTTATATCTTTCTTGAAGTTGATCATTTATAAAATCATTTTTTTTATTTTCTAGAACATTCTTCATTTTCATATCTTTAAGTTCAATTACTGTAGTTATGATGTTATTACTTGAATAATGCCATATAATATATTTGGGTTATTATTATTTCTAGATTTTACATGTTTGTCTTATGCTTTCTATTTTTGATTTTGTTTTAATTATGTGTACATAGTTGAGGGGAAATTTTCATGTGAATATTGGTGCCCGAAGAGGAAGAGGAGCATCTTTAATTTTCTGGAGCTAGACTCTTAGGCAATTGGGACTTGCTGGCTTTGGTGCTAAGAACCAAATTCAGATCCTTTGTAAGACTGACAAACTCTAAATTAGCTCTTCCATGTCTTCATCCCTTTTTGTACTTTCAATTTGTTCTTTTTTTCAAATTATTTTATTAATCATTTTATTAGTTTACATTTCTAATGATATTGCCCTTCCTGGTTACCCCTCCACAACCCCCCCCCATCAATCCTCCCTCTACCCTTTCTCCTTTTCCTCTACGTGGGTGGTCCTCCACCCACTCATCCACTTCCACCTCTATAGCATCCTCCTACACGGGGGCATCAAGTCTCCTTAGGACTAAGGGCTTCCCCTTCCCAATGATGTCACATAAGGCCATCCTCTGATACATATATCTGGAGCCATGGATCCCTCCATGTTTACTCTGTGGTTGGTGGTTTATTCTATGGAACTCTGGGTGGTCTGGTTAGTTGATATTGTTCTTCCTATGGGGTTACAATCCCCTTCAGCTCCTCTAGTCCTTCCCCTAGCTCTGCCATGGACGGTCCATGGGCTCAGCCTGAGGGTTTGATGTGAGTATCTGCATCTGTGTTGATCAGGTACTGGTGGAACCTCTCAGGGACCAGCCATACCAGACACCTGTCAGCAAAAGCTTCTTGGCATCAGGGTTTGTTGTGTGCAGATGGGATGGATCCCTAGATGGGATAGTCTCTGGATGGCCTTGCCTTCAGTTTCCGTTCCATCTTTTTGTCCCTGTGTTTCCTTTGGACAGGAACCTTTCCAGGTTAATAATTTTGAGATGGTGGGAGGTCCCTCACCTCAACTGGGTATGTCTGAATGTGTCTATCAACTTGAGTTGGTCTCTACAGGTTGTATTTCCACTGTTTGGGGTATTTCGCTAAAGTCGTCCCCACTGGGACCTGGGAGACTCACTCCTGGCATCCACTTTTCTAGTGGTTATCCTCAATTTCCCACCCCACCCCCACTGCTACATATTTTTATTGCATTTCCTAAACCTCTGTACTTCTCTCCTGTCCCTTCTAACACCTGAACCTGATCCCTATTTTGCCCTTCCCCTCTTCTCTGCTTCTCATGTCCCTTCTTCCCTGTACCTCCTGTGATTATTTTGCTCTCCCTTCTATTTATGTGAAATCACAACCTCTGACCTCTGTAATACAGAACAATAGTGATAAAATTCACATGGTATTGGCATAGAGACAGGCAGGTAGGTCATGGTATAGAAGTGAAGACCCAGATATAATCCTACACATGTATGCTCACTTGATCTTTGACAAAGAAGCTAAAACCATCCACTGGGGAAAAAAACAGCATTTTGAATAAATAGTGCTGGCAACTGATTGTCAGCATGTAGAAGATGCAAATCAATCTATTCTAGTCTCCTTGTACAAAGCTCAAGTACAAGAGGATCAAGGACCTCAACATAAACCAGATATACTGAATCTAATAGAAGAGAAAGTAAGGAAGAGCCTTGAACACATTGGCATAGGTAAAATTTTCCTGAACAGACCACCAGTGGTCCAGGCTCTAAGATCAACAATTGATAAATAGGACCTCATAAAATTGAAAAACTGCTGTAAGGCAAAACATATTGTAAACGGGACAAAAAGGCAATCCACAGACTGGGAAAAGATCTTTACCAACCCTACCTCTGATAGAGGGCTAATATCCAAAATGTACAAAGAACCAAAAAAATTAGTTTCCAATGAACCAAATAACACTATTAAGAAATGGGGTACAGAGCTAAACAAAAAATTCTAACTAAGGAATCATGAATGGCTGAGAAGCACTTTTAAAACAATTCAACTTCCTTAGTCATCAGGGTAATGCAAATCAAAATGACTCTGAGATTCCACCTCACAACAGTCAGAACGATTAAGATTTAAAAAAAAAAAAAGCTTGCAAGGATGTGGAGAAAGAGGAACACCCCTCCACTGTTGGTGAGATTCTAACCTTGTAAAAACCACTTTGGAAGACTCAGCTATACCACTACTGGGCATCTTCCTAAAACATGCTCCAACATATAACATGGACACATGCTCCAATATGTTTATAGCAGCCTTATCTATAATAGGCAGAATCTAGAAAAAATGCAGATGCCTTTGAACAGAAGAATGGGTACAGAAAATGTAGCATATTTACACAAGAGAGTACGATTCAGCTATTAAAAACAATGACTTCATGAAATTTACAGGCATATAGATGGAACACAAAATATCACCCTGAGTGAGGTAACCAGACACAAAAGAACACACACAGTATGCACTAACCTAAAAGTGAACATTAGCCCCAAAGCTCAGAACACCCATGACACAACCCACAAACCATATGGTGGTAAAGAAGAAGGAAGACCAAAGTAGGATGCCTCAAACCAACATAGAAGGGGGAACAATTTTATTACCATATAAGTGGTAAAATAAAAATAAAATAAAATTCAGCAACCTTTACTTTATGTCTGACATTGTTTCCCTTCCACTTGGTCGCTATCAGTGAAGATGCTTTCAATTGTGTTTTACTTTTGACTTTTATACTTTTAATTGTCAAGATTTCTCTTTGCATTTTTCAGAAGCTGTACATTTATAATTCACAATTCTTTTCATAGACTACATTTCTTAATTCATTGAGCTGTTTTTTATATTTCTCCTGAAATTCATCATTTATAAAAATCAATTTTGATTTTCTAAAATGTTATTTTCTTACCTTTATATTCAATTAGTGTAGAATTATGAGATTTGTCCCCATTGATTCTTATATTTCCTGTGTTTGTGTTGGTCATTGGTCATTGGTTATAATGTAGATTTTCTGATTTTACAAAGCTTCACTTAAGAGTTCAATCCCTAATAGTACTAGAAAATAAACCACAATATTAACAATGAAACAGAAAACAAACAACATATATAAACTCAATCAAAACCAAATAAAAGCAATTAAATCACTAATAATGATGGACAAGAGACAACTTAAAGGAAATAAATATGCGATTAAAATTAATAAATGCAAATTGAACAATAGCAGAAAGGAGGTGTTAAAAGACAAAAATGGAAAAGGACAAAATACTTAAAAGTGAGAAAGGGAGGAAGATTAAATGAAAAGGAATTTTTTAAAAGACAGTAGTTCCTGCTGTTCCATAGACCCTGAGCTCAGTTCTTAGGTTGGGCTGCCTGCTATAACTTCAGCAAACCACATGTACTTTTCTGACCTCAGCAAAGACCTGCACACTTGTGGCATAAAGACCCTGAGAAATAAGAGCATACACATAAGTAAAAATAATTAAATGTTAAGTAAATTATATCAAAGAGGACCAAGTAAGAGAAAATAGATTTCAAAAGAAATTGGAAAGAAAATCAAGATATATCTTTAATTTAAGACTGGAAGAGTCTTTCTGAATCTTTTAGTATTAGAATTTGCTAGATAGAATGAGGATAAAGAGTAGCCTCTAAGAGTTATTTTGATTCTGATTTCTTCCCAACAAACTTAAATGTACGCATATTAATGAGTGCATTAAGGGATGAAGACTCAGACTTCCTCTTGGATTTATTTTATCAAGAGTTTGAATTCTCCTCTTCTCACTCTTGATCTTCAATCCTGCTATATTTTTGACTTATACACTTTTAATTTCCACAATTACTTTTTGCTTTTTTCAGGGATTTACAATTATAGTTAACCTTTTCCCCCTACAGGCTCCATTTCTTAATTCATTGAGTTTGGCTTTTTATACTTTTCTTGAAGGTGATCTTGCATCGGTCCCCAAGGAACGGTGTTGCTCCTTGTTTACTGAATAATACAAGATGGGACACAAATAAAAACTTACAGAGAAGTTTGATGCAGTTTTAAAACAAGATGTTTTGCATCTACGAAGATGCTCCACTACCCATTCACCCATTCCCACCTCACTGCTCTTGATGGGCCATGAAGTTTCTAAGAAGAAGAAGAATCAAACAAGGTTTCTTCATGGAATATATAGAAGCTGACGTAGAAATATACTTTATTATATTTTTCTTTTGTGTTCAATTTTCTACTCATTCTTTCATTTGTTTTTTTCAAGACAGAGTTTCTCTTTGCAGCCTTGGTGTCTAAGTACTCACTCTGTAGACCAACCTGGCCTCATAATTCAGAGGCAAAGATCAGAACTTAGAGATCTGACTTCCTCTGCTTCCTGATAACTGGCATTAAAGGCATGCAGCATCACTGCCTAACTTGCAGTTTTTAAAAACACTCAATCACAGATATTTCTTGCCTTCATTTTATATTGCTTGTTTGGATATTAAGATTTTTCTCTCTATTTCTACACCAATTGTATTCCATTTTGTCCATTATTTTTCTTACCTACAAAATTGATTTCTACCTCACTTTGTCTGTCCCATGCCCATTCTTTCTTGTAGCTACTTCCTACCTATATTTCCTATAGCATATATGATTGACTTTTCTTCAAAATTCATCTAACTTTACAGATCTATAGAAAAGAGATTCTATGCCTTAGATGTTCAGGTCTAAGATGTGACATTAGGAAAAAGAGACTTAAGCTGGTTCTCACTGTTTATCTCATAGCCTTGAGACCTCTTCACTGTTGGACTATTCAACCACATGGCGGCATAATGTCTTCCTTCTAGACATTGACAGTATAAACAAAAATTCCCAGAAACAAAATGCACCTTAAATTAAACCTTCTTCATGATGATCAACTATTAGAAACTTAATAAATACTGAGTTTGAAATATTATAGATCCAGAGTCTAATTACAATTTATCTCGGCTATCTTTAAAGCTCATAGTAGCCAGTCTTTGCCCAATTCTGTGTCTGTGACTGTTAGGTGAACGTCTTTGAAATGTTCTAACTTCACAAATCACTAGTTTCCACCAAGAGTCTAAAATATGTTCAAAATCTAAAAAATATGTTCAAAGGGTCTTTACAGTCTATAATAGATATTTCCTCATTTTACTGTAGTCCAACTGCCTGGTGTTTCTGCCCATGAATTTAAAATGTGTCTTATTTTATATTTGTTGTAATTGTGTTAACTATAAATTCACAAACTATTGTTATATGGAATTTGAAGTAAAGTGAATCTGGAAAAAAAAGTAAGATATCGTGTATAGTCCTCAACTGATCCAAAAGCCCTTAGTATATCAAATATAAACTATCATTCTACTTCCAATGGTTCCTGGTAATTTTATTATTGTGATTTTATTTATAATACTACTTCTAACATGTTAGCATCTGTAAGCACATGATTATAACAACACTGAGATACATTCTTATACAACCATGATTCAGGGGCCTGGAAGAGTATATAATACATGATTAATGTCTACATTAGCTGTGGTTGAATACTATGTCTATAAGAATATTTAAAGTATATTACACAAAAACACTGTATGATGACAGGTCAAAACAGTCTGAATTAATAACAAACTATGAAGTATTCTAAAATTAAGTATTTTTGACCTTGTGCTATTTTCATTGGGATGTACCATTAGATAAGACACATCCCATTCTATTTTTTTTAAATAAGCAATTGCATTTTTGGAAATATTTCACTCACAAGCTTATGTTCATTCCATAATTATTTCTTTATCCTTATCCATGGCAGGCTTAGCACTACTGTTCTTCAAGGAGAGTATAGACAGAATAAATCCCCCTCTTATCTACAGATTCAAGTTCATTCACAGAGGTATGAAAATATCCAAACCCAAGCGTATATCAGAAGGTGTTGGAGAATGAGAAAATATTTAGACCACTGTGGTCTCCAAGGTGTTAAAGATACTAAAAGAACTCAGAAGTTAGACTGTGATTTGAGATGTACTACCAATGTGTCTCCATCCCTTCCTGAATACAGAACATATGGCTACTGACCACTTGATCCTGCACAATCTACACATCCTGCTGCCTCAGTTTCCTGCTGGGTTTCACAAATTTTCTCCTACATATGGTGACTCACATGACCAACTCTCATTAACACATTTTGGCAGGATTCCCACTGAGCTGTGCTTATTACACATTTTCTTATCTGCAGAGAAACTAAATCCTTAACAATAGGTCCCATTTTGTCATGACCTTTGTTGTAGTTCTCCAAGCTGTTATGCAATAGACTTCTACTCCAAATTTAGTCAGTGGTACATAATTGCTTTCAAAATAAATACCTGAATGGCTTACAAATTTGAAAGGACCTTGGTTTGCTCAAGCAAATGGAAACCCATTTATTTCCTTGAAACATTCACTATTTTTCTGGCACATCTTGTGCTTGAAGCCTGAAATTCTCTCATATTTGCATGGCAGCCATGGTTTGAATTGTATGTTCCTTTTTGCCTCTATCTATCTGTTATCTCTTTGTGCCTGTATTGGCTATGCATTGGAAATCCTATTTGATGCTATGTAATTTCTGTCTTGATTTAGTAATTGTATTTTTCTTCTTCTAGGAATATAGTCTGTCCTTCATGATTCTGTCTTTTCTCACATAGTTATACACAGACTAATTCATCTCACCAAATTATCCCAGATCAAAATGTGAGGTAGATTACTGATTTTTATGAAGTACACTTGTGTGTATATTTTGAATTGCTTGTGAAATGAACTAACTAAAGATGTATTTCTCTATATTGAGTATTTCTGTTAAGAGATGTAGGTATTTTATAAAAAGTTCATGTTAAATACACTTTATGCTGAAAGAAATTACCTTAACATACACAGAAATCTTGTTTATGCCTTAACTCAAAGTTTTGCTTATTAATTTTAAAAATTAAATGTGAAAACATTTAAATCATTAAAATGTGTCCTATGCACAGTCTACCATATTTATTAAAATAAACACTTGGCCTGTAGCTATGGCTCAGTGGTTAAGAGCACTGTCTGCTCTTGTAGATGTCCTGGGTTCAATTCCCAGCAACCCACCACATGGTGGCTCACAACCATCTGTGATAGGATAGGATGCCCTCTTCTCATGTGTCTGAAAACAGGTCCATAAAGTAAATTAATAAATCTTAAAAGTAAACACATGTTGGTTACAATAGCTGACAAATCTTTTCTGAAAGACAAATATATTTAACATATAAGTTTAATAGAAACATATAACAATCATACATGAATGCAAACTCATGTATGTATGTGTGAATATATATGTATATATAATACATGTACAAACAGATGTATATATTAACATGCTTATAACATGTACTACTTCCTTTTCATTTTACCTTTTTTATATGCATATGATGAAGAACATGCCTTCTTGAAGTGCTGTTCTTTTCATTACCTAGACAGGCAGAATTAATGATTTCTACCACATGCCATGCTATACAAAATTATGTGCTATACAAAATATATGCACAAAAATTCCTCACATACAAACACATCAGTATTTTATGTTTACCTCATGTTTGAGGTAATAATAATTTCTTGGCAACACAATTAATAAAATGTATAGTTTTCCTGATAAAGCACCATATTCTAGATAAGAATCAAGAAGTTGTTTTTATTGATCTTGGTTGGGTCTTTTCTTAGAAAGGGATACTGCAAAAGACTAAAGAACAGAAGATGCTCTACAATATTAAGACAACAAACAGTTTTAATACTGGCTCACAGAGGAGGATAAGGGAAGAGGTGGAAAAAACAGGCTTGTTTTTAAATTTATGAATTCATGTGATGTCTTTGCTCTCATTTGTTCATTCATTCATTTGTTCATCTGCTGATTTATTTACTTTGGCCCTCATGAATTCCAGGCTTTCCTCAAACTCATTAGAGCCTAGGATGTTATTCAACTCCACATCCTTCATTGTTCTCAAATGCTGGGGTTATAGGCCATCAAGTCTGAGACTAAGAACATGTTTACAAAGATATTTGAGAATGTTTAAAATGTTAAAATAGAATTTAGAGAGCATGTACTACGAGAGGGGTATGTGTGATTCTTTAGATTTATAAAGATAACAAAGAATTTAAAATAGTAAGTTTCTGAACAAGGGTTTCATGGTGAAGACAACAGATGACAATACATAAGAAATTATGGCTTTCATATGTGGAGTAATTGGGATGTGTGTGTGAGGCTACTAGGAGTCTAATTCATAATTTGATTAATTTAGTCTTTAATATTCTAATACAGAATGGCACCTAATGGATGAAACCTAGAACTGTACATAGTAAATTATAAAATGGTAAAGACCAATTGAAAGCTATTATGATTACATGGTCTTTACCTTCATTTTACATTATTTTTATTTAATATTTTTTATTTGCATTTCAAATGTTATTCCCTGGTTTCACAGACATAAACCCCCTACCTTGTCCCCATCCCCTTCTTCTATAAGAGTGTTTCCCCTCTCCAACCACCTCCCCTTCCTGCTCCTTCCCCAACATTCCCCTACACTGGGGGGTCCAGCCATGGCAGGACCAAGGGCTTCTCCTTCCATTAGTGTCCAATAATGCCATCCTCTGCTACATATGCAGCTGGAGCCATGTGTCTGTCGATGTATGGGTAATGGTTTAGTCACTGGGAGCTCTGGTTGGTTGGCACTGTTGCTCTTATGGGGTTGCAAGTCCCTTCAGCTCTTTCAATCCTTTCTATTGTAAAAATATGAAGAGATTTATGCAACTCTTTTTTTGTTTTAATTTTTTACTATTGATTAAAATATATTTTATTGGATATTTTTTATTTACATTTCAAATGTCATTCCCTTTCTCATCCATGAGCCTCCTATCGCATCCCCCTTCTTCTATAAGGGTGTTCCCACTCCCCAACTAACCCCCTTCCTGTCTCCCTGTCCTCACATTCTTCTACACTAGGAGGTCCAGCTTTGGCAGGACCGAGGGCTTTTCCTGCCATTGGTTCCCAAGTGCTTTCATCTGAGTGGAATAAGTTATTTTTTCTTCCTTCCTTCCTTCCTTCCTTCCTTCCTTCCTTCCTTCCTTCCTTTCTTTCTTTCTTTCTGCATGTGTGTACGTATGTATTTATGTATGTATTGTAACACTCCAGATTTTATTCCCCTCCCAGTTCCACATTCCATACCTCCTTCTCACACACACACCCCCCCCCCCGCACTACTCTCCACTCGACACACTAGGATGTCACCACTCCACCACCCCAACAGACCTCGAAACTTCCTGGGGTCTCCAGGATCTTGAGGGTTATGTGCATCTTCTCTGACTGAACCCATACCTGGGAGTCCTCTGCTGTATATGTGTTAGAGGTCTCATCTCAGCTGGTGTATGCTGCCTGGTTGGTGATCCAGTGTCTTAGCAATATCAGATGTCTAGGATAACTGACACTGCTGGTCCTCCTACAGGGTTTCTCCCCTCCTCTGCTTCCTCTAGCCTTTCCCTAATTCAATCAGAGGGATCAGCAACTTCTGTTCCTTGTACACCCAACCGTACATATCTGCATCTGACTCTTTCAGCTGCCTGTTGGGTCTTTTGGAGAGAAGTCATGGTAGGTCCCGTTTTTTGTGAATGCCCCATAATCAGTAATGGTGTCAAGTCTTGGGGTTTCCCCTTAAGCTGGATCCCTCTTTGATGTGGAGCAAATTTTATTTTATATAAGTAATTTTGTTTTTGTAAAAACATTTAAAGAGATAATTAGATGAGATCAAACTTAATCATTTGCTTTTAGTAAGAGTGACTATCAAGATTAATTAATATTTCTTTTTTCTATTCTTTTATTGGAATTTTCTTTATTTGCATTTCAAGTGTTATCCCCTTTCCCAGTTTCCAAAAACTCCATCCCCTCCCCCACTTCTATTAGGGTGTTGCCCCACCTACTCACCCACCCCCTCCAGTCTCCCTGCCCTGGCAACCCCCTACATTGCTGCCTCAAGCATTCACAGGACCAAGGGCCTCTCCTCTTATTGTTGCCCAACAAGGCCCTCCTCTGCTACACACTCAGCTGGAGCCATTGGTTGCTCCATGTTTGCTCTTTGTTTGGTGGTTTAGTCCCTCGGAATTCTTGTGTGTTCGGTTGGTTGGTTTATATTTTTGTTCTTCCTATGAAGTTGCAAATCCCCTCAGCTCTTCAGTCCTTTCTCTTACTTGTCCTTAGGGAACACCTTTCTCTGTCAAATGGTTGGCTGTATTAGTCAGGCTTTGGCAGGGCCTCTGAGGAGACAGCTATATCAGGCTCCTGTCAGCATGCACTTCTTGGCATCTACAATAGCATCTAGGTTTGGTGACTGTACATGGGATGGATGTACCTTTCCTTCAGCCTCTGCTCCATACTTTGGCTCTGAATTTCCTCCTGTGAGTATTTTGTTCTTGCTTGTAAGAAGGACTGAAACATCCACATTTTGGTCTTCCTTCTTGAACTTCATATGTTTTGTAAATTGACCTTGGGTATTCTGGGCTTTTGGACTAATGTTTATTTATCAGTGAGTGAATATCATGTGTGTTCTTTTGTAATCACAAAAGGGTTACCTCACTCAGGATGATATTTTCTTGTTCCATTGATTTGCTTAAAAATTTCATGAAGCCTTTTTTTTTGTCCCTGAGTAATACTCCAT
Source organism: Rattus norvegicus (assembly GCF_021556685.1). Lineage (NCBI taxonomy): Eukaryota > Metazoa > Chordata > Mammalia > Rodentia > Muridae > Rattus > Rattus norvegicus. The sequence goes on from NC_141548.1 coordinate 73,062,701, forward strand.
TGTGTAAATGTACCATATTTTCTGTATCCATTCCTCCATTGAAGGACATCTGGATTCTTTCCAGCTTCTGGCTATTAAAATAAGGCTGCTATTAACATAGTGGAGCATGTGTCCTTGTTATATGTTGGAGCATCTTTGCAGTATATGCCCAGGAGTGGTATAGCTAGGTCCTCAGGTAGTACTCTGTTCAATTTTGGAGGAACCACCGAACTGATTTCCATAGTAGTTGTGTTAGCTTGCAATCCCACCTACAATAGAGGAGTATTCCTCTTTCAACACATCCTTGCCAGCATCTGCTATCACTTTAGTTTTTGATCATAGCCTTTCTGACTGGTGTGAGGTGGAATCTCAGGGTTGTTTTGATTTGCATTTCCCTGATGACTAAGGATGCTGAACATTCCTTTAGCTTATTTGTGGCCACTTGATATTCCTCAGTTGAGAATTCTTTGTTTAGCTCTACACCATTTTAAATAGGCTTATTTGAGTCTCTGGAGTCTACCTTCTAGAGTTCTTTGTATGTATTAGAAATCAACCCTCTATCAGATATAGGATTGGTAAAGGTCGTTTCCCAATATGTTGGTTGCCATTTTGTCCTACTGACAGTGTCCTTTGCCTTACAGAAGCTGTTTCTTAAAAAGCATTTCCCCAATAAGTGGCCCATGTCAAATGGAAATGTCTCTGATATTTTTGGAATAGACAAGTTTACTTATGTTAATATTTTATTTTTTCCAGTAAGCATCTAAAATATCTCTGGGTTCAAAGAGACATAGTGGTATAAGCATTGGGACTGGCACAGGGAAACTGGTAAATCCATTTAGTTAATATTGGACAAGCATTTTCTTTTGTTAAGAACACAGAGTAATAACTTGCATATCTCAGAAATCAAATACCTCTGAATATTATATAAACAAGACAAGCCAGAGTATGCTATGCTGAATTTCCCAGGGTTGATGCTGCATAATGTGATGCGGCCTGACATTAAAGAGATCAGCTTCTTTGTTTGATGCTGTTTTAAGAACACTGTATAACATGTCGTTATGCCATGTGGGCATTTATCTTCACATTCCAGTGACAATATATTTGTAAATTACTGAGGGAACTGCATTTTATTTGCATTCATTACTTTTGGCAAAACTATGGTTATATCTTGCCTTCTTATAATTTCTACAACTTTATTCATGCACTCTCTAAGAACAACATTGAAAAAAAAGACTAGTCAATTTTGTGGATCACAAAGCTGTAAACTTAGAAAGAAAACGTGTGACAATTTTATGCTACAGGTTATCAATGAAGCTACTATTGGGACAGATTCTCAATAGCTCATATTTAGACACAAAAGTTATGCTATAATTTAATATAAGTTGCAACTAGGACAAAATGTAGTAGAAAATCTCTGATTTAGTCATGGTAAAAAGTTCCTTCCCCAAATGTGTTTTGGATGTCTACTATGTATCATGCTGAGATGTGATCTGGGAATATGACATTAATGGTAAATATTGTCGTTGTAGAACTTTTATCTCTGTAGAAAAAGTCAAATAAGAAACAGGGAAGGTATCAAACATATAGTGTGTCAGAAGCTAGAATGTCATGAGGAAAAGAAAAATCACAGCCAGGGACTCAAGAATATCTACCTTCGAAAGCAATTTGCTCTCCTCCAGTTGGTAGGGAGAAACTTCACTAAACAGCTGACATTTGAGCAAGAAAAGGATCCTGCATTTCTTTAGAAAGGAGCACTTACACAGCCTTTCAAGTGTGAGTGCTTAGAGCTTGTGGCAACAGCAAGCATGTCGTGATCACAACACCCGTTGCATGAGACTCTCAAAAGGCTTGTTTCTTCAAACTTTTAGTATCCTGAAATTGGAAAGGTTTTGCTAGTCATTAAACAAAAGAGAAATAAAAGTGGGGTGCCGTATTATGTAGAATAAGATACAGGCATTAATCCACAGCGTCTACATGGGTATGCATATATTTTAAATTGTTTGGTAGAATCAAGGATAAGCATCTCAAATTCAGTTTAGTGAGAATGAGTATGCATGTTGCACTACTGTGATTATTATTCAAGCTTGCCCAAGAACACTCCCTCCAAATTCCTACACACAGAGCACATGTACCTAATATTTGTATTCTCTTTGTTTTAGAACATTATGGGCCCATTTGGACAGCCCTGTAATTTTTTTTTTGTCTCAGATTTTAGAAACAGCAATGATACAATTATTCTGCTGTCTTTTCAGTATTAAGTGGTAGGATGGTAAAGTTTACAATGTAAAATATAAACAACAAACAAAGAATATGTTATTAAAAGTGAAATGCACATGCAATGTTTTATAAGCTTTATGAAAAGATAATAGGTAAAATAAATTAATAAATTGAGAAAGTGTTTAAAGCCTTTTCATAACCTATTCTACTTATTATTTAATATGTTTTTTATTTGATTGAACATTTCCTATGTGTTTTATGTTTATCTACTGCCAGACAACATACAATACTATTATAAATAATTGGTTCATCGATATTTGAGAATAATAATTTAATAAGGTAAATTAAGAAAGATATTTTAGTTGTACTATTTATAAATATGGTAAAATAACATAAAGTATAACATGACATTTTACTCATGGGTTTCATTTTGATATCAAGACTTTATTTATGTTACAGTGCTCTTTGACCATTGCTAATAAAAATGTCACTGTGTTTGTGATTTGGTAGCCTGTAGAGAGAACTGAAATATGTCCTTATATCTACAGTAAGATTTTTTTTTGCCATAGATTTTCTAATCCTCAGTGGACTAATTCTTAGAACAGCGTCTGCTGTATCAGTTTCCTGATGATCTTTCACATTTTCCCTTGATATTCAGCAATATTAATAAGAAAATAGTAGGCAATAAAAGCAGGAAATGTGCACATATTTAAACTGATCTTTACAAGAAAGAAAAATATAAATGTAAAATGCAAAGCACTATATAACACTTATTCCTATGAGCAGTCGAGTACTTACAAGTTTATTTATTACATCAACCAAATTTATGTCATTAGGGATTTATATTTCCACTTTCATCATATGTTTTTCTCAATGTCAACTTTCTCCTGACTTGCTCAAAATGACTTTTATTATTGTTGTAAGTCTGTGAAAGGACATAGGCACATGTCAACTATAAATATGAGTAGTGTGTATGTGTGTGAGTGTGCGTGTGCAAGTGTGTGTGTGTGTGTGTGTGTGTGTGTGTGTGTGTGTGTGTTGGATTATGACTTGCTGTTTCTTTGACTTTCTAAAGAAATTCCCTTCCATCAAAGCTCTTCGGCAAATTTCTCTCATGCTTCATTTGCTACATGTCTTGGTAAGTGCCTATTTTCAGAGAAGAGCAATGTTTGTTACTTTGTTACTTTTACGTCAATATGTAGCTTTTATATGCACTAAATATTGCATTAATAGGATTATTTGTACTGGGGCTCAGAATATGATAGGACAATTGACATACTGAGAATTTAAAGTTCCAGAAAACTGGGGAAATCAGACGTGGGCTCCCCACCCCCAAATTAATGGGTATTCTGGCACAAAGTTCAAGGAAAGGAATGAAGTTAGAGACCTGAAACATTTGTAAGTAAACAGAACACACTTATGTTGCTGCTTTCTTTACAATTACACCCTCTTTGACCAACTGAACTTTTTTTACTGTTCATTCTCCATTTCTACTTACGTATACATTTGAATTAAACATTACTGAATAGTTTATAGTGATACAAGTGAGGACTTGCTTGCTTTTGTGAAAAGTTTGAGGAGGTTAAAGGTTTTCTAATCAAATTCATAATTTTCTTGAAACTGAGCAAAGTGTCATTGGCTCTTATCTAAATGGTATAGAATGAAAAGACAGAGATATGGATGTCTCATTATATTTGTCAGCAGTTGGTTTACTGTAGTTCGTCCTACTAATGTAGTCCTACAGAGTTCTCCTGCCCGTTTTGGCTTTCCTTACAATTGCAGGCCAATAGCTACCATGTGAAGCTGACCAACTGTTTGCAAGTTACTTATTAGCTGTGGTTCAGTAGCATTGTTTTTGTTTTCACTGCATCCATGACATATTCTTCATGATCTCACCCTTTACTTCAACTCTATACATAACTCAGAAGAGGCATCAAACTGATATAGAAATCTGGAAAAACCCAAACGATGATGCAGTGTGGGAAATTTTAGAAACAGACCGAAAACATAAGAAAATAAACCACAAAAAAATAAGGTAAAAATGAGCAATTTTACTTCATAATTTCTTCAGTTAGTAACATTTTTATCTCTCTTTTTTAGATTCTCTGCCTTTTATTTTTATGTGAATAAAATCCCTTGATCACATCAACTATTTCTAGAACCTAAGACATTTAGTTTCCTACATCTTCACAGTGAGAAGAAAAATAAACATTAGCTAACTGAAACTTCATTCTTTTTGCACAGTTTTGTAGGTCATACTTCATTATCATCAGGAAAAAAAAAGCTTCTATAAAACAAGCAATTTTTCCCAGAGGGAATCATTTTTACACATTAATATACATGGCACTTGATAGTCTTTTAAAATCTTATTTTTATTAAAAGATTCTTCCTTCTCAATTATATCAAAAGGACCTTTTTATTTCTGTGCTCTGTTCCAAAAAGATAATTTTAATCTTCAAAAACCTACTAAATCTCACCTCTAACTAGTGCAACTTTGAAATTACATTCCTCTCTATTCTAGCAGTTATTATCTGACTTGCAGGCCAATTGTCAAAGGACCATTAGGAACAAGTGCTTCATTACAGACCTCTAGAATTGGTCTTTTCAGTAGATTATGGTATATATTTTATCTGCCTAAAACATAACTTAAGAAATTTTCTGGTGATTTGCACCCTAGCTGAGTTTTTAATAAGTTTACACTACCCTATATTCTAGAAAATGAGAAGCACTAGAAAGGAAAAATTTCTATTTCTAATATATTTTGAGATATTATTTAGAAGTACCTCTTTCCTATAATCCTGTAACTTAGGCCTGAAACCAATAGGGTATTTCAGTGAAATTGACATTTTGCATATATTTTATAAACATTTTTATGTGTCTCAAGATGAGGTGGGTGATACTGAAAAGGTTATTGTCTTGATTATGTTGTCTTGATTATGTTATTGTGAAAGATTTTGGGTTCTTACATATTTCAATGGAACATAAGATCCTCTATATTCATTGCCCTAGGGCAAAGCATGTTAGCTTAAAGCATTCTCCTGTAACTTTTGAAATTTGTATGATTAGTCCTTAAGGAAACTACAAAAGACATAATAAAATAAAGTAATAATCTTCTGGACCAAACCATGGATAAACAGGACATGTATGACACTTAACACTGGGGATATGAATGTCAAAATAAAAAACAAGATATTCAAATTAACATGCTTGTCAACATCTTTCTGTGAATGAAGTGCTGGTTTTCCTGTCCACAGAATCAATACAGAAAAGAAAAAAAAAGTTCACAGCAAGTTACACACACACAGGGGAGAGAGAGAGAGAGAGAGAGAGAGAGAGAGAGAGATTTTGTTCTTCAAAAAGAACTTGTTGCTGAGGGAGATGAAAGCAAAAGAACTTAAGAAAACAACAATCAATGAGTCCATGAAGAATCTTAGTAGACAGTCTTAGATAATGTGATACAGTCTCCAGAGCAAGAACAGAATGATTTCCTCCAGGGAGATGATGTGAATGGAAATGAAGAATGATTCGGTGGCAACCCATATGCACTGACAACTAAAAACAGGACAGGATGATGAATGTGTCCCTGAGTATCACCATGGAAGGATGATGATGAGAACCAGATGGCACCCCTTCAGCAGCAAGTAACAAACGGCCCAACTGACAGTGACTTAAACAGTGAGAACGTATTTTACCCTAGCTAAGAAGAACACTGGATGGCCTATTAATCCAGGAGCAAAGTGATGTCATGGAGGCCCAGGGACATTGCACATTCTTGTCAGTTAAGTTTGCTTATTTGGCTTTAGTTGTGTCTTTTCCTCAAGGATCATTGTATGGATACCATAGATCATGAAAAGATGCTCATTGAATTGTGCTCAACAGGAGAGTATATTCTTTGAAAATCTAATATTATGGGGAAAATCAACTTACCTATAATGGCTAATGCAGAATTCCTGATTGTATTTGAGAGGATTTACGTCTACTTCTGGGAAATTCATGGTATATAATTAATTTTCTGTAAAGTATTTTTATTTATTTTACCTTATAATCAAGTATGGCTATATAAAGAAACAGAAGAATGCCTTAGAAAACCAAAGTATACTGTGCTCATATTTCTCAGCAACAAGTGATAAAACATGTCAAGAGGGCTGTGAGGGAAAGATTATAGGGTGCTCAGGGATCAGACGACAGTGTGGAATACAAGGATCATTAGACCATAGACAAGGGTAAGTTAAGGAATTGGTTGATCCACTGGGTGTTAATGGTATTTACCAATTTCTCAATGGCTGCTATCTTTGCGGATGGATTCTAGATGGAAGTGCTATGACTTGGGGATGATTATAGAAGACAAAGAAACCATTTCAAATAGGCATGGCTTTGAAGGAATTAGGATTTGCATCCAAACTATTCTCTATGTCTGGACTTTTGCCTTTGCAATAGTGTATATACTCTAAAAGTTTGTGAACATTACCGCTTTCCTGTTTTAGACCTTAATTACAATACTTCTGTCATCTATTTGAAGACATATGTGTGTGTGTGTGTGTGTGTGTGTGTGTGTGTGTGTGTGTGAGCACATAGGCACATTCTATTCAAACATTAGGGATATACAAATATATTCTTCATTGTCTTGAAAAAGTCCACATAAGATTAAGCACTGTCACCTAGTAACCCTGTTAACAAATGTCATTAAGAGCATTGAGGTCTAGGGGTTGGGGATTTAGCTCAGCGGCAGAGTACTTGCCTAATAAGCGCAAGGCCCTGGGTTTGGTTCTCAGCTCTGAAAAAAAGGAAAAAAAAAGAGCATTGAAGTCTATTCAACTAGACTTTTGAAGACAAGTACATACTCCATAGGGAAATTTTCAGCTCTATATTTCAAGAATTGTATTATGCTATAAATAGTTACATTGTTATAAAAACTCTACTACATGTAAAGAACTTTACAGAAATTATACTGTGAGATAAATCAGAAAAAAGTATTTTAGGGGCCTTAAAATATTTTCTTCAAGTTTTCATATTCATACATGTATATTGAAATTTACCAATTTACTTTATCTATTTTTTTCTGTATTTTTATGTTCTTTCCTGTCAGTTCTTATACAATTTTGATAGACTGTTTCCTTACAGTTGTTATAAAAGGTATTAATTAAATTAAACTTAAAATTATTTAAATTATAATTATTCTGGTTTTTATTATGATTAAAACAAATTTTGCCACCATTATAATAATAATATATGTAAATACATATACGTATGCATACATATACATGTATAGTTTGGTAATTTATTTGTCTTGATATGAATTAATGTTTAGGTTATTTTCTTTTGAAACACTATACCCTTTATGTTCTGTTTATCTTAAATCTATTGAAGCCAAAGTTCTCTATTAAGTTTATATAATTTTGGCCTTTTTAGATATTTAAGAGTAATTTAGTAATAATAATAAGTTTAAATGATTTATTTTTACTTAATAGTTTTCATTAATGACTTAATGTGAATGAAATAGCCTTTTGTGTGCTACTTGGTATTTGTATGTCAGTGAGAATGTTCTCTGTGCGTATATGTATGTATGTGTATATGTGTGTGAGTTTTCAATGCCTATAAATACTTGATTATTTCTTTACAGCACTGATTCCATTACTTTGTAATAATATTGTATATTAAATTCTTTTCCTGTTGCTTGTTACCTTGTAAAGACAGAAAACGTATATATGACTTACCTATTTGAGCCTAGGAAGTGCATAGCACTCAGAGTATTCCTCTGCTTATAACTCCTCCTCTTTTCATGTAGTCACAGAACATAACTACAAGTGAAACAGGAAGTAGGAACAGGCTATGAATAGCAAGATCAGTCCTTCAGATATATTCTTACTCTGCATAGACCTGACTTCCCCAAAGTTCCACCAATTTATAAAACAATGCCATTCACTACGGACAAAGTATTCAAATGCACGTCACAAAGGTGTCATTTTCCATCCCAGTATCTAACAACATTAAACAATGAGTTAATGCTTATTACATACATAGGAAATAAGAAAGATGAACATCACAAACCATTTGACTTAAAAATGATATAAAGAAATAAACAGATATCCGCAAAACTGATATGCAAAATATGCAGGAAATATGTGAAAAAGATGGTAATTTCATGAATCATTAGAAAACTGCAAAACAAACTCAAATATTATCATACACCATTAAGAAATATATCATTAAAAGACGAGAAGCAACATACACTGGCAATGATACAAAGAAAAGACAAATAAAAGGTATTTGGCTGGGGTGTTAATTTTTGCAGCCATTATAGATAAAGTATAGCTATTTTTTTTCCAACAAACAAAACCACAAAATGCTAAGATCAGAACTAACATATAATTCAACTACTGGTACACCTGAATAAAAGAGAAGTATTCCTATTTACAAAAGCATGCTACCATGATTGCTGCTGTTCTATTTATAAAATGCAAAATTTGAAAATAACCCAGCTATTCTTCAGTTGATAAATGGTTAAAGAAAATGTCATTTGTTTGTGCAAACGATGCTGGATACCATAAAGGGAATGAAGTTGTAACATTTCTGGCAAGAGGGATTGAATTAACATGCTTTACAGTGAGAGAAGTATACCAGACTCATAAGAAGAAATGATTCACTTAAGTGAACAAGTATCTCAAACTTTTCATTGCTCTGACAAGCTAAGTTACAAGAAGCACCTCACAGAGAAAGTTCTTGCTTTGAGACTCTATCAAGTGATAAGATTCTGGAAGTCAGAAAGGGCTCGATGGGATACCGAGACGGTAGCTGTTGTTGCAAGAACATGACATCATCTCAGTGAATGACGAAACAGAAAAAGGAATGTAGTTTTAGATTTGCCTTTCCCTAATGGTGAAAGAGATCAATGATATCTTTAAAAGTTTCTCAGCAACTTGATATTTCTCTGTTGAGAATTATCCATTTAGCTCTGTATCCCAGTTTTTCTTTGTAGACACTTAGCTGTTGGTTCTTGGGCTAATAATTAGTCATAATTATGGGAATTATAGACACAGTATGTTTTGTAATTCTTATGAAATTTTATTTGATTAAGACCAAAAGATTTTTATTGGGTATTTTATTTATTTACATTTCCCCGTTTCCCCTCCAGAAACTCCAAATCCTATTCCTCCTTACCCTACTTCTATGAGGGTGCACCTCCACCCACCCACCAACTTCCTGCCCTGGCATTCCCCAACACTGAGGCATGGAACCTTCACAGGACCAAAGGCCTCTCCTCCCATTGATGCCCAACAAGGCCATCCTCTGCTACATATGCAGCTGGAGCCATGGGTTGCTCCATGTGTATTCTTTGGTTGGTGATTTAGTCCCTGCGAACTTTGCGGGTCTGATTGGTTGATATTGTTGTTCTTCCTTTAGGGTTGCAAAGCACCTCAGCTCCTTCAGTCCTTTCTCTAACTCCACCATTGGGGACCCTGTGCTTAGTCCAATGGTTGGCTGTGAGCATCTACCTCTGTATTTGTCAGACTCAGGCAGAGCTTCTCAGGAGACAGCTATATCAGACTCCTGGCAGCAAGAACTTCTTGGCACACACAATGGTGTCTGGGTTTGGTGTCTCTCTATGGGTTGGATTCCCAGGTGAAGCAGTCTCTGGTTGACCTTTCCTTTAGTTTCCACTCCACAGTTTGTCTCTGTATTTCCTTTAGACAGGAAAAATTCTGGATTAAAAATTTGGAGATGAATGGGTGGCCTCTCTGCCAACCAGGGGCCATGCCTAAACTCTAGATATGGTCTATACAGATTCTCCTTCCCCTTTATTGGGAATTTCAGCTAATCTCATCCCTGTTGGGTCCTGGGAGCCTCTTGCTTTCCTGACTTTTGGGACTGGCTGTTGGCTATGACATTTCCCCATCCCTCCATTGCTACACACCTTTGTTTAAATTTCTTACTCTGTATATCATCCCTGTATCCTACCATACTCTGAGCCTGTTACCCTTTTTTCCCCCTCCCCTTCTTTCTTTCTCTCAAGTCCCTCCCACTCTCTACCTCCCATGAGTATTTTTTTCCCCTTTCTAAGAAGGACTGAAGCATCCACACTTTGGTCTTCCTTCTTCTTGAGCTTCATATGGTCTGTGAATTTTATCGCGTGTATTCTGAGCTTCTGGGCTAATATCCATTTATCAGTAAGTGTATACTTTGTATTCTTTTTATGTCTGGATTACCACAGTCAGGATATTTTGTAGTTCGATCCATTTGCCTAAGAATTTCATGCAGTCGTTTTTAATAGCTGAGTAGTAGTTTATTATGTAAGTATACCACATTTTCTGTATCCATTCCTCCACTGAAGGACATCAGCTTCTTTCCAACTTCTGGCTATTATAAATTAGGCTGCTATGAACGGAGTGGAGCATGTGTCCTTGTTATATGTTGGAGCATACTTTGGGTGTATGCCCAGGAGTTTTTAGTTTGGTCCTCGGGTAGTACTGTGTCCAATTTTCTGAGGAACCCTCAGACTGATTTCCAGAGTGTTTGTGCCTGTTTATAATTCCATCAATAATGGAAGAGTATACCTCTTTCTTCACATCCTTGCCAGCATCTGCTCTCACCTGGGTTTTTGATCTTAGCCATTCTGACTGGTGTGAGGTGGGACCTTAGTGTTGTTCTGATTTGCATTTCCCTGATGACTAAGGATGTTGAACATTTCTTTAGGTGCTCCTTTAGGCCATTCAATATTCCTCAGTTAAACATTCTTTATTTTTATACTGGATTACTTGCTTTGTTGTTATCTAGTTTGTAGTTCATTGTATATTTTGGATGTCAGACTTCTGTCATATATGGGGTTAGTGATGATCTTTTCCTATTCTGTAGGTTAGCATTTTGTCCTTTGGCAGAGTCCCTTGTCTTGCAGAATTTTTTCAGTTTTTTGAGGTGCCATTTATTAATTATTGATATTAATGTTAGTGGGGTTCTAAATATTAAGTTGTCTTCTGTGCCACTATGTTTGTGGTCCTTCCCAGTTTCTGTTCTATCAAGTTCAGTTTTAAGATGAGCTCTTTGCTCCAAGTGGACTTGAGTTTTTTCAGAGTGATAGGTATGGATCTATTTCCCTTCTTCTGCAGGTCAACATCCAGTTCGATCTGAAACATTTGTTGATATGCTTTACTTCTTCTATTTCACAATATTGGTTTCTTTATCAAAAATTAAGTATCCATCTATGTGTGAATTTACATCTGGGGCTTTCACTAGATTCCATTGATCAAGCCAAAGTCTGTTTTCAAGCCAATACCATGCAGTTTTTAATATCATTCCTCTGTAGTACAACTTTAAATTATGAATGGTGATATTGCTGGAAGATCTTTTATTATTCAGTATCCTGTGGTTTTTGTTTTTTCCAAAAGAAGGTGAGTATTGTTCTGACAAGATCTGTAGGAAATTGTGTTAGAATTTTGATGGGCTGTATATTGAATCTCTATATTGGTTTGGGTAAGATGGCCACTTTACTATGTTAATTCAACTGATCCATGGGAATGAAAGAGCTTTAGCTTCTCCAACTTTTTTAAGACTTGAGGTTCTTGTCATATAGATGTTCCATTTGCATGGTTAAAATTATACCAAGATATTTTAGTATTTGTCATTAATTTGAAGGGCACTGTTTGTTTGATTTCTTTCTTAGCCCATTTATTGTTTTATATAGTAGAGCTTTTTTATTTTTTATTTTTATTTTTTGTTTATCTTGTATGCAGCCACTTTGCTGAAAAGAGTTTTTCATCTGTAGGAGTTCCCTGGAAATTTCTTTTGGTCTTGCTTATGTAAATTATCTTTTAAAAATTTATTCTATAATCTTTGTTTACAGTTCAGTCAAAGAGAATGCCCCCACCTACCCTCACCCCACCAGGCTTCTGAACTCTTTTTGATGGTTAAGTGCATCTTCTCTGACTGAATCCAGACCCTTCTCAAATTCATCTGGAAAAGCAAAAACCCAGAATAGTGAAAACAATTCTTAAACATAAAAGAACCTTTTTGGTAATCACCACCCCTGACCTCAAGTAATACTACAGAGAAATAGTGATAATACATCCATGGTACTGGCACAGAGAACAAACATTTGTACTGCCTGAGCCATCTTCTTCTCATCATCCCTAAAATAATACATTATTTTAAGTAATTGATATTTTTCCTTTTTTTAGTTAGTCTAGCTAAGGAATTATTACAATTTATTTGATCAGAAAAATATCATAACACAATACTTTTAATGTTTATGGGTCATTGAATTCAGCAATCTAAGTAAGAATGAAAAATCTCCACAAACAAAATCCACTATGGCTAAGTTGCAAAGTAGAAATTATAAACCTACCAATAGTTATCAGAAATATTGGGTGAATGTCTTAGCTGCTACTCATTGTTAACTTGATATAGCAGATTATCTGAGAAGAAGCCCACCATTGATGAGTTTCCTAGGTCATCTTAGCTAAGCATAAGTGACTAAGCTGAACATTCCAGCATGCAGTGTTCCTGCACATTCCTGGCTTTAAGTATTGCCTTAAAGCCAGTGATCCTTAAGTGATCCTGTCCTGAATTTCTTCAGTGATGAACTGTAACCTTAAGCCAAATGTACCTATTCTCTTACAAAGTTGTTTTTCGTCAGAGTATTTCATTAGAGCAACAGAATGATCAAGTAATCCAAAATGTATAAAGAAACAACACTCAGGATAGGGTACCTTAACTGATTATTTCTACCAAAAATTTAAAGAGGAATTACCATTGATCTTAAATGAGACTATCCAAATGTTGAAGAAGACTATGCTTTGAATATGATTATCTTCTTGATGAATATATTTTTCCTACTCTTACTATTATTTAATACAGTACTTGGAGTCTTGTCAAGATCTAAAGCAGGAAAATGAAGCAAACAGAAGACACAAAGATACATTTTAAAAAGTCATACTATTTCTATTTGCAAGTGATATATCTAGTCCTTAAACTTGAAAGAACCTAAATGCTTTTTGACAGAATTCTAAGATCTACTAGACAATTTTAACAAAATATCAGTATGCAAAACTCAACATGCAAAATGAATGAATACACTGCCTATACACAGAAAGTAAACTTGGTAAATAGGAACCAGGAATAAAAGTACTAGTCAAGTAGCTTCAAAAATTAAAATGACTGATTAAACCTAAGGAAGTAAAAAACAATTCTGTAGTGAAAACATTAAGAATCTGTTCTACATTGCAAATAGATTAGATTATTTTTATGACTCATTCGTTTATCTCTCAAATGATATCATCCTTCCCAGTTACCCACCCATTACCCCTCCTCCCACATCCACTCTCTCCCTCCTCCATTTTGCCTGTTTGACTGTGTTTCCCCATTCATCCACCCACTCCTGCCTCACCTCTCCAGCATCTCTCTACTCTGAAGTACCTTCACAGGACCACGGGCGTTCCCTCCTACTAATGTCATTCAAGATCATCCTCTGCTACATATGTATGTGGAGTCATGGATCCCTCCATGTACACTGCTTTTTTGGTGGTCTTGTTTCTGGGAGCACTGAATAGTCAGTCCAGCAGAAATTATTCTTCTTATGCAGTTTCAATCTCTCTCCATTCCTCCAGTCCTTCTGCTAGTTCCCCAACTTGGGTTCCTGATCTGAGACTGATAGTTGGCTCCCAGCATCCACATCTTCATTGGTCAGTTGCTGGCAGAACCTCTCAAGGAATAGCCATACCAGGTTCCTGTCAGCAAGTGCCTCTTGGCAGCAGCAACAGTGTTGGGGTTTGGTATGTGCTGACAGAATGGATTCCTACGTGAGGTGGTCCCTGGATAGCCCAGTCTCTGCTCCATTATTTTGTCCCTGTTTTTCGTTTGAACAGAAACATTTCTGCGTTAAAAATTTTGAGATAGGTGATGTCTTAGTAAGGGTTTCTATTCCTGTTCAAGCATCATGACCAAGAAGCACCTTGGGGAGGAAATGGTTTATTCACCTTACTTCCACGTTGCTGTTTCATCACCAAAGGAAGTCAGAACTCAAGAAGATCAGGAAGCAGGAACCGATGCAGAGGCCATGGAGGGGTGTTTCTTAGTGGCTTGCTTCCCCTGGCTTGCTCAGCTGGCTTTCTTATAGAACCCAAGACCACCAGTTCAAGGACGACACCACCCACAATAGGTTGGTTCCTCCCCGCTTGATCAATAATTGAAAAATGCCTTACAGCTGGATCTCATGAAGGCATTTCCACAACTGAAGCTCCATTTTCTGTGATAACTCCAGCTGTATCAAGTTGACACACAAAACTAGCCAGCACAGGTGGGTAGCCTCATCCCTCTACTGGGTGCCTTGCCTATCTACTGGAGGTAGTCTCTATAGGTTCTTCTTTTTCATTGTGGAATAGTAATCAATTGTATAGACGTACCACATTTTCTTTATCCATTCTTTAGTTGAGGGACAAGTAGCTTGCTTCTAGTCTCTGGCTATTAAGAATAAAGATACTATGAACATTGCCTTTGTGGGATGGTAGAGCAACTATTTTCCCAGGAGTATCATAGCTGCATCTTGAGATAGAACTTTTCAGTTTTCTGAGAAACTGCCAATTTTTTTCCAAAGAAAGTATGTTCATGGCTTGGTGGTTCAGTCTCTGAGAGCCCCAGTGGTCCAGGTTAGTTGATTCTCTTGGTTTTCTTGTAGAGTCCTGATCCCTTTAGGGGCTGGAATTCTTCCTCCAATTCTTCCTAAGACTGATCAAGCTTCATCCACTCTTTGGACATGGGTGTCGGCATCTGTATGAGTCAGTGGGTGGTGCAGCATCATGATAGACTCCTTAAGCATAACACAGTACCTTAAGAGTGATCAGCTTTGGTGCTTGCCCATGGGATGTTTCAAGTTGGACTTGTTATTGTTTGACTCTTCCCTCAGCCTATGATTTATCCCCAATTTTGAATTTCTTTTTTTCCCTTCATTTTTTTAAGTTGGATATTTTCCTTATCTACATTTCAAATGTTATTTCGCTTCCCTCTTTCCCCTCTGGAACACCCCACCAATCCCATCCTCTAACCCCTGCCTCCATAAGGGTCCTTCCTCCAACCCACCCAATCCCTCCTGCCTTCCCGTCCAGGCATTTTCCTACACTGGGACATCAAGCCATTACAGCACCAAGGACCTCTCCTCTCATTGATTCCTGACAAGGCCCATCCTCTGCTACATATGCAGCTAGAGCCATGATTGGCTCCATGTGTACTCTTTGGTTAGTGGTTTAGTCCCTAGGAGCTCTGGGCTGTTTGGTTGGTTGATATTGTTGTTCTTCCTATGGGGTTGTAAACCCCCTCAGTCTCTTAACTGCTCCATTGGGGACCCTGTTCTCAGTTCAGTGATTGGCTGCGAGCATTTGCCTCTGTATTTGTCAGGCTCTGATAGAGCCTCTCAGGAGACAGCTGTATCAGGCTCCTGTCAGCATGAACCTCTTGGCATCCCCAGTAATGTCTGGTGACAGCTGTGGGATGGATCCTCCACACATTGTCTTCCTATTTCCTGCTGTGAGTATTTTGTTTCACCTTCTAAGAAGTATTAAAGCAACCACACTTTTATCTTTCTTCTCCTTGAGCTTCATGCCATCTGTAGATTGCATCTTGGTTATTCCCTGCTTTTGGGCTAATATCCACTTGTCAGTGACTGCAGAGGATATGTTTTGGGTTGAAAGTTTTATGGATGGGTTAATGTCCCTATTGCTCCACCAGGGTTTCTGCCCGTACACAGAAGGCAGTCTCCCAGGCTCTGTATTCCCAATGTTGTTAGTCATAGCTAAAAACAACACTGATGATTCTTGGGCACTTTCTCTATCTCAGGTCTTCATTTGTTCCTGAAGATGCTCCCTCTTCCACCCACGGAAGATTGCCATTCATTTTCATGGTCATCCAGCCATCCACCTCCCCCTCCCCATTCCTGATCTCAAATTGCCTCACTGACGCCTGATTCCCTCTCTTACCCAGTTCCCTTCCTCCATCTGCATTCCATGACCATTCCATTCCCCCTTCCAAAAGAAAATTAAGTATCCTTGCTTGTGTCCTCCTTCTTGTCCAACTTCCTTGGGTCTGTGGAGTGTAGCATGGGCAGCCTATTTTTTATGGCCAATTTCTACTTATAAGTGAATATATACTGTGCATATATTTGGAACTGGGTTACCAGTGATAGTTTGTATATGCTTGACCTAGGGAGTGGCACTATTTGGAGGTGTGGCCATGTTGGAGTAGGTGTGTCACTGTGAGTGTGGACTTTAAGATCCTACTCCTAGCAACCTTCAGATGAAGCTAGTGATAATCTAATAGAACAAGAGAGCCAAGAACCAGCCCCAGGAAAAAGCAGAACTTAGCAATTTTGGTTATTTGGCTCTGGCTTTAGAGTCAAGAGGAGGATACTGCTCAGACAATATATGCTGGTTAGCCAGAGCTCAGAAATAAGTAGTGATTAAGAAGAGATCAATGTCAGTGAGGTGAAATCTTCCAGGAAGTGTCTTCTGAGAGCACAAAGAAGTTGTGTTCAAGGAAAGCCAATGTTGTACCTCATGCTGCAGCGGTACTTGTTAATGTGTAAGAGTCACCCAGTTGATACTGCTTTTCAAGGCATGAGGGGGTCATGAAAAGCAGCTAAGACATGGTACTGTGAGAGTCCATGGAAGGCCATTGATGAAGATACAGGCTCAGTTGAAGTTGATGGCCCAGGACTAAAGGGTCGTGCAAAGGATTTGAGGCTTGTCACCAGGAAGAGATCCTAAGAGATGCTATTGGTGAAGTTTAGTTGCAACAGTTTCTTTAAGTCTATCATTTAGCTTGATGTTGGTTATTGAGTTGCTGTACATTGCTTTGATTATGTCTATGTATGTGCCTTTTATCAATGCTCTCTTAACAGGAAGAGGTGATGGATATTGTCAAAGGGCTTTTCAGTATAGATTATCATATGACTCTTTTCTTTCAATGCTTACATGGTGGATTACATTGATGTATTTTCTTATATTTAACCATCCCTACATTGGATAGATTATATTTTTGATGCATTCCCGGCATTCAGCTTGTGAGTATTTTATTTAGTAGTTTTGTATCAATATTCATAAGAAAAATTGGTTTGAAATCCCTTCTTTGTTGATTCTTTGTGTGGTTAAAAATCAGGGTGATTGTGGCTTCATAGATTGAGTTTGGCATGTTTCTTCTGTCTTTATTTTGTGAAGTAGTTTGAGCTTTTAGTTGTTTGAGAGTCTATTAGAATTCTGCACTAAAACTATCTGGAACTTAGCATTTTTTGGTTAGGAGATTTTAATGACTGATTCCATTTCTTTAGGAGTTCTAGGGTTATTTAAATATTTTCCAGGTATTGACTTAACTTTGGTAAGTGCTATCTGTCTAGAAAATCATCCAGTTTTGTGGAGTACAGGATTTTGAAGTAAGACCTAATAATTCTTTGGATTTGTGGAGTGTTCTTTGTAAGTCTCTCTTTTCCTTTCTGTTTTTTGTTTGTTTGTTTTTTGTTGTTGTTTGCTTTTTTTTAAATTTTTTTTATTAACTTGAGTATTTCTTATATACATTTCAAGTGTTATCCCCCTCCCCCCTCCCCTTCCTTATGGGTGTCCCCCTCAGAACCCTCCCCCCATTGCCGCCCTCCCCCCATAGTCTAGTTCACTGGGGGTTCAGTCTTAGCAGGACCCAGGGCTTCCCCTTCCACTGGTGCTCTTACTAGGATATTCATTGCTACCTATGGGGTCAGAGTCCAGGGTCAGTCCATGTATAGTATTTAGGTAGTGGCTTAGTCTCTGGAAGCTCTGGTTGCTTGACATTGTTGTACTTTTGGGGTCTCGAGCCCCTTCAAGCTCTTCCAGTTCTTTCTCTGATTCCTTCAACGGGGGACCTAGTCTCAGTTCAGTGGTTTGCTGCTGGCATTCGCCTCTGTATTTGCTGTATTCTGGCTGTGTCTCTCAGGAGCGATCTACATCCGGCTCCTGTCGGTCTGCACTTCTTTGCTTCATCCATCTTGTCCAATTGGGTGGCTGTATATGTATGGGCCACCTGTGGGGCAGGCTCTGAATGGGTGTTCCTTCAGTCTCTGTTTTAATCTTTGCCTCTCCCTTCCTGGCAAGGGTATTCTTTTTCCTCATTTAAAGAAGGAGTGAAGCATTCACATTTTGATCATCCGTCTTCAGTTTCGTTTGTTCTAGGGATCTAGGGTAATTCAAGCATTTGCTAATAGCCACTTATCAATGAGTGCATACCATGTATGTCTTTCTGTGATTGGGTTAGCTCACTCAGGATGATATTTTCCAGTTCCAACCATTTGCCTACGAATTTCATAGACTCGTTGTTTTTGATAGCTGAGTAATATTCCATTGTGTAGATGTACCACATTTTCTGTATCCATTCCTCTGTTGAAGGGCATCTCGGTTCTTTCCATTTTCTGGCTATTATAAATAAGGCTGCGATGAACATAGTGGAGCACGTGTCTCTTTTATATGTTGAGGCATCTTTTGGGTATATGCCCAAGAGAGGTATAGCTGGATCCTCAGGCAGTTCAATGTCCAATTTTCTGAGGAACCTCCAGACTGATTTCCAGAATGGTTTTACCAGTCTGCAATCCCACCAACAATGGAGGAGTGTTCCTCTTTCTCCACATCCTCGCCAGCATCTGCTGTCACCTGAGTTTTTGATCTTAGCCAATCGCACTGGTGTGAGGTGAAATCTCAGGGTTGTTTTGATTTGCATTTCCCTTATGACTAAAGATGTTGAACATTTCTTTAGGTGTTTCTCAGCCATTTGGCATTCCTCAGCTGTGAATTCTTTGTTTAGCTCTGAACCCCATTTTTTAATAGGGTTATTTGTTTCCCTGCGGTCTAACTTCTTGAGTTCTTTGTATATTTTGGATATAAGGCCTCTATCTGTTGTAGGATTGGTAAAGATCTTTTCCCAATCTGTTGGTTGCCGTTTTGTCCTAACCACAGTGTCCTTTGCCTTACAGAAGCTTTGCAGTTTTATGAGATCCCATTTGTCGATTCTTGATCTTAGAGCGTAAGCCATTGGTGTTTTGTTCAGGAAATTTTTTCCAGTGCCCATGTGTTCCAGATGCTTCCCTAGTTTTTCTTCTATTAGTTTGAGTGTGTCTGGTTTGATGTGGAGGTCCTTGATCCACTTGGACTTAAGCTTTGTACAGGGTGATAAGGATGGATCGATCTGCATTCTTCTACATGTTGCCCTCCAGTTGAACCAGCACCATTTGCTGAAAATGCTATCTTTTTTCCATTGGGTTGTTGTTTGTTTTTGTTTGTTTGTATTTCTATACTGTCTCTCTGTCATTTGATTAGATTGGCTCAGCATTTTTCTGTCTTATTTTCTCAAAAAGAAAACAGCTTTCGATTTCATCGATACTTTATTTATTTATTTCTGTTTCTAATTGATTGACTTCATTTCTAATTTTGATTATTTCCTGCTGTCTGATCTCCTTCGATGTAGTTTCTGTTGTTGTTGCTGTTGTTGTTTTGTTTTGACTTTTTTGAACCTTCAAAAGTACTTACAAATTGCCAGTGTGAGAACTTTCTAATTTTTTCATGAGCACTTCGTGCTCTGATCTTTCCTCTTAGCACTGCATTCATTGTATTCCATCATTTTGAGTATGTTGTCCCTTTATTTTCATTGAATACCAGAAAGTCTTTAATTTATTTATTTATTTTCTGACCCAGAGATCTTTATGTAGATAGTTGTTCAATTTCTAAGATCGGGAGGCTTTCTGGTGTTTCTGCTATTGTCGGAGGCAAGCTGTAATCCATGGTTTTCTGGTAAGATAACTGTTGAGGACTGCTTTGTGAATGATTATATGGTCAAATACTATAGGATCTATAAAGTGCTGAGAAGAAGATATATTCTTCTTTGTTTTTTTTTGTTTTTTTGTTTTTTATTAACTTGAGTATTTCATATATACATTTCGAGTGTTATTCCCTTATTCCTTTTCCCGGTTTCCGGGCAAACATCCCCCTACTCCCTCCCCCTCCCCTTCTTTATGGGTGTTCCCCTCCCCATCCTCCCCCCATTGCCGCCCTCCCCCCAACAATCTAGTTCACTGGGGATTCAGTCTTAGCAGGACCCAGGGCTTCCCCTTCCACTGGTGCACTTACTAGGATATTCAATGCTACCTATGAGGTCAGAGTCCACGGTCAGTCCATGTATAGTCTTTAGGTAGTGGCTTAGTCCCTGGAAGCTCTGGTTGCTTGGCATTGTTGTACATATGGGGTCTCGAGCCCCTTCAAGCTCTTCCAGTTCTTTCTCTGATTCCTTCTACGGGGGTCCTATTCTCAGTTCAGTG
This sequence comes from Rattus norvegicus, assembly GCF_021556685.1. Lineage (NCBI taxonomy): Eukaryota > Metazoa > Chordata > Mammalia > Rodentia > Muridae > Rattus > Rattus norvegicus. Next base: position 73,083,204 of record NC_141548.1, read on the forward strand.
GTTTTCTGCTGGCATTCGCCTCTGTATTTGCTGTATTCTGGCTGTGTCTCTCAGGAGCGATCTACATCTGGCTCCTGTCGGCCTGCACTTCTTTGCTTCATCCATCTTGTCTAATTGGGTGGCTGTATATGTATGTGCCACATGTGGGGCAGGCCCTGAATGGGTGTTCCTTCTGTCTCTGTTTTAATCTTTGCCTCTCTATTCCCTAGATGTCTGATAGTTGGATTTCATTCATAATGCCTGTTAGTTTCATTATTTCTGTTTAGTTTTTGTCTGTATGGCCTATCCATTGGTGAGACTGGGGTGGTAAAGTCTCCTACTATTAATGTATGGGGTTTAATGTGTGATTTATGCTTTAGTAATGTTTCTTTTACAAATGTGGGAACTCTTGTGTTTGGGACATAGATGTTCAGAATTAAGAGTTCATCTTGGTAGATTTTTTTTTGAGGAATATAAAGTGCCATTCCTGTCTCTTTTATTTGGTTTTGAATGAAAGTTTATTTTTTTAGAGATTAGAATGGCTAATCTCTAAAAAACTAAAGCTTTCTTTTTGAGTCTATTTGCATGGAAAGCTTTTTTCCAGTCCTTTATTCTGGTGGAATAATCTATCTTTCATGTTGAGGTGTGTTTCTTGTATGCAGCAGAATGATGGATATTGTTTTCATATACATTCTGTTAGCTTGTGTTTTTTACATTGAGGAATTAATTCCACTGATGTTGAAAGATATTACTGATCAGTAATTGTTATTTTCTGTTATATTTATGTTGGTCCTGTTAGTGTGTTTGTGTGTGCTTCCCTTGTTTTTGCTCATATGGGATTACTTATTTCCTGTGTTTTCTTGGATGTAATTATCGTTGTTGGGTTGGAATTTTTCTTCTAGTGTTTCCTTTAGAGCTAGATTTGTGGATAAATATTGATTAAATTTTGATTTGTCTTAAAATATCTTGATTCCTCTAGCTATGGTGATTGAGTGTATTGCAGGGTATACTAATATAGATTGGCATCTGTTATTTTTTGCAATAAATCTATCCAGGTACTTCTAGCTTTTAGAGTCTCTGTGGAAAAGTGAGGTCTGATTCTGGTATGTTTGCCTTTGTATGTTACCTGCCCCCATTCCTTTGCTGCTTTTAATATTCTTTCTTTCTTCTATAAACTTTGTGTTTTGATTTTCTTTTCTGGTTCAGTCTAGTTGGTATTCTACAAGCTTCTTGACTGTTTTTAGCCATCTCTTTCTTTAGGTCAGAAAAGTTTTCTTCTCTAATTCTGTTGAAAATATCTTCTGGTTCTTGGTGCTAGGACTCTTCATTTTTTTCTTTTCCTATTATTCCTAGGTTACATCTTTTCATTATATCTCAGATTTTCTGGATGTTTTATGTCAGGAAATTTTTAGATTTAACATTTTCTTTGACTGATTTATCAATTTCTTCTACTGTATCTTCTACTTCTTAGAGTCTCTCTTCCATTTCCTGCATTCTATTGATGATGGTTGCCTGTTATTCCTGTTTTTACCTAGGTTATTGATATCTCTTCCATCTCCTGTATTCTATTGATAATGGTGGCCTCTATTATTCCCATTTTTACCTAGGTTACTGATCTCCAGGATTCCCTCAGTCTATGTTTTCTTTATTGTTTTTATGTGCACTTTGAGATCTTGGACCATTTTATTTCTTTCACTCACATATTTAATTGCATTTTCCTGTATACATTCCTCTTTATGAACCTATTTAACTGTAGTTTTCTTTATTTCTTACAGGGATTCATTTACTTCCTCTTTAAAGATCTCTATCTTATTTTATGAATGGATTAAAGGTCATTTTCTTAGGTTTCAGTTGTATTATGATATCCATGGCTTGCTGTAAAAAGGTAGCTGTGCTCTGAAGTTGACTTATTGCCCTGACTTTTGTTGATCATGTCCTTTGGAGGACCCATAGCCATCTGTATGACTTGGTCCCTGTATATATCTGTTGTTGTAGGTACTAGGAGGGGGATTAAGCTTGATGGTCCTGGTGTGGCAGGCCTCTAATGGGTATCCATGGTTTACATGGTTCAAGATCTGCAGGTCTGTATGGTTCTGACTCAACAGGTCTGATGAAGGTGGGACAAAAGGTGGCAGAGGCATAGAGGTCCCCTGAGATAGAAAGTTGCTATTTCAGTGTTTAATTTTTCACTAGATGACATGTCCATTGTTAAGAGTGGAATGTTGAAGTATCCTGCTATTAATTTATGAGGTTTTGTATGTGATTTAAGGTTTAGAAATGTTTGTTTAACAAATGTGGGTTCCTGTGCATTTGGGATATAAATGTTCAAAATTGAGAGGTCATTTTGTGGATTTTTTCTATGATGTACATGAAGTGGTCTAGGCATCTCTTTTGATTCACTTTCGTCAGAAATCTATTTTGTTGGATATTAGAATGGCTACCCCAGCTTGGTTCTTGAGCCTATTTACTAGGAAAATCTTTGCCTAACCCTGTGCTCTGAGGTAATGCTTTCCTTTTTTTGAGAGGTGTATCTTGTATGCGGGAAAATGATGGATCCTGTTTTTTCGTTCATTCTAAAAGCCTGTGTCTTTTTATTTAGGAATTTAGTTAATTGATATTGAGAGATATTAATTAATGACCAGAGATTGTTAATCTGTGTTTTGGTGGTGGCGGTAGAGTGTGTGTGTGTGTGTGTGTGTGTGTGTGTGTGTGTGATTGTGTGTGTGTTATGCTTTCATTCTTTTGATTTTTCTGGCATGAGATTATTTATTTCCTTATTAATTAAGCTTCTTTGGGGAGTGATTTCCTTCTACTACCTTTTTTAGGGATGAATTTGTGAATAATTTTTTTTAATTTTACTTTGCCATGGAATATTTTCCACATCTACAGTGATTGCATGTTTTGCTAGGCACAATAATCTTGGAAGCACCTGCTATCTCTTAGGGTCTTCAATACATCTATCTGTACCCTTCTGATATTTAGATTCTCCATTGAGAAATCTGGTGTAATTTGAACATGTCTAACTTTATGTCTTACTCTGCCATTTTTCCTTGCATGTTTTAATATTCTTACTTTTGGTCTGTAATTTAGTGTTTTGATGATTAGTGATGGGACTTTATTTTCTGGTCTAACTATTCAATATTATATTCACTTCTTGTATATTTATAGCAATGTTCTTTTTTTGTATTTCTACTATTTTATTTATTTACATTTCAAATGTTATCCTTCTTCCCACTATCTCCTACAAAACCCCCAACTCTATCTGTCTCCTCTTTACCTTTAAGTAGGTGCTCTCCCACCCACCCACCCACTCCAATCTCACCCCTCTAGCATCCCCTTTTCTGAGGCATCAAGCCTCCACAGAACTGACTGCCTTCCTTCCACTGATGCCAAATAATTCAGTCCTCTGCTACATATATAGCTAGAGTAAGGTGCCAGCACATGTATACTCTTTACAAGCAAAAGACCACCAGTAAGATAATAAATGTGCAGAGAAAGACATGTAACATAAAGTTAAAAATTAAAAAAGAATTAAAAAATCCACTAAACCCCTTTCTTTTTCTTTCTTTCTTTCTTAGCTTTAGATGTTTCATTGGTTCTTTTATTTATTTACATTTCATACATTGTCCTCATTCCTGCTTTTCTCTCCACAAAACCTTGATCCCACCCCCTCCCCCTGCCATCTGAAAGAAATATAAGAACAAAGAGTAAAACAGATATTGAAGAAAAGACCATCCAGAGATTGCCCTACCTAGGAATCCATCCCATCTCCAGATACCAAAACCAGGCAGTAGTGCTGATGCCAAGAAATACTTGGTGACAGGAGGTTGGTATAGCTGTCCCCTCTCAGGCTCTGTCAGCATCTGACCAATACAATAATGGCCTTCTTAAGGTTAGAATGATTCTTCTATGATCTTGTTAAAAACGTATCTTGTGGGTGAACTGAAAGTGAGTCAAGTTGGGGACCAGAGGAATCGAGTTGGAGAGATGAAGAGAGAGAATACTGGGAGAGACAAATGTAGTTGTGGGGGTGGGCGAGTCAGGAGTCAGGTTGAAACTGACTGCAATTGAAGCTGCATGGAATATATCAGGGTGACAATAGAGAATGGAGGACAAGTAATGGAGGAAAAGAAGATGGAATTGGCTATCTTCTGTATTCAGAAAAGAACTCACCGCAGAAGGATTAGGATATCAGCCTATCCACACAAAACCTTCAACCTACTTGTTTTCCAACCTGCATGATATTCTTGGACCACAGTCTAGCAAAATTATCATCAGAGAGACTAGAAATATTTCATCTAGCCACTAATGGGCGCAGAAGCATACTTCCACAACTAAGTATTAGGCAGAACTAGGGGGAATCTTGTAGATGAGGGGGAGGAAGGATTAGGGGAGCCAGAGGATTAAACAAGTTTATGGGAATACAGTTTATGGAATTAGCTGAACAGCACTATCTCTGACTTTTATAATCAATAGGAAAACATAAAAATATATTTGTCCAACATGATTTGATAGTCATGTCATTCTGACAAAAATGTGCTGTTTTAAAAAAAATATATTGCAGCATAGAATCAGAACAATATCTCAATATAGATATTAAAGTCAGGGTACAGAATCACATTCACAGATGTCTAAACTCATCTTTAAATAATCCCTTCAGTCATCCATAACATATACTTTGAAGCATACTGCATCACAGTACGTTCAGCGCAGTGAGGCTAGATCTTCGTGTAGGAACAGATGCCACTCAGGCAATGTTTATGTGGAGGCTCAAGATAAGAGTGAGGGCACTGAATTCAATATTTCAAGATTTACTTTGTCCTCTCAGACATTATTTTCTGTCCTGTTTGCACGACAGTGATAATTAAACTTCAACTTGGTAAAGGTATAAATGGTGTTCCTTCCCGGTGTGCATTACAGTACATAAAATTTGAGACCTTGTGTTCTTATTATCAAAGGGAAATTCTCATCAATCACTAGATTCAAGTGAACCCACTGCTGCTCTGGGTTCCTTCTGATCTTCAGAAAATGCAAAAAAAATTATTTGTAGAGAATAAATTTATAATAAACTCTGACCTGAAAGTATGAGTGTTATAAAAGAATTTTGAGAGATTTTTTATTGAATATTTTTCTCTTGGACACTTATGAATCATTTGCCACATTTGAAATTCTATGGAAATCTATATCAAAATGGAAAATGTATAACTTTCTATAGCTTACTCTTATAAAATTTGTTTGACTTTTGAAGTCTTGAGGTTAGGCCATAATACTTAAACAAATTTATTTCAAATTTAAATGAAATCTATAATAATGAAAACCCAAAAGAATTGGCATGAAATAGTTATATAGCTAAATGAAAGCAAATAGAAGCTGAAATTGACACATAGATATAGAATTTAATTTCTGACAAAACTCACCTGGTGAGTTATTGGAAAACATGGTCTGGATGACATTTAAAATAAACCTCATCCCTAACTTCACACTGTGTAAAAATTGCCTTGAAATAGATCAAAGTTAGAATCATAGAAGCCAAAAATAACAGAAATAGGTTGGCACTTCACTGGGACTAAAGCTAGAGGTGCTGACAGCAAAGGGAACTAGGGAAATATTGTGTATAAGAAAGCACATATTGTATGGTCTGGCTATTGTGGTTTCTTCATAGTAGACATATGTCAATATCTAATTACATAAATTTTTATATATGTTTTTATTTGTACAAATGACTATGTAACTCATAAATCTATTTAAAATAGATATCATATATTTTTAGCCCTTAAAACTTAGAGTTTAAAACCCCATAGGAAAAATAGCAATATTAAACAATATTAAAGAACCTCCAGAGTTCTCAGGACTAAAGCATCATTCCAAGAGTACACATAGAGGATAGCATTGTCTGACATCAATAGTAGGAGAAGCCTTGGTACTGTTGAGCCTCATTTCCCCCATTGTAGGGAAATTCCAGGTTGTTGAGATGGATGTGGGTGGGTGGGATGGGAGCATCCTCAAAGAAGCAGGGGGAGGGAGATGGGAGGGGGAACCTGGAAAGGGGATAACATTTGAAGTGTAAATACACAAATATCCAATAAAAATAGAAAAGAAACTTGCATCAACTAAATGCATATTAGTATTTACTGGAAAAAGAATTTCAAAAAGTAAAGAATTTCAAAAAGTTACAAACAGATAGGACTGGTTTAAAAGTTCCAAGTTAACAGGGATAGTCTTGTGAGGAGTAAACTCAGAATCTATATGCTTTTTCCACAGAGTATCTTATATATATGAGTAAATGGTATTTTATAGAATTTTTCATATGATAATATTTTATTTCTCCAATCACTTAGAATTGCCTTATATGAACAAGAAATTTATTTAATTGACTGAATCTCCTTTTAATTGTGAGCAAATTCCATATTCATTTGCAGTCTTTATATGTGCCTAGATACAGTTCTTTCCAATTAGTGGGCCTGAGAAATATTCTCAGTCCAAATTTACACACAGCATGGTTGCTGAATCCTGCCTGGCTCCAGAGTATAGCTCCTTGTCAGCACAACTCTGACCTAACAGCTTACCAAGATCTCAGCAGAGTGAAATCTCGCTCCTGCTCAGCTTTTCAATCATGCCCTCACTAACCCTGGCCAATGTGACCCAATTTCTTCTTTACAGCATTATGGAATTTTGAGCCATGATTTTCCCACTTCAACTAGTATTGAGTGTCAGATAAAGTTTTCAAGGGATCACTACAAACAATTTTATTTAGCTTATGAAAGTTCAAGAGTCACGAGGTGATTTCTCACTCTACTGAATCTGGTCTTAGTCAGCCTTAAAGAGTTAGCAGAAGAACAGAGTAGAATTTCCTTGTTAAAAAAGTATTTCTCTTGCTGATGTTCAAGAAAAAAGAGAAAGAACTTAAATTAAAGGCACGTTTTTGAGCCTGAAAGACTGTCTGTAAAGAAGGATTCCATTATTTCCCACTATAGTTATCTATTATGAAGTCTAGTAGTTTATTTCTATTAGTAATGTAATATCTAAGTCACACAAAGTAACTTTAAAATAATTCATAACACATTCTGCTAAAAGAAGTGGCACAAAGAATATTTGCTATATGTTTCCATGGAAACAAATGTACCTGCACAAAAATGCCATATCCATTTTTTCTCAATAAAATATCTTTGATTTCTATTAGATTGGCTCAATAGCAAAGGAAGTTGGGGAATTCTAAAATTCAAAAATAGCTAAAAAATTAAACTTACATGAAAGAGAAACTACAATGAGTTTTTTTCTTGACTACTTTAAATCCCGTGTTTCATCATCATTTGTTCTGCTGTTACAATCTAAATGTAAAGAAATCTGCTTAAAATCTGATAATGATGTCATAAGACATGTCTCAAAAGAATATACCAATATGCAATAATTAATATAAACTATCTTACATTGGCCACTACAAAATAAATTAATTGGAGAGCAACAGAAGTATTTTAAAATGTAGTGCACATATTTTTTGATTATAATCTTGAAGCTAATCACTCACATAAGTTATGTAAAGAAATTTGTCCTATGAAGTTCTTTACTGTTCTGAAAGCTCAACTGTGAATTAAGTAATATTTTCTTACACCCTGAATAGACTGTTTCAATGTATTATTTTAAAGTTTGTTGGCAGGCATCAATAACCTTTATTGAAATACAGCAACAATAACAAAAAATTCTTTTCTCAGAAATTCCTCAAAATCTAATAGAATTTAAAATACGATCCCCATGTTAATGAAATGGTATACTTTCAGTAAGAAAAATAGTTACTTACTTAACTAATTTATATATTTTATAACAAATTTTTATGCTTCATCTTTATGTTTTATGCTTTAGCTATAATCCCATACTTTATCAATATAAAAAGACATTTATGAGAAAAAATATCAAGATGGAAACTCCTGATATTTAGTTTCTTCTCATATTTTTTCTCTTACTTATCATTTACTTGTTTTACCCAGAACTTGAGATGACACACCATCTCCCAGAATCCCAAAGTCCCAGAGGCCAAACAGGGAACCCAAACCCCAGAAGTTATACAGGCTGTTCAAAATCCAGTGGAGACATCAGACTAAGGACTCTTCTGTCACCTAATCAACCATACCCTCAGGCCAGAAGACCAGGGGAAAAAAGGACAATAAACATCCATTCAAAAACTCAGAAATTAACAGCTAAACCTATAGTTACTCCAATCCAAGACAGATGGCTAAACCCCAGTATAAGATGGTGTCTAAGAGCCTAGATATCCTACTACAGAAACCCAGCTTACACAGCCGAGTCGCAAGTGTGTGCATGCACACACACACACACACACACACACACACACACACACACACACAAAGTAAATTCAATTTTATGAAGATGATAGAGGTTCTTAACAGTAAATAAATAAAACTTTTAAATAAATCCAAGAAAGCACATATGTAATGGGAGGAAATTAATAAATCATTCAAAAACTGCCAAGAACAAAAGCAGAGAAAATGAATAAAACTTTTCAAGGCTTAGAAATCAAATTAGAAACAAAAAGGAGAACACAAACTAAGGGAATCCTGGAGATCAAAAATCAAAAATCTAGCAACAGAATACAAGAGGGACTCTCAGGCACAGAAGATACAATTGAAGAAAATGATCCATCATTCAAAGAAATTATTAAATATTAAAAAAGTAAAAAAACGATCCTCTGATGCTTTGCATATGCTTGGCCCAGGGAGTAGAACTATTAGAAGGTGTGGCCTTGTTGGAAGAAGTGTGTCACTGTGAGGGTGGGCTTGGAGACCCTTCTCCTAGTTGCCTGAGGATGCTCAGTCTGTTCCTGGCTTCCTTTGGATGGAGATGTAGAACTCAGCTCCTCCTGCAACATGCATACCTGGATGCTGCCATGTTCCTGCCTTGATGATAACAGACTGAACCTCAGAACTTGTAAGCCAGCCTCAATTAAATGTTGTCCTTTATAAAACATGCATTGATCATGGTGTCTGTTCACAGCAGTAAAAGCCTAACTAGATACCCCTGAAACAAACTAGCTAGGATGTTATACGAAAATCCATCAATGAAATCCACTATATGAACAAACTCAAAAATTAAAAAACAAACAAACAAACAAACACATCATCATGTCATTAGATGCTGAGAAAGCATTTCATAAAATTCAACACCCCTTCATTTTAAAAGCTAGGAAAGATCAGGAATTCAAGGCCAATGCCTAAACATGGTAAAAGCAATGTACAGCACACCAGTAGCCAAAATCAAACTAAAAGGAGAAAAACATGAAGCAATCCCACTAAAATCACGGACAAGCCAAAGCTTCCAATTCCCCTACCAATTCAATATAGTATTTGAAGACCTATCCAGAGCAATTAGAACACTAAAGTAGGTGAAAAAAGGTGCAAATTGGAAAAGAAGTCAAAATATAACTATTTGTAGAAGATAAGATAGATAAGATAGTGTACTTAAGTGACCACAAAAATTCCACCAGAGGACTCCTAAACCTGATAAACAAACTCAGCAACTTGACTGGATATAAAATTTCCTTAAACAAATCAGTAGCTTTCCTCTACTCAAAGAACAACCAGGCTGAGAAAGAAATTAGAGAAACAACACCCTTTTCCATGGTAACAAATACTATAAAATAACTAACCAACCAAATGAAAGATCTGTATGACAAGAACTTCAAGTTTCTGGAGAAAGAAATTGTAGAATATCTCAGAAGATGGTCAGATCTCCCATGCTCATGGATTGGCAGGATTAGTATAGTAAAAACGGTCATTTTACCAAAAAAAATCTATACATTCAATGCAATCCCCATCAAAATTCAACTCAATTCTTCTTAGAGATAGAAAGGGTAATTTGTAAATTCATTTGGAATAACAAAAAAACCAAAATAGGAAATAACTGTTCTCAACAACAAGAGAACTTCTGGGGGAATCACCATCCTTTACCTCAAGCTGTATTACAGAACAATCATGATAAAAAAAAAATTATATGGTATTTGTTCCAAGTCAGACAGATTAATGGAATAGAATTGAAGACCAGAAATGTACCTACATACCTTTGATCACTAGATCTTTGACAAAGGAGTTAAACCAAATAGTGCTGGTTCAACTTGTGGTCAGCATGTAGAACAATGCAAACTGATCCATTCTTAAAGCCTTGTAAAAAAGCTCAAGTACAAGTGGAGCAAAAACCTCCAGATACAATGAAATTAATAGAAGGGAAAGTGAGGAAAAGCCTTGAACACATAGGCACAGGAGAATATTTCCTGAACAGAAGATCAATGTCTTAGGCTTTAAGACCAAGAATCAACAAATGGGACCTCATAAAATTACAAAGCTTCTATAAGACAAAGGACACTGTTATTAGGACAAAATGGCAACCAACAGATTGGGAAAAGATCTTTACTAGTCCCACATCCTATAGAGCGCTAATACCCAATATATTCAAAGTACTCAAGGAGTTAGACTCCAGAGAATCAAATAACTATCAAAAATGGGGGACAGAGCTAAACAAAAATTCTCATATGAGGAATATCAAATAGCTGCACAGCACCTATAAGAATGTGTAACATCCTTAGTCATCAGGGGTATGCAAATCAAAACCACCCTGAGATTCCACATCACACCAGTCAGAATGGCTTAGATCAAAACTCAGGTGACAACAGATCCTGGCAAAGATGTTGAGAGAGGAACACTCCTCCATTGTTGCTGGGAATGCAAGCTGGTACAACCACTCTGGAGGGCCGTCTGGTGTTTCCTCACAAAATTGATCATAGTACCTGAGGATCCATCTATACTACTCATGGGCCTATACCCAACAGATGCTTCAACATATAACAAGGACACATGTTCAATATGTCCGTAGTAGCATTATTTATAATCGGCAGAACCTGGAAAGAACTCATATGTCCTTCAAAAGAGGTATGGATACAAAACGTGATACATTTACACAATGGAGTACTACTCAGCTATTAAAAAAGTGACTTCATGAAATTCTCAGGCAAGTGGGTGGAACAAGAAAATATTATCCTGCATAAGTTAACCCTATCACAAAATAACACTCATGATATGGACACACTGATAAGTGAATTTTAGCCCAAAGACCTGAAATACCAAGGCTACAATTTACAGACCACATAAAGTTAAAGAAAAAAAGGAGACCAAGCTGTAGATGCTTCAGTCCTTCTGAGAAGGGGGACAAATACTATAGGTGGATATATGGAGACAAAGTTTGGAGCACAAACTGAAGGAAATGCCATCCAGGGACTGCCACTCCTTGGGATTCATCCTCTACACAGACACTAAAATCAGATACTATTGAGGACGCCAAGAAGTTCATGGTACCAGGAATCTGATATAGCTGTTCACTGAAAGAGCCTGACAAATATAGAGGCGGATGCTTGCAGCCAATCACTAGACTCAGAAGAGGGTCCCTAATGAATGAGTAAGAGAAAGTACAGAAGGAGCTGAAGGGCTTTGCAACCTCATAGGAAGAACAACAATATCAACAAACCAGACACTTCAGAGTTCCTAGGTACTAAATCAAGAACCAGGTTCTAGCTATATATGTAGCAGATGTTGGCCTTGTTGGGAGGAGAGGTCCTTGGTCCTGTAAAGGCTCCATGCCACTTTATTGGAGAATGCCAGCGCAAGAATTTGAAAGGGAGTTGAAGGGTGTGTGGAGGAGCAACTTCATAGAAGCAGAGGGAGGGAGGGATGTGATACTGGGTTTCTGTAGGGTTAACTGGTAAAGAGTATAATATTTGAAATATAAATAAACTATCCAATACATAAAGATCATTATGTAATTTTCCAAAAATGGAAACCTAGCCAATTCATCTATTCTAACCAATGTAATATACCTTTCAGTTCACATAGAGTTTTTTAATGTACAGTGCATTGCAGTTTTCAGTACACGGCACCTACACTGACATTTTGATAAAAGCAACCCTACATCCATTATACATGAGTGCATATTTATTTTATTATCAGTTTATATTTGTATGTACACGAACATATTTTGTGTGTAAATATATCAATTTAAATTTGTATGTTCTTCATTGTACATGTTTAGTTCAGATAATAACTTATATGATACAATTTTCCTTCTAATATATGGATTCTGAAAATCAATGTACACCATTAGTAATACAAGCACCAACCTTGAGGAACAGTGTACATTGCAGTGGGCCAATGTTCATGCTTTTGAATGCCAACTTTCAAATGGAATTTTTAATTTTTTAATAGATACACCATGGATAATGGCTAACAATTATCTATAATTCTAGTTCTAAGGAATATAACACCCATTTTGACCTATATGGTTTTATACCCACCTTTCTTGTTTCTAACTTTGCTATTGTGATTTATTGGAGGTAGTAAATTTTCCAAAGATTTTAACAGTTTTTCAGAGTAGGCCAAAATATTTTCACAATAAGATATTGTATGTCTTACTTTAAAATCTTCATACCTTTTCATAAAGTATTCTACTGTCTAGAGTATCAACTATGCACTTGGAGAGCAACAGAAAATATGTATTTATATGATTCAAAAATTAAGGAGATTATTAATTTTTACCATAAATGGTTTTTGGGTTAATTTGTTGTTGTTTGTTATCTGATTCAGCGTAGTTTATATTGGATGCGAGAAAGATAATATAAAAATAATTTGGTTTTTTAAAAGAAAAGTGAAATACCAAAAGACAGGAAAAACATTTGTAAATGTCTATTAAGGATGTATTTTATCCTTCTCTATACAAAATCCTCATGAATCAATAACAAATAACCATCACATATAGCCTTTTATAATATAACTAGATGAGATATACAGAGTACAGGAAGTTTGACTGATGTATTAAATAACAGCAATGAATTGTGGCCAAAGTAAACTAGTACATACATGTGCCTGTCCTATTCCCTTCTTACAACCATGCCAATTCTTGACAAGTAATCCTATTTTTATATTAATGTCTTATTTAGTAGTAGTAGTAGTAGTAGTAGTAGTAGTAGTAGTAGTAATAGTAGTAGTAGTAGTAGTAGTAGTAGTAGTAATAGTAGTAGTAGTAGTAGTAGTAGTAGTAGTAGTAGTAGTAAATGTATTACTATTTTTTGACTTGTAGAGATGGCCAAGAATTTGAAAGCACTAGCTATTTTAACATTTAACAGTTTCCAGTACCATATGATAGCTAACGATTATCTATAATTCTAGTTCTAAGGAACACAACACCCATTTTGGCCTTTTAGAACACTGCACACATATAATGAACAAACATGCATATAAAACACTTTTCAATATATGAATTCAATATGAACATTGAATATTTATCTTTCTAAGCCTTATGTATTTTGTCTAAAATAAGTTCATGTAAAACGATATAATTTAATGTTTTTAAATGGCTGCAAAATACTTCATATAATATATATATATAATATATATATCACATATTTTCTTTATTCATCCCCAGACACAAAATAGGTTTATAATATTTTGCAATAAAAATAAGGTTGTGCTTGCAGATATCTCTATTTTCTGCTGACATTAACTCCTTTGGATAGTACAAGGATAACCATGTTGAAATCCTATCATTTTCCCTTTTTAATTATCTCTCTTCTCTCTCTCTCTCTCTCTCTCTCTCTCTCTCTCTCTCTCTCTCTTTCTTATCTCTATCACTGTCTCTCTGTGTCTATCTCTGTTTCTGCCTATGTATGTGTCTCTGTCTCTATGTCTCTGTCTCTATGTCTCTGTTTCTGATGTCCTTCTGTGTGTGTGTCTGTGTGTGTTTATGTGTGTTTGTCTGTGTGTGTGTTTGTGTGTGTGTGTTTGTGTGTGTGTTTGTGTGTGTGTTTATGTGTGTGTCTGTGTGTGTGTCTGTGTGTGTGTGTGTGTGTGTGTGTGTGTAACTTTAACACATATTTTCATCATCAGTGCAGTGGGTCCCTTTTCCTGGTATTGCTGCAGTGCTTCTTGTTTTTTTTCTAGGCAGTAACCTTCTAGTTACGGTGAGATAGAATGTCTGTACTTTTGATTTATATTTCATTTATGGCTAAGGAATTTTCATTTTTTCATATATATGGACCATTTGTATTTTTGAGAATTGTCTATTTCAATAAATTATAATCACTTGTAGAAATTAAGAATACAATCTTTATTACAAATGTCTGGGGCAATATGAGGAAAATAGGGAAAATGGAGAAAGGTTAACCAGTCTTCCAATGTTGTTATCCATCTAGAAATTCTAGTATATTATTACACAGTTTAACAATTAAAGATAATTAAATGTATTGTATGTTTCCAAATACTATAAGTGAGTGTAATACTACATTGTAAAGAAATACGTTTTGAGGTTTGGGATGTGACTTAGTCGTAAGACATTTTTAAGGTCTATTTGGTATGTTCCCCAGGACTATGGAAAAGGGTAACCATTTAAGATTAATTCACTCTGTTGAATATTTTGTAATACATGAATGAATTGAAACACTTCACAGTATCCAAAAAATTTCTAAGAAATTTATATAACTGTGAAAAATTAGAACAATTGAATAATGTGAATAAAAGCACTGCACAAATAAATCACTAACTGGTAACTATTAATAACAGTATTAAATATACAACACCAACTGTAGTTAAACTTGATTAACAACAGGTCTGGTGCATTAGTTATGGTTGTCTAAAATGCTACAATCACAGTGTAAAACTGCTTACTGCTTCTAATGTATTTTTCAATTCATTTAACTATTTACTCATATATATGTACACACACATATATTCAAATATGTGTGTGTGTGTGCACGCGTGTTGTGTGTTGCAGAAAAACTTATTTACTCAGGAATACTTCAAACATTTTTTATTAAGTTAAGAGTTATCTGTGAGTTGACTTTATATGTGGTATTAGCCCAGATTCAGAAAGACAAATGTCACATGTTCAATTCTTTTCTTCAAATATTCAGATGTGAGTACACAGGCTAAAGTAACCACAGATATCTGGAAAGTTAAAGAGATGGCTCTAATAAGGCCATAGGTGTAGGGAGATGGACAAAGAGTACATGAAACTCAAGAAGGATGACCAAAACGCGAATGCTTCACTCCTTCTTTAAAAGGGGAACAAGAATACCTTTGGGAGGGAATAGAGAGGCAAAGATTAAAACAGACACAGAAGGAACACCCATTCAGAGCCTGCCCCACATGTGGCCCATAAATATACAGCCACCCAATTAGACAAGATGGATGAAGCAAAGAAGTGCAGACAATGCAATCCCCATCAAAATACCAATCCAATTCTTCAAAGAGTTAGACAGAACAATTTGCAAATTCATCTGGAATAACAAAAAACCCAGGATAGCTAAAGCTATCTTCAACAATAAAAGGACTTCAGGGGGAATCACTATCCCTGAACTCAAGCAGTATTACAGAGCAATAGTGATAAAAACTGCATGGTATTGGTACAGAGACAGACAGATAGACCAATGGAATAGAATTGAAGACCCAGAAATGAACCCACACACCTATGGTCACTTGATTTTTGACAAAGGAGCCAAAACCATCCAATGGAAAAAAGATAGCATTTTCAGCAAATGGTGCTGGTTCAACTGGAGGGCAGCATGTAGAAGAATGCAGATCGATCCATGCTTATCACCCTGTACAAAGCTTAAGTCCAAGTGGATCAAGGACCTCCACATCAAACCAGACACACTCAAACTAATAGAAGAAAAACTAGGGAAGCATCTGGAACACATGGGCACTGGAAAAAATTTCCTGAACAAAACACCAATGGCTTATGCTCTAAGATCAAGAATCGACAAATGGGATCTCATAAAACTGCAAAGCTTCTGTAAGGCAAAGGACACGGTGGTTAGGACAAAACGGCAGCCAACAGATTGGGAAAAGATCTTTACCAATCCTACAACAGATAGAGGCCTTATATCCAAAATATACAAAGAACTCAAGAAGTTAGACTGCAGGGAAACAAATAACCCTATTAAAAAATGGGGTTCAGAGCTAAACAAAGAATTCACAGCTGAGGAATGCCGAATGGCTGAGAAACACCTAAAGAAATGTTCAACATCTTTAGTCATAAGGGAAATGCAAATCAAAACAACCCTGAGATTTCACCTCACACCAGTGCGATTGGCTAAGATCAAAAACTCAGGTGACAGCAGATGCTGGCGAGGATGTGGAGAAAGAGGAACACTCCTCCATTGTTGGTGGGGTTGCAGACTGGTAAAACCATTCTGGAAATCAGTCTGGAGGTTCCTCAGAAAATTGGACATTGAACTGCCTGAGGATCCAGCTATACCTCTCTTGGGCATATACCCAAAAGATGCCTCAACATATAAAAGAGACAAGTGCTCCACTATGTTCATCGCAGCCTTATTTATAATAGCCAGAAGCTGGATAGAACCCAGATGCCCTTCAACAGAGGAATGGATACAGAAAATGTGGTACATCTACACAATGGAATATTACTCAGCTATCAAAAACAACGAGTTTATGAAATTCGTAGGCAAATGGTTGGAACTGGAAAATATCATCCTGAGTGAGCTAACCCAATCACAGAAAGACATACATGGTATGCACTCATTGATAAGTGGCTATTAGCCCAAATGCTTGAATTACCCTAGATCCCTAGAACAAACGAAACTCAAGACGGATGATCAAAATGTGAATGCTTCACTCCTTCTTTAAATGAGGAAAAAGAATACCCTTGGCAGGGAAGGGAGAGGCAAAGATTAAAACAGAGACTGAAGGAACACCCATTCAGAGCCTGCCCCACATGTGGCCCATACATATACAGCCACCCAATTAGAAAAGATGGATGAAGCAAAGAAGTGCAGACCGACAGGAGCCGGATGTAGATCGCTCCTGAGAGACACAGCCAGAATACAGCAAATACAGAGGCGAATGCCAGCAGCAAACCACTGAACTGAGAATAGGTCCCCTATTGAAGGAATCAGAGAAAGAACTGGAAGAACTTGAAGGAGCTCGAGACCCCAAAAGTACAACAATGCCAAGCAACTAGAGCTTCCAGAGACTAAGCCACTACCTAAAGACTATACATGGACTGACCCTGGACTCTGACCCCATAGGTAGCAATGAATATCCTAGTAAGAGCACCAGTGGAAGGGGAAGCCCTGGGTCCTGCTAAGACTGAACCCCCAGTGAACTAGTCTATGGGGGGAGGGCGGCAATGGGGGAGGGTAGGGAGGGGAACACCCATAAGGAAGGGGAGGGAGGAGGGGGATGTTTGCCCGGAAACCGGGAAAGGGAATAACACTCGAAATGTATATAAGAAATACTCAAGTTAATTAAAAAAAAAAAAAAAAGAGAAAAAAAAAAAAAAAAGAAAGAAGTGCAGACTGACAGGAGCCGGATGTAGATCTCTCCTGAGAGACACAGCCAGAATACAGCAAATACAGAGGCGAATGCCAGCAGCAAACCACTGAACTGAGAATAGGTCCCCCGTTGAAGGAATCAGAGAAAGAACTGGAAGAGCTTGAAGGGGCTCGAGACCCCATATGTACAACAATGCCAAGCAACCAGAGCTTCCAGTGACTAAGCCACTGCCTAAAGACTATACATGGACTGACCCTGGACTCTGACCTCATAGGTAGCAGTGAATAGCCTAGTAAGAGCACCAGTGGAAGGGAAAGCCCTGGGTCCTGCTAAGACTGAACCCCCAGTGAACTAGACTGTTGGGGGAAGGGCAGCAAGGGGGGGAGGGTTGGGAGGGGAACACCCATAAGGAAGGGAAGGGGGAGGGGGATGTTTGCCTGGAAACCGGGAAAGGGAATAACAATTGAAATGTAAATAAGAAATACCCAAGTTAATAAAGATGAAGAGAGAGTTCTCTGCACCCAAATCCTGTGGGAGGGAGAGCTAAACCTTCAGAGAGGCAGACAAGCCTGGGAAACCAGAAGTGATTGCTCCCTGCACACACATCTCGGACGCCAGAGGAAAAAGCCAAAGACCATCTGGAACCCTGGTGCACTGAAGTTCCCGGAAGGGGCGGCACAGGTCTTCCTGGTTGCTGCCGCTGCAGAGAGCCCGTGGGCAGCACCCCACGAGCGAACCTGAGCCTCGGGACCACAGGTAAGACCAAATTTTCTGCTGCAAGAAAGCTGCCTGGTGAACTCAAGACACAGGCCCACAGGAACAGCTGAAGACCTGTAGAGAGGAAAAACTACACGCCAGAAAGCAGAACACTCTGTCCCCATAACTGACTGAAAGAGAGGAAAACAGGTCTACAGCACTCCTGTCACACAGGCTTATAGGACAGTCTAGCCACTGTCAGAAATAGCAGAACAAAGTAACACTAGAGATAATCTGATGGCGAGAGGCAAGCGCAGGAACCCAAGCAACAGAAACCAAGACTACATGCCATCTTCGGAGCCCAATTCTCCCACCAAAACAAACATGGAATATCCAAACACACCAGAAAAGCAAGATCTAGTTACAAAATCATATTTGATCATGATGCTGGAGGACTTCAAGAAAGACATGAACACACTTAGGGAAGCACAGGAAAACATTAATAAACAAGTAAAAGCCTACAGAGAGGAATCGCAAAAATCCCTGAAAGAATTCCAGGAAAACACAATCAAACAGTTGAAGGAATTAAAAATGGAAATAGAAGCAATCAAGAAAGAACACATGGAAACAACCCTGGATATAGAAAACCAAAAGAAGAGACAAGGAGCTGTAGATACAAGCCTCACCAACAGAATTCAAGAGATGGAAGAGAGAATCTCAGGAGCAGAAGATTCCATAGAAATCATTGACTCAACTGTCAAAGATAATGTAAAACGGAAAAAGCTACTGGTCCAAAACATACAGGAAATCCAGGACTCAATGAGAAGATCAAACCTAAGGATAATAGGTATAGAAGAGAGTGAAGACTCCCAGCTCAAAGGACCAGTAAATATCTTCAACAAAATCATAGAAGAAAACTTCCCTAACCTAAAAAAAAGATACCCATAGACATACAAGAAGCCTACAGAACTCCAAATAGATTGGACCAGAAAAGAAACACCTCCCGTCACATAATTGTCAAAACACCAAACGCACAAAATAAAGAAAGAATATTAAAAGCAGTAAGGGAAAAAGGTCAAGTAACATATAAAGGGAGACCTATCAGAATCACACCAGACTTCTCGCCAGAAACTATGAAGGCCAGAAGATCCTGGACTGATGTCATACAGACCCTAAGAGAACACAAATGCCAGCCCAGGTTACTGTATCCAGAAAAACTCTCAATTAACATTGATGGAGAAACCAAGATATTCCATGACAAAACCAAATTTACACAATATCTTTCTACAAATCCAGCACTACAAAGGATAATAAATGGTAAAGCCCAACATAAGGAGGCAAGCTATACCCTAGAGGAAGCAAGAAACTAATCGTCTTGGCAACAAAACAAAGAGAATGAAAGCACACAAACATAACCTCACATCCAAATATGAATATAAAGGGAAGCAATAATCACTATTCCTTAATATCTCTCAATATCAATGGCCTCAACTCCCCAATAAAAAGACATAGATTAACAAACTGGATACGCAATGAGGACCCTGCATTCTGCTGCCTACAGGAAACACACCTCAGAGACAAAGACAGACACTACCTCAGAGTGAAAGGCTGGAAAACAAATTTCCAAGCAAATGGTCAGAAGAAGCAAGCTGGAGTAGCCATTCTAATATCAAATAAAATCAATTTCCAACTAAAAGTCATCAAAAAAGATAAGGAAGGACACTTCATATTCATCAAAGGAAAAATCCACCAAGATGAACTCTCAATCCTAAATATCTATGCCCCAAATACAAGGGCACCTACATACGTAAAAGAAACCTTACTAAAGCTCAAAACACACATTGCACCTCACACAATAATAGTGGGAGACTTCAACACCCCACTCTCATCAATGGACAGATCATGGAAACAGAAATTAAACAGTGATGTCGACAGACTAAGAGAAGTCATGAGCCAAATGGACTTAACGGATATTTATAGAACATTCTATCCTAAAGCAAAAGGATATACCTTCTTCTCAGCTCCTCATGGTACTTTCTCCAAAATTGACCATATAATTGGTCAAAAAACGGGCCTCAACAGGTACAGAAAGATAGAGATAATCCCATGCATGCTATCGGACCACCACGGCCTAAAACTGGTCTTCAATAACAATAAGGGAAGAATGCCCACATATACGTGGAAATTGAACAATGCTCTACTCAATGATAACCTGGTCAAGGAAGAAATAAAGAAAGAAATTAAAAACTTTTTAGAATTTAATGAAAATGAAGATACAACATACCCAAACTTATGGGACACAATGAAAGCTGTGCTAAGAGGAAAACTCATAGCGCTGAGTGCCTGCAGAAAGAAACAGGAAAGAGCATATGTCAGCAGCTTGACAGCACACCTAAAAGCTCTAGAACAAAAAGAAGCAAATACACCCAGGAGGAGTAGAAGGCAGGAAATAATCAAACTCAGAGCTGAAATCAACCAAGTAGAAACAAAAAGGACCATAGAATTAATCAACAGAACCAAAAGTTGGTTCTTTGAGAAAATCAACAAGATAGATAAACCCTTAGCCAGAATAACGAGAGGACACAGAGAGTGCGTTCAAAATAACAAAATCAGAAATGAAAAGGGAGACATAACTACAGATTCAGAGGAAATTCAAAAAATCATCAGATCTTAATATAAAAACCTATATTCAACAAAACTTGAAAATCTTCAGAAAATGGACAATTTCCTAGACAGATACCAGGTATCGAAGTTAAATCAGGAACAGATAAACCAGTTAAACAACCCCATAACTCCTAAGGAAATAGAAGCAGTCATTAAAGGTCTTCCAACCAAAAAGAGCCCAGGTCCAGACGGGTTTAGTGCAGAATTCTATCAAACCTTCATAGAAGACCTCATACCAATATTATCCAAACTATTCCACAAAATTGAAACAGATGGAGCACTACCGAATTCCTTCTACGAAGCCACAATTACTCTTATACCTAAACCACACAAAGACACAACAAAGAAAGAGAACTTCAGACCAATTTCCCTTATGAATATCGACGCAAAAATACTCAATAAAATTCTGGCAAACCGAATTCAAGAGCACATCAAAACAATCATCCACCATGATCAAGTAGGCTTCATCCCAGGCATGCAGGGATGGTTTAATATACGGAAAACCATCAACGTGATCCATCATATAAACAAACTGAAAGAACAAAACCACATGATCATTTCATTAGATGCTGAGAAAGCATTTGACAAAATTCAACACCCCTTCATGATAAAAGTCCTGGAAAGAATAGGAATTCAAGGCCCATACCTAAACATAGTAAAAGCCATATACAGCAAACCAGTTGCTAACATTAAACTAAATGGAGAGAAACTCGAAGCAATCCCACTAAAATCAGGGACTAGACAAGGCTGCCCACACTCTCCCTACTTATTCAATATAGTTCTTGAAGTTCTAGCCAGAGCAATCAGACAACAAAAGGAGATCAAGGGGATACAGATCGGAAAAGAAGAAGTCAAAATATCACTATTTGCAGATGACATGATAGTATATTTAAGTGATCCCAAAAGTTCCACCAGAGAACTACTAAAGCTGATAAACAACTTCAGCAAAGTGGCTGGGTATAAAATTAACTCAAATAAATCAGTTGCCTTCCTCTATACAAAAGAGAAACAAGCCGAGAAAGAAATTAGGGAAACGATACCCTTCATAATAGACCTAAATAATATAAAGTACCTCGGTGTGACTTTAACCAAGCAAGTAAAAGATCTTTACAATAAGAACTTCAAGACACTGAGGAAAGAAATTGAAGAAGACCTCAGAAGATGGAAAGATCTCCCATGCTCATGGATTGGCAGGATTAATATAGTAAAAATGGCCATTTTACCAAAAGCAATCTACAGATTCAATGCAATCCCCATCAAAATACCAATCCAATTCTTCAAAGAGTTAGACAGAACAATTTGCAAATTCATCTGGAATAACAAAAAACCCAGGATAGCTAAAGCTATCCTCAACAATAAAAGGACTTCAGGGGGAATCACTATCCCTGAACTCAAGCAGTATTACAGAGCAATAGTGATAAAAACTGCATGGTATTGGTACAGAGACAGACAGATAGACCAATGGAATAGAATTGAAGACCCAGAAATGAACCCACACACCTATGGTCACTTGATATTTGACAAAGGAGCCAAAACCATCCAATGGAAAAAAGATAGCATTTTCAGCAAATGGTGCTGGTTCAACTGGAGGGCAGCATGTAGAAGAATGCAGATCGATCCATGCTTATCACCCTGTACAAAGCTTAAGTCCAAGTGGATCAAGGACCTCCACATCAAACCAGACACACTCAAACTAATAGAAGAAAAACTAGGGAAGCATCTGGAACACATGGGCACTGGAAAAAATTTCCTGAACAAAACACCAATGGCTTATGCTCTAAGATCAAGAATCGACAAATGGGATCTCATAAAACTGCAAAGCTTCTGTAAGGCAAAGGACACGGTGGTTACGACAAAACGGCAGCCAACAGATTGGGAAAAGATCTTTACCAATCCTACAACAGATAGAGGCCTTATATCCAAAATATACAAAGAACTCAAGAAGTTAGACCGCAGGGAAACAAATAACCCTATTAAAAAATGGGGTTCAGAGCTAAACAAAGAATTCACAGCTGAGGAATGCCGAATGGCTGAGAAACATCTAAAGAAATGTTCAACATCTTTAGTCATAAGGGAAATGCAAATCAAAACAACCCTGAGATTTCACCTCACACCAGTGAGAATGGCTAAGATCAAAAACTCAGGTGACAGCAGATGCTGGCAAGGATGTGGAGAAAGAGGAACACTCCTCCATTGTTGGTGGGATTGCAGACTGGTAAAACCATTCTGGAAATCAGTCTGGAGGTTCCTCAGAAAATTGGACATTGAACTGCCTGAGGATCCAGCTATACCTCTCTTGGGCATATACCCAAAAGATGCCTCAACATATAAAAGAGACAAGTGCTCCACTATGTTCATCGCAGCCTTATTTATAATAGCCAGAAGCTGGATAGAACCCAGATGCCCTTCAACAGAGGAATGGATACAGAAAATGTGGTACATCTACACAATGGAATATTACTCAGCTATCAAGAACAACGAGTCTATGAAATTCGTAGGCAAATGGTTGGAACTGGAAAATATCATCCTGAGTGAGCTAACCCAATCACAGAAAGACATACATGGTATGCACTCATTGATAAGTGGCTATTAGCCCAAATGCTTGAATTACCCTAGATCCCTAGAACAAATGAAACTCAAGATGGATGATCAAAATGTGAATGCTTCACTCCTTCTTTAAATGAGGAAAAAGAATACCCTTGGCTGGGAAGGGAGAGGTAAAGATTAAAACAGAGACTGAAGGAACACCCATTCAGAGCCTGCCCCACAGGTGGCCCATACATATACAGCCACCCAATTAGACAAGATGGATGAAGCAAAGAAGTGCAGACCGACAGGAGCCGGATGTAGATCGCTCCTGAGAGACACAGCCAGAATACAGAAAATACAGAGGCGAATGCCAGCAGCAAACCACTGAGCTGAGAATAGGTCCCCCGTTGAAGGAATCAGAGAAAGAACTGGAAGAGCTTGAAGGGGCTCGAGACCCCAAAAGTACAACAATGTCAAGCAACCAGAGCTTCCAGGGACTAAGCCACTACCTAAAGACTATACATGGACTGACCCTGGACTCTGACCCCTTAGGTAGCAATGAATATCCTAGTAAGAGCACCAGTGGAAGGGGAAGCCCTGGGTCCTGCTAAGACTGAACCCCCAGTGAACTAGACTATGGGGGGAGGGCGGCAATGGGGGGAGGGTTGGGAGGGGAACACCCATAAGGAAGGGGAGGGGGGAGGGGGATTTTGCCCGGAAACCGGGAAAGGGAATAACACTTGAAATGTATATAAGAAATACTCAAGTTATTAAAAAAAATAAATAAAGATGAAGAGAGAGAGAGAGAGAGAGAGAGAGAGAGAGAGAGAGAGAGAGAGAGGGAGAGAGAGAGAGGACTCCCACTGACATGCAGTGAGAAGGCCAAGGGGGCTTTATCTGGGAAATATGATGACAGTCAAAACAGAAGCCAAAGTAGAAGTAAAGTACACCCTAGATGCTTGAAAAAGGCTTAGGGAAACTTACATTTTATTTACCTAACAATACATACAAATAAACGTTTATATTTTCATTTTAAATTAAGTTATCCCGTATCACCTCAAAATGTTTGTCTCCAAAGGAAAGAAGCTGTAGACTGTCTAATAGATACCACAGAAATCTCTTTTTCAGTTTTGGTCAGAGAAGACCAAAAATGAATGAGTAAATATTTACTTATTTATTCTTCGTTAAAGAAGACACGCTTACTGCTGAAGACACACCATTCACTTGGGACATAGCACAGTATGAATTCAATATGATTTGAAAACCTCTTTCTCTAACATTAGGTTTCAGGTGACAGAGGGTGTTATTAAAGCTACCAAAAGGCAAGACAATCAATAACTTTGGCAGGTATTATATTAATACACAACCATGACCAGTAAGGCAAGATATCTCTAAAAGAGAAATAGTGGCACAAATATCTTGGTCGAAACCAGCAACTGTCTGACTGGACTTAATTCCCTTGCTACAGGAGAGGAACCATGCCAGGCACTGGGAAACTAGCCAACTCCCTGGGACTAGGAGCTATGGATGTTTGACATACCCTACTACCACTAGTTTACTATACCATCATAATTCTTTTTTTTTTTTTTTGGTTCTTTTTTTCGGAGCTGGGGTCCATCATAATTCTTAATTGTGTTATATATACTTATGTTTACACAAACAGATATTTTTGCCTTTTACATTTGTCAACAAAAAATTCTCTTCCCTGCAGATAGTGATCATCACAAAAAAACCACAACTGGTCAATTTTCACAAAGTATTTGTCCAGCCCCAGGGTAAACACCTGCAGTACAGCTCCTGTCTTAGGGAACATCAGAAAAAAAGAGAGGGCAGAAGACTTTTAAGAGACTGAGGATAGAAAGTGTGCTGTGAGATTGTCATTTTGGAAATGACAGGGTTGCTACTGCAAGAATGTTGCTGCCCAAAGAAGGACAACACTAAAAAACACGAATATATTAATGACAGGCTAAGGTGGAAAGGTAACAAATCAAGGAGCCCTACCTCTAGACAAAGAACTTTAGTCAACTGAGGCCATTTGAGAGAAAATTACTCTTCCTCTAGAAAGAGTTCTTTAATTGGTTATCCAATAAAAGATTGTACTTATATATTTATGTGTCTATATAAGTGTATATCTATAATAATCGAATTAATTTGACAAGGCATAAGGGGATTGTGGAAAATGTTGGAAGAAGAAGACCCAAGAGGGATTGGGCGAAGAAAATAAAAAGGTGGAAATGATTTAATTATTGCTTATTTGATTAAAATAAAATATTAAGAGATGAAACTTGCTGCAGGGGTAACCTTTGAGATAGTAATAAAAATAGCATGGAACCAAAATAAAAGACTCATTGATCAATGGAATGTAATCAAGAGCCCAGGATAAATCCATTACTGCAACAACCACCTGCTTTTCAATAAAAAGGTCAACAGTCATATTGGAGAAAAGATTGCATCTTCAACAAGCATCACTATTCAAACTGGCTAGTAACACATGAACCTAGATTAATTCCTCATAATGTATAAAACTCAATTATAGGTCAAGTAAGTACCTACCATGACAGGGCAGTGCAGTGCAATGTTTGTGCCATCTTGGATCCTTGGTGAGGTCATTTCTGGTTTGACTTGAATTTGATGTTGGCAATGTTAAATTCTGTGGAAAACTACACAATTGAACTGTAGGAACCTGGGATCAAGATTCTCGAATTAACTTATGTTAGCTTCTTTTGAAGGGGTTTGCCTTTAAATACCACATGTGCGAAACGCAGTACAGTATGCTTGTGTTATGAATACCTGAGTGTAGTTCGAGCCATTGAGAGTCAAGATTTGCAGTTAGCTTATAAACTGTGTTTGAGTAATTGATTGCCTCAAATGGGTTCCTCATAACACGAATACTCTGAGTATGGTGAAGAAAAAGTTTGGGAATACATTTCAGTTCATTGCCACAGGAAAGAACTTTCTGAACAATATCCCACTATCATAGGGATTAAGATCAACAATTAATAAGTGGGACTTCACAAGTTAAAAAGCTTCTGTTCAGCAAAGAATAACATCACTTGTATGAAGACATAGCCTACACCTTGTGAAAATGTCTTTTGCAACTATATCTCTGACAGAGGATTGGTATCTAGAATATAAATATAACTCAAAAACTTATCATCAAGGAAAAAATAACTAAAGAAAGAACCTAGAACTGAACAAAGTGCAATCAAAATGTGAAAAACAAATGTATGAGAAATATTTTTTAAATGTTCAACTTCTTTAGCCATCAGGGAAATTCCATTTAAAATTATTTTAAGATTGTATCTTACGACAGTCAAAATGATTGAAGTAATAAAAAAATAATAGCAAACACAGGTGAGAATGAAAACGAAAGAAAAATAATTTTCCTCTACAGTGCACAAACTCTTTCAATCTTTTGACACACATAGCAGAGACCTGCCAGTGTTAGTAGCTAGCTGAATGCTTTTATAATATGTGAGATTCAAAACACATTGTTTACTTTCGACAAACTAGCTTCGTTGAGTAGAGAAATGTGGCCCTAAAAATCAGTAATTTATAAGAGAAATTCTCATGAACTATTTTGTAAAAACACAGCATCTGTACAAAGAAGGCCTCAATTGAATTGAGTTTTAAAATCAGTAGTTTTCACTATGGTTTTATTGTAAAAGTTATCAAAAGTTACTATTTGAAATGAATAATTAACTATCAGTTATTTCTCTAAAACAGTCCAGACTGAATCCATATTTAGAAGACTAGTCGATTACACTGCACTGTAACTCATAAGCAAGACAGGTTATGAATAAATAATTATTTCATTGATATGGTAATTTATATCATATACTTTTGCTTTAAAATTGTTTAAAACACTTACATAATACTTTCAGTTCTAAGTGAATTATATTATACCTCTTAAATAAAAGTAGGATGGCAAGATATGAATCTGTAAGCTGGATATTCAAAATTGAAGTCGTACAAATATTAATAATAATAAGCTGGATGAGTGCTTGAATTTAGATCATATGATATTCAGGAAAATATTGACGTTTCAATAGTTCATAGATTGTAAGGAAGAATACAAAAAATGTTACTTTATAACATAAGTATAACTAGAACCATGTGTTACCTGGTTAAAAAGCATTCAGAGACTTCAACAAGGTCCTAGAGGGCAAAGAAAGTCGTATTGAGAGAAGTCAATAGATATAATTATGTAGAATATTTATAGTGAACACATTTTGGCAGAAAGAAGATTGCAAGCTTGTTACTGTTCAATGTCAAGTTTTAAGAACAAGGAACTTTTGTGGTTTTCTGTTGTGGTTTTGGTAATTAATGTAATTTTATTACATTCTAAAAGGTAAGCTCTCTGTATGATAATATTGAAAATGAACTAAACATTCTTTGACAATAGAACATACCAGAAAACTGAGTACCTACCTCTTGCCATATTTTTTTTGTTCATGATGAAGATGAAAGAGAAACTATCAGGTATGTAGTATTTGTCAAATATGGAAGTAGAAAATTGATATTCTAATAAACACTAATCTAAGCAATTCATCAACAGATATTTCATTTTACCAGTGATTAAGATATTTACAAAAATACATTGATAAAATAGTGAAGTTCTGTAATTTCCAAGGTTACATAATAAATGAGCTTCAAATCGTCTAAGAGTGCTTCCCAAAATATTTTAAAACATGATTTTTTTTTATTAACTTGAGTATTTCTTATATACATTTCAAGTGTTATTCCCTTTCCCGGTTTCTGGGCAAACATCCCTCTCCCCCTCCCCTTCCTTATGGGTGTTCCCCTCCCAACCCTCCCCCTATTGCTGCCCTCCCCCCATAGACTAGTTCACTGGGGGTTCAGTCTTAGCAGGACCCAGGGCTTCCCCTTCCACTGGTGCTCTTACTAGGATATTCATTGCTACCTATGAGGTCAGAGTCCAGGGTCAGTCCATGTATAGTCTTTAGGTAGTAGCTTAGTCCCTGGAAGCTCTGGTTGTTTGACATTGTTGTACTTTTGGGGTCTCGAGCCCCTTCAAGCTCTTCCAGTTCTTTCTCTGATTCCTTCAACGGGGGACCTATTCTCAGTTCAGTGGTTTGCTGCTGGCATTCGCCGCTGTATTTTCTGTATTCTGGCTGTGTCTCTCAGGAGCGATCTACATCCGGCTCCTGTCGGTCTGCACTTCTTTGCTTCATCCATCTTGTCTAATTGGGTGGCTGTATATGTATGGGCCACATGTGGGGCAGGCTCCGGATGGGTGTTCCTTCAGTCTCTGTTTTAATCTTTGCCTCTCCCTTCCCTGCCAAGGGTATTCTTTTTCCTCATTTAAGGAAGGAGTGAAGCATTCACATTTTGATCATCCGTCTTGAGTTTCGTTTGTTCTAGGGATCTAGGGTAATTCAAGCATTTGGGCTAAAAGCCACTTATCAATGAGTGCATACCATGTATGTCTTTCTGTGATTGGGTTAGCTCACTCAGGATGATATTTTCCAGTTCCAACCATTTGCCTACGAATTTCATAAACTCGTTGTTTTTGATAGCTGAGTAATATTCCATTGTGTAGATGTACCACATTTTCTGTATCCATTCCTCTGTTGAAGGGCATCTGGGTTCTTTCCATTTTCTGGCTATTAAAAATAAGGCTGCGATGAACATAGTGGAGCACGTGTCTCTTTTATATGTTGAGGCATCTTTTGGGTATATGCCCAAGAGAGGTATAGCTGGATCCTCAGGCAGTTCAATGTCCAATTTTCTGAGGAACCTCCAGACTGATTTCCAGAATGGTTTTACCAGTCTGCAATCCCACCAACAATGGAGGAGTGTTCCTCTTTCTCCACATCCTCGCCAGCATCTGCTATCACCTGAGTTTTTGATCTTAGCCATTCTCACTGGTGTGAGGTGAAATCTCAGGGTTGTTTTGATTTGCATTTCCCTTATGACTAAAGATGTTGAACATTTCTTTAGGTGTTTCTCAGCCATTCGGCATTCCTCAGCTGTGAATTCTTTGTTTAGCTCTGAACCCCATTTTTAATAGGGTTATTTGTTTCCCTGCGGTCTAACTTCTTGAGTTCTTTGTATACTTTGGATATAAGGCCTCTATGTGTTGTAGGATTGGTAAAGATCTTTTCCCAATCTGTTGGTTGCCGTTTTGTCCTAACCACCGTGTCCTTTGCCTTACAGAAGCTTTGCAGTTTTATGAGATCCCATTTGTCGATTCTTGATCTTAGAGCATAAGCCATTGGTGTTTTGTTCAGGAAATTTTTTCCAGTGCCCATGTGTTCCAGATGTTTCCCTAGTTTTTCTTCTATTAGTTTGAGTGTGTCTGGTTTGATGTGGAGGTCCTTGATCCACTTGGACTTAAGCTTTGTACAGGGTGATAAGAATGGATCGATCTGCATTCTTCTACATGTTGCCCTCCAGTTGAACCAGCACCATTTGCTGAAAATGCTATCTTTTTTCCATTGGATGGTTTTGGCTCCTTTGTCAAAAATCAAGTGACCATAGGTGTGTGGGTTCATTTCTGGGTCTTCAATTCTATTCCATTGGTCTATCTGTCTGACTCTGTACCAATACCATGCAGTTTTTATTAAAACATGATTTTATAGCTGTTGCAGATGATTCTGTTTTGTGTTGTGCATTATAGTGTGCTGTCATCAGAACATTGAAATCTTCAATGCCAACACTCATTCATCTCTTGGACTGATCTTACACTGCTTCAAGGTACACCTCCTAAAATAACAGTGAAGAAAAATAAGGGAGGCCAGAGGCATTGGCCTCAAAGAAAACTTTTCCTTATATATCAAGTCTCTAACTCATAAGCTATGTGGAATACTAGACTGAAGAAGGCCTAGAATCTTAACACATGGGATGGATAGCATTGATGTGATGGTATTGCTTGGAGGATTGATTCTAGTATAGTTTTTCCCTTGATCATTTCACACTGAATATGTAGTGATTCCAAGTGCTAGGGAAATAGATGCTTTTAAGTCATCTCTGCTGGAACATCTACTGTAAAAAAAGAACTATTGAATTGAAATGTAGTGTTTATTTTGAGAAATAATGCTGGTGTTTCTTCAAAGTCACTTATAAAATTGAAAATCATTATTATTTATATTATTTTCAAACTAAATGTTGTCTTATGTCAGCATTTATGTAGATTAAACAAAACACTCTTATAAGAATATAAAATAACCCAAGTGATCTATGTCTGCAATCAAATAAATACCATGTTTTTCTCCTCATAAGTTAAAAAATGAAAATTGTATGAACACATAAAAAAGGATTTTGTTGCTCTATTTAAATCTTTGAAGAGATGATTTATCTAATGTTAATAACAATATTTCTTTTATCACACTTTCATATTATTATCTCTCTAAAACTGATCTTTCCTGAATGAATTTGATTATCTAATTTAAAAAGATGCATGACTGCCTTGTGAAATTTCCTAATATTTATGCTTTAGATGTTATCATATATGTATAAGTGCTACACGTTATATATGTATAAAATATATAAAATATATTTTTATATATTTATATATAATAAAAAGGGAAATTGGCTATCTAAGAAGATTGAGTAAATTAATAAAATATTATTTTCTCCCAAAATGTTTTTGGGCAATTAGGCTAGGGAGAATAGGCTTCCTTAGAAAAGCATCCATAGAGGCATGTCTTTCTTATGTCAGGTTGAAAAAAATTAGAGAGTGGGTGAGATTAAGCAAGTAATGTAACTGAGTGTAGGAAATGGCTTTCTAATAGTTTCTTTTAGCATTAAACTATTAATAAATATAAATACTTTCTATATACTTTGCCTACTTAAAACCTTTTTCAGAAATTGTTTCAAATTATCACAAAACTACAAGCGATTAAAACCTACAGTGGTTATGATTATATTGGTAATAGCCACCATTTACTATGTGTGAAAATGACTCTTCAGTGGATTTGATTTAGCTTATTTAATAATCAAACTGAGGATATTAGCTAGAAGCATTTTTATATGGAGAAAATGGAAGGATTTTATGTTTAAAATCATTATTATTGTGAATAACAAATCCTGAAAAGAGGCTGTCCCCGGCTGTGATCAAAAACACATCGAAGGTCTGAGGAGAACGAGTGACAGTTTGGAATCTCAGCACTGTGGAGAAATTGGAATTTTGTATGCTCAGAGACTGATTCTTTTGTCTTGAGCTTGTTTTAGTTCCTAGAATAGGCATTTCTTGTCCTGCTCTGCATTTGAACTAATATTTCATGATAAATAAAAACTTCTTAGAAGGTACTTAGCTCAGCAGAACCCTAACTTTTGCCAATGCAAGGGCAAAAGTTGTCAGATACTTCAGGTAAACAGAAAAACTTTCTTGATCTTAATGCATGTCTTTCCCGCGTACCTTCCAACATATTGTATTTTAAACTTCCATTGAGTTATTAGTCTCTTTCTTGTGTAAACCAAAACTCCCTGGGAAACGGGAACTTGAAATTTGTGGTAACTTTAATCTGTGTTCCCAGGGAATGACCATTCAAAAAAGCTCCATAATAACCCATGTCTTATTTTCTTTAGGGTTTATTTTTTCTGAGGGCTTGTGGTTTTATGTCCATAATACATATCAAAGTGCACAAATATTACTAGAAAAATGTATCTATTCTATGACAGTCTTGATTTGGAATTACTGACTGTTCTTTGAGCACTACACGGTTAATCTGCAGATTTCTTTACTTACTGTGACTTTTTTTTCAATTAATTTTTTGCCTCAATAATATGTACAAATTTAGCATAATGATACAACTGTTTATCTGTTTACTTTCCTCTTCTAGGCACGTTAATATTGTGAATTCTGTTAAAAGTTTTGCCTACTTACTTGGGTAATTGTATGTTATTCTGATGGTTATAGATGAGAATTTCACAATAGATCTTTCTGTAACGACTGCTAATAATTCACAGCCTTGGGTAATTTTCCCATTTCTTGAAACTTGCAGTTACTTTTGAATGGGTTTTAGTGTGAAATAGAGCCAAAGAAATGTTGACATTCTATTCTTTTTTACAATTCAGTATATAGATATTATTTAGGTGTGAAAGAATCAATATGAAGATTCAAAGGTAATTTACAGAAAATATGATGGTACCCTTTACATTAAAAAATACTTATAAGAGTCATTAATTCTATGTGTATGCTGAAATGGTAGTTTTGAGGAGGCTGCAGTAATCTTGTTCACTGGGAAGAGTTCCTTTTCTTAATCATGCCCTTAAACCTTTATTACATTCAGCTTCTCTCCTTGAGTTCTAATGGTTCATTGATTTGGAAAGTCATAGTCTTTTATTTTTTTTTCTTTTTACATTTCCATCAAGATACTTGGGTTGGATAATAAAATTAGAATGATCTTGAAGCAGCATCTGAATTTGCATATATAGCATATTTTTTTCTGAAAAGATTGTCTGAGTCAGATATTGAATTTTGAAAAAGAAACCGAAATGTAAGTGTGAGAAAACTTGTGCTGCTGTGTCATGTTTTAAGAAATGGGATTTTAATTATTATTTTTTCCTCAGTTATAGAGAAATAACTCTTCTATAAATGAAGATGCTCCTGAGCTTAAAACTTGCAGATTGTTAATTTCATGTTCTAATATACTTAGTAATCAAACTTCTTATTCACACTGTATTTTTAACAATAGATAAATTATCATTTGAATTTTATTGTTGCAATAGCTCCTTTTCTATGTGTGTTATTTAAATTTCAAATTAAAGGATGTAGGATTTGAAATTCTGCATGTGAAAGTTTAACCTCCCTCAGATTTGGATGTTACTTTTATTATTTCCACCACGGGAAGCTATTGACAAGACCAAGGGATAGAAATAACAAAGCAAAAGTCACGTGGATGGTCTGATATCACGAAGCACTGTATAATAATTTTCCATAAATACTGTGAATTGTTTAGTGTTACATGGCTATCCACTGTTAGAATAGAGTTGTGCCATGGGTAGAAAAAGCCAAATTCTAATGCTTTCGAAAATAACAGGCAGTGAAGTTCTTCACAGTAGAGTATCAATACCTCTCTAGATATTTCCCTAACAGTTTTTCGTTTTGGTTGGTCCACTGTATTATTTCAAAGCATTATTTCTATTCAATTATCCCTGGATTACAAAAAAATCTTCTTGTCGTATAAACATTTGTAATTCACTGGCTTGAAGAGCACTATCCAGGATAATTAGCTTTGGTTTTCAACTGGGGTCCTGGCTGGCAATGTTTTTTCCACCTCCCTAAACAGTGGTGTCCAAAGGATGGAAGGGTGAGGATAAACCTTTTGAATCCTCATCACTTATAAATTATGACTAAGTAAGACATTGCTCCATTGTCCTGGTGTTGAGACCAACACATTTTCCTACAACCTCCTAGAAGTCCACAATTTAAATTTGTATCACCTTCTGCAATTAGTTGCAAATGCACCTAGTTGCCATTTGTATGCTATGAGTTCATGGGAAAAGACAGGGTTCTCTATTCAATACCTATGATATAATTAATACAATGAGAAAATTTCCAAAAGTATACACAGGCATTTTAAGTGTCATTGCATAGATATAGTAGAAATTTTTGATTATCATTTTCGTAATTGACTATTTTTTGCATTTTTATTGGATATTTTATATATTTCCACTTCAAATGTTACCCCCTTTCCCAGTTCTCCCACTCTCCTACCCTCCCTGCTTCTATGAGGATGTTCCTCCTTCCACACACCCACTCCCACTTCACCACACTGGCATTCCCTTACCCTGTGGAAATGAGACTTCACAAAACTAAGGGCTTCACTTATTGATGCCAGACAATGCCATCTCTGCTACATATGCGGCTGGAGCCATGGGACTATTTTTGTCTTTACTGGGTGATGATAGAAAAAAAAGCAGCAAGTTATGGTCATTTATCCCAAGAAAACAGTAAAGGAGAAAATAAGAAAAATAGGGCATGAAGATACATGCTTTATCTGTTAACTGAGGGTATTTGAAATGCTGGTAAATAGCAATTACTAAAAGGATCTGGACCTGAATGAGGACAAATACTAATGGGATTTGGAGATTTGTCATTTTCATATTTTCTACTTCTTATGGCTAAACTAACCCTTACAGTTAATATTTTGTATAATTCAAAGCCATGTCTAAAAAAGGCATTTTCTTCCAGGGAATAATGAAATAAAATGATAGCACTTTGAATAGCTTTTATTTCATTTTTAAAATTCAGAATACAGAATATGGGCTAATTTTTGGCTTGTTAATATGTCAACACTATTGCAATATGCTTATATTTAATCTCCATTTTTCTTTCTTGCCTTGTCTATTGTTCCCTTCCTCCACCCAAATTCTCTCTTCTCTGGTCCCCACATTTATAAATTATATATATAATATAATATATAAAATTCACATATACATTATACAGATATACAGATTTTATACATATATGTATGTAAAACCTGTCATTTTTAAGCCTTTATCTACCCATGGGCATTTAAGCTGATTCTATATCTATTAGAAATAATACAGTGGTTGATATGGTTATGGAAGTATTGCCATTAACAGTTAAGTCACAGCTACTATATGGTGCTTCTAATTTCAGTTCTAGCTTGATTTTTCTTATTGACTGTTGTGATTTACCTTCCCACCAACATTATATTAGAGTTGTACATAAAGGCACATTTTATATTTGCTAAATCTGTGCGGTTCTGTTTTTTAAGGCATAATTAAATATTACTTCCAGTTGTCTACTTTACACTGTGTTAGTACTAATAGTACATAAGCTAGTTTATTTCCGTTGCTGTGAAAAGATACCATTGCCACAGCAACTTTTATAAAGGAAAGCATTTAATTGGGGCTGGCTTACAGTTCAGAGGTTTAGTCCATTATTGTCATGGCAGGCAACACAGAAGCACACAGGGAAACAAGGAGTTGGACAGGACGCCGAGACTCTTTCACCCTGATTCACAGACAGCAGGGAGAAAGGACACTGTATCTGGCCTGATCATTTGAGACTCCAAAGCTCCTGCCCAGCGACACTTCCTCTAACAAGTCCGCACCTACTCCACCAAGGCCACACTTCCTAACACTACTCCCTAACGGTTGAAATATAAGCCTATGGAGGCCATTCTTGTTTAAAACATCACAGTACAGTTGTCATATAAATTATTTAAGCAGATTAGCATGGGCTACATTAGCAAACAGAGTAACAGGTAAAGATTTTATTCTTTTGTTTTGTTTTCCTGTATACCAAAAAGATCCCAGTAGAAATCAGTGAGGGAAGAAAACAGATATGCCTGCCATTGAGCGCAAAGAAATGGAAGGGTGAGAGGGAAATCTTCTTAAGGAGAGGTGGGGATTTGTCATTTAGGAATTAAAATATTCCTGCAAAAATCTCAAAAAATCTCCACAGCCTCAAGAGACTGCCGGTTCATGTTCTCCACCGAGTGTCTGAATATTGGGAGAAACAAAACTCTTCTCACTCCCAGTCACATTTCTGCTTGTGAGGAAAGAGTCATGCAGGGTTCAGAAGGCAGAGATGACCTTATGCTGGTAAAAGGTCATCATTTCCAGCAGCAGCAGAGCAGCTGCAGCAGCCGCAGCCGCAGCAGCAGCAGCAGCAGCAGCAGCAGCATTTCAGATTTCTCCATCTCCAGCACCAAGAATTGCAGTTGCCGGAGGCCCTATAGGGGCAAAGGTTCCTTGGGGTAGAGGAACCTACCTCTCAAGGCTAGTCATCTTCTGGAGGCAATCCAAAAAGATGAAAGATTTTGCCAAATTGATTTAGATTCAGAGTCTCCACAGGAGAGATGCTTCCAACGAAAGATCTCTGCAAAGATTCAGTCAACATGTCCCATGTCCACAGGTGCATCATATGTAGACTGCAGAGGAACTTCGGGAACCCGGTACCAGAGTGTTACAGCCACAGGGGTGAGGGCCATCTTGTACCTATAGATTCTGGCTAGACCAAAGTCAGCCAACTTGACTGTCTCATTACTTGTCATTAATATGTTCTCTGGCTTTAGGTCTCCATGAACAATGCAATTTGCATGAAGGAAATCTAGGCCACTTAGAAACTGGTACATCAGACTCTTGTTTCTCCAGACATGTTCCTAGGTCCCAGTGCATATGCTCAAACATTATGGTGACCTTGATAACGGGTTCAGTTCTGGAACCAACACAGACATTCATCAGTCTTACACCTAGCCAAGAGCTGTGGAGGTGGTCCACTATCTGGGCTTGTGAATCGGTTCCTGTGGAATCATACACCTGGGATCAGTCTGGGTTGCTGGAAGCTTCAGGCCAGACCATAAACACAGGCAGTGACCTAGAGAGGCACCCTCACCACTACCCTCACCTTGTGACCAGCAACCAGAGAGGTGGGCTGAAACACAACAGGCCAAATTTAAAGATTTTTTTAAACTGCTTTTTAAAAATATTTATTAAAAATATTTAAAATTTGACAACTTTTATATCTCTCACATTTCTCCTTTTGTTTTGTATGCTCAAGAATATGTCTGATACTTGAAAGTTTAAAATTATAGTTTTTGTGGTTAATTATATACAACATAGCTTTTACTCATTTTGGCATTTCTCTTTACCCTGTCCTTGTTTTCTTTCTATTGGATTAGGATTCCAGAGACCTAGGGTAAAAAATCAAACACTAATAAATAGATAAATAAACAAACAAACAAATGACAATATGACTTCTTATGATATTCTGATATCATGGATTTGATACTCATAGATCAGTACTCATAGCTCAACCAAAATCAAAGAAGTGTCCCCCTGCATCAAATGAGAATTAATTCAGAGAGAAACAGTCCTAAAGAGAATGTCACCATCAAATTTCTCCTCTCGTATCTGATGGAACCCTATGGAAAAGGAAGAAGAAAGAGGGTAAGAGACAGAAACAATGGGGAACAGCAGGAGAATAAGAGCCTCTTAAAGCATACATGAACTCACAGAGACGGGAGTATCAAGCAAGATCCTATACAGGTGTGCACCAGATTCTCTGTGTATATATTATAGCTTAGAGCTTACGAGTTTTTTTGGAATTCCTGAACATGTGAATGAGTCTTTGAAACTTTTGACTCCTCTTGGAGTTCTTTTTATCCTGTTGGTGTGGACAGTTATCTATATGCAGGTGAAGGCGGGGACAAGATAAGGCAAGGTCTGTGATTGGGCAGTGAAAAAGTAAGGCAGGCACAGAGTTTTGAAGAGAGGGGACTGGAGGAAAGGGGAGGGAAGGGGATGGAAGGGGGATGGAAGGGGAGGGGAGAGAGGAGAGGAGAGGAGAGGAAAAGAGAGGAGAGGAGAGGAGAGAAGGGGAGGGGAGGGGAGGGGAGGGGAGGAGGAGAGGAGAGGAGAGGAGAGGAGAGGAGAGGAGAGGAGAGGAGAGGAGAGGAGAGGAGAGGAGAGGAGAGGAGAGGAGGTGAGAATAACCAATATGGA
The DNA here is from genome assembly GCF_021556685.1 of Rattus norvegicus. Lineage (NCBI taxonomy): Eukaryota > Metazoa > Chordata > Mammalia > Rodentia > Muridae > Rattus > Rattus norvegicus. The sequence goes on from NC_141548.1 coordinate 73,120,859, forward strand.
GGAGGAGAAGGTCCACCCAGATCTGTGTGGCTTTAAAGGGCCACAGGTAGTTACGAATATTTCATAAGAGATGAATTTGTGTAGAATAGTTTGTCTTATCTAGGTGAGCAGTTTATATAATTATCAATTAGTTGTGAGTTTATTGTGTGGATGCTCTGTGCAATGAGAATTTAAGATATACATCTATCCGATTGATAAATTAAAAGCTTATTGCATTTTGATCTTAACGAATTACTGGAAGTTGTGACTATAACCACAAGGGGCGGACCCTAGGAATATGAGCAGAATCCACAGCAAAAGAGCTTTGAGATAGGCGGTCTCTGTATGGAGCTGGCCTGGCAGCGACCAGTCTTGGGAACTAGACGGTTGGCGAGATTGGTGCCGGGCTCAGAGTGTAGCTGGCAACAGCATCGGATGGATATTGGGAACTTGGCGAGTCGGGTTGGGATGCGTTATTGATTAAGATAAAAATACTTGGCAGATGCCATGGGACCCTGTGGAGCTGGCACTGGCGTGGATTGGTAGATTCTGTATTTAATATTTACTGTTACATGTTGGTTTGCCTTGTCTAACTTCAATGTTAGGACTTTTGTTTATCTTATATTTTATTGTGATGTGTTGGGTCATTATAGTTTGGAAGCTTGTTCTTTCTTAATGAGACAGAAAAAGGAGTATAACCAGATGGGAGGGAACTGGAGAGAAGCTGGCAGGATGGAAAATATAATCAGGATATATTAAAAAATTAAAAGAAATCTCAATCAAAAGAACATTTGGAGGGAAGGATTTAGTTCAACTTGCAGGTTTTAGTGTAGAATGAAGGGACATCCGGGACACAACTTAAGGCAGAAAGTAAAGCACAAGCCACAAAGAAACACTCTTACCAGAGGCTTTGAATGGCTTCCTCAGCCTGATTTCCTGTATGAGGAATGACCAGTTCTCCAGGAAGGCATTTACCACCATGTTCTGGAACCTCTTACGTAACTCATTCATCCAAGAATTACTCCTTAGACTTGCCTACAGACACATCTGATGGAGGCATTTCTCTAACTGAATTCACTCATCCAAAATGATCCTGATTTATGTGAAGTAAACAAAAATTAACCAGGAAAATCTCTTCTCAACGTGATCAATACAATTTTAATTTGGCAGCATTTTTAGATTCAAATATAATCATAACTTATTTTAGATTTTTTGTTAGGTGGTACACATCAGCAATTAAGGTAAATGCTGGAGCAGGGAGAGGGAACTTAGCAGTTAAGAGAATAAACTGTTCCTGAAGATGTTCTATATTGGATTCAGGGCTCACAGCTCAGGAAGCTCATGGTCACCTGTAACTCCAGTTTTAGGGAATCTTATTCCGTCTACTGGCCTCTGTGAGCAAAGACTCACATACAGACAGTCATGCAACGTCTTTTAATGCTGAAGGTAAGCAAAATTACAGGATGTTAATTTTCTTCCTGAATAATTCACTTTTTTAATTCTACAAAATACTTTTATATGTTTTGTTCCACAAATGCGGATAATTAGCAAGTTACGATAGCATGTAATGTAATGACTACAGTTTTTTTTTAGTTTTTATAACTTTATATCTTAATCATCATTTAAATTTAAGGAAGTTTTCAAAAACTCTTTCAGAAAGGTACAAATATATCAGGCCAATGCACGACTGCAGCAAAGGAAGCACTAAATGTGGATTTGTTCTGAGTCACAGAATATAGAAATTGAAGAGCTCAGAACTAAACGCAGACTGGATAGAAAGTGAACCAGCAATTCTATGGAAGTAGTTATTACATATTTTCCCCATGGTATAACTATAAATTATGAAAGTAAACACAGTGGTGTATGTATCTGAAGAGATGTAGATTAAAAATGAAAGAAAGGTCTAAGTTATATAAACAGGAACTAATAACAATGCATTATCACATAGATGAAGGTTTAAATTCTCATCTTATACTTCTTAAGAAAACTGATATTTCTTGAATAGTTTTTCACAATTTTAAAAAAATATAATAACTAGACATGCTGAAAAAATTGGTAAACTTATTATAAGCTTAAGTGCCCCATGACAAAATTGTTGAAGATTCAATGGGTGGTTATGTGGCTAATAGGAAACCTTAGGCATTCTTAATTACTCAGGTTTCCCTTCTGGGAAAATGGCAGTTCTCCATAAGCAGACCGTGGATCTGGGTAGTGGGAAGGAAAGGGTGTGGTCAAAGTTTAGACAGTCAAAATTTGGAAAATGTCTTTCTGTGCATTGTGAAAACTGAAAAGGAAGCATGCTGGTAGTTAATTAGCACCGAGGCCACGGATAACCATATAACTCTGTTATACCTAATTCTGATTTAATTTTTTCATTTCTCCTTGATTTCCTAATGCTGTTCATATTAAGGGCAGGAGATATCCCAATCCTTTCCATTTTCATGTGCACACCCAAGATTGGTAGAGTAGAGGATAGAGAAAGGCTCGTTTCGAATTTTCACTTTTACTTGAAATTCAATAAAGAAAGAAAATGAAGAAAAAAATCTGACAGAAAATCTGTAGCTATAGTGAGGGGACAGAGATGAAATTGATAGGTACAGCCTGGGAACTCTATGTAATAGCAAATAAAAATACTAATCATTATAACATGATCTGTACTTTGTTTTAGAGTTTATGACTCAAATATACAATAAAGAAAAGGGAAGAAAAGTGATAAAGAATACTAAGACATGAAAATATCAATAAATTAGAGGAATGGGTTTAAAATAGATTTTTGGTAACTGTACAGAATATCTGGATATGTTGAGGCATCAGAAGTTTTATTCTCTCTCTCTCTCTCTCTCTCTCTCTCTCTCTCTCTCTCTCTGTGTGTGGGGGGGTTGTGTTTCACCTTTCTTTTTTGTATTCATGAAAATTATTTTTAGACTGAATATAGTGTTTGAAAATTATTCATTGAAATGGTTAATGAAAATATTAAAAATAAGCAAGAAAAGACAGTCAACTTGAAAACAAGGTAGTTAAATCCATGTAAACTTTAGATGTGAGGTAAGCCCATAAACCCATGAAATCTGTGGTCTGTTGGAATAGCAAAGGAAGGAGAAGGTAATATATGAAGAAATAATGAAAAGGTTATTCATTTTAAAATACCTAGTAGTGTGACGGGCCCAAGTTTTATTATCATTGTGGCCTACAATGTTCCCAGGGAAAATGAATAATTCATTTTCCCAATACAATAATAGGAAAAGTATGTTCAACTTAGATCAGTTACTCTAATAGTAAAATAATGGATGTTCAAACTCAAACAATCCAATGTAGATTTAAAAATAAGTATACAGACCTAAAATTCTTATATTCTCTAAAAACACCACCTTTACGTTTCTTTGAAAGAAAGTCAAGGCATAAATTCAGTCTTACCTCACTCTTAAAAGAGATGATACCTATAAAGAAAAGGCAGTGACTCTTAGCATACTCCCATTTCTGCTGTACTATTGTTTTCTTTTCCTATGTGCCATACATCAGTAGATATTATCCTACTAACATGGGAGTAGGCCTTGTTTTGATCTTATTTTACTCCTTGGTCTTCATTTAATTTTTACTGTCTCCTTAGCATTTCATTTTATCGAAGGCCATTTTACTATATACTATTCTCATTTTATCAAATTGAAGATCACACACACACACACACACACACACACACACACACACACATATGCACACACACAGAAAAAGAGATATAGTAGGGACTATAGTCATTTAAAGTCCAAACATTTTATTTCACTTTTTATTGAGCCGTATCTCTTTGTCAATTGTCAGTTCCACCTAGCTTAGGTCCTTATCTTGTTGGGAATAAAAATGTCTCTTGGTGATTTTCTTCCTTTCCTCAGTAAAACTTAAAGATTCTGTTCAGATTTACAGGAACAAACAAGCAAATAAAAACCTGTAGAAAAGAAAGCATGTGTTAAATGATATTTCTAAGTCCTTATGTTATACTTTAAACAGTTCACCACTACGGAATACACAATAAAAATATAATTTTAGAGCAATAAAACCAACACAGCTCTGTGTATATCATGTGTACTTTCTCTTCGTGTTTTCAGTGTTTTTACAATATAAGGTGTATTGTATTAGTTTCAAATTTTCTTATCATTTTAAGTAATCATTTGGAAAAATTTTAATTGAAACAAAGCCTTATAAAGGTTTAACACAGTTTGAATTGAGAATGGGATATGGAAAATTAATGGCCCATATGCATTGCCTATGAGGATTTATACAGATTATCTATACTTGTCAAGCAAACCAAATTATGATGCATGTATTTTGTTAAAAGTCTATTTTGGAGTAATTCTTATTGAGACAAAAGGGTGAACTCTTCATTTTAATTTAAGGTACACTTAATGACTATCAAACCGAGCTTATCTTTAAAGATTAAATTCATCTAATTGATGGGAGCACTGTTTCTTACATTCACCACAGTATGATTCAATTTACGAGTGAAGGCAGGATGCCTTCATGAAGAATTTCTCAGCAGGATTGAAGACTTATTCCCAAACAGTTAGTATCTATTTTTATACCTGAGTGGGAGATTACAAAAAGACCCAATGTTTAAAAAGATCTAAAAAAAAAAAAGAAATAGAAAAGAAGGTGAAAAAAAGTAATATTATACATACTGCATTCAAGTAAAGGATCTGAATTTGAAAAATCTTAATGATTTAAGTTGACCTATGTTTTGATTTAAAACATTTCATTTAAAATATCTTGTAGTTTATATAATAGATCTTAAGATCTATTCTAATAGATATATGCTGTTTGCATTTTATCAACAAGAATTGAAGTTTGTTTCATTAGGACTAATATTTGCTGTGTTGGTTAGCTTTGTCAAAATGTCATAAGATAGAATCATATAAAAAGAGGGAAATGTCTCTTCAGCTGAGAAAACGTCTCCATAGGATTAGCCTGTAGGCAAACTTATTGACCATTTTCTTGGTTAATGTTGGATATGAGTGGATCTCTCACACTGTGGGTGGTGCAGACCCTTCCAGAAAGTAATTCAGGGTTGTATAAAAAAGCAAACTAAGTCTCTTTGTTGGCGTCTCATTTACTGTAAAGAGATACCAAGACAATTGGAATTCATATAAAGTGGAACTTTTAATTTTGTCTGGCTTACAGTTTTACAGGTTCAGTCCGTTATCGTCATGGTGCGAAGGATGGCAGCACTGAGGAAGACGTGGTGCTGGAAAGAAGATGAGAGTTCTACATCTTGATTCAAAGACAGACAGAAGGAAACTGTATTTTGCAGACAATCAAGAAGAGAATCTCCCAATTAGTGGAGTTTAAGTAGAGGCCTCAAAGCCTATCCCAACAGCAACTCACTTCCTTCAACAAGGCCACACTTCCTAAGAGCTTCACTTCCCACCAGCCCAGCATGTGCAATGCACCACAATAAGCAAGTAAAGAAGAACAAACACGGTTGGGGATTTAGCTCAGTGGTAGAGCGCTTGTCTAGGAAGCGCAAGGCCCAGGGTTCAGTCCTCAGCTCAGATAAAAAAAAAAAAAAAAAAAAAAAAAAAAAAAAAAAAAAGAAGAACAAACACGTGTCATTGCTTGTGAATTCTGCTTCAGTTCTGGACGATAAACCAGGATACATAAATCACATACAAGATTTCCTTGATAAGTTATTTTTGGTTAAAGTCTGGATGACAGCAACGTGAACAAAATTTCCTGAAAGGAGGTTGTGTCTGGCTGTGAAAAAAACTCCTAGGAAAAGCATACCTCTCTGCAGATACTGATCGAGGGACCAGAACTTCAGTCCTGTGGACAAACAGGAATTTTGTAGGCTCAGAGGCTAATTACTTTTTCTTAGCCAAGGCTTGAAGGGAAAGAGATAAAAAGATTAAGGAGAACTTTGATCCACACCATACCCCACATAGTGAAGCTTCCTATGTATAAACAGAGCAACAAGAAACAAAAATAAACAACAAACAAAAGTTACTGCTAATAATATTCCTCAGTGGGCCAAGGATCTCTGCAAAGTTTTCCACATGGTTCTGGCTTTAGAGTCCTGAAGTATACATGAGAAACAGGTTCCAGAAAAAAAGTATTATTTGTTTTTTTTTTTTGGAGAGTTGCCTGGGTTGTGGCAGTTGAGTCTCCCATGCATGGAAGTCATAAAAAGCTGGGGGACTGAAGACTAGACTACACTGGTGATACAAAAATACTAAATATGGAATATTTGCCAAGGAGATATTCATATGGGCAGGTAAAACACTCTTAGAGGGAGAAGGAGAGGGAGAGTGAGAGCCAGAGCGAGAGCCAGAGCGAGAGAGACAGAGACAGAGAGAGACACAGAGAGAGATGCATCTTTTCATCATCACAGCTAGAGGGACACAGAATGAACTAATCCCTTTTATAACAGAAGTGAAGCTAGAGAATTTGTCATTTGCTCTGCCTGTTAGGTTTCAGTCTTGGTGTGGTCTACTTTTGTTCTCACTGTTTTCTCACTACCTCATTGCTTGAAGACCATCCCTTCCTTTTGAAATGGTAACACTTACTCTGTGCCATTATTTGCTGGTCCTGTGCAATTTGCATTTTGTTTTTGTAGTTAGTTATAGCTAAGACATTGCTTTGAGTCTCAGAAAATAATTCAGACTTGTGAACGGTGTTGATCCTGAGAGACTGTGGGTAATATAGAAATTGGATTGAATGGATTATGTATTGTTGATTTGACCCGGAGCTTACACATGCGGGGGAGGGAAATGCGGTGGTATGAATGAGAACTTCCTACATAGGTTCTGGAGTTTGAACACATGCTCATCAGTTACTGGAACTGTTTTTGGAGGTTTTAGAGGTATGGTCTTGCTGGAGATGTCATTGGAGGTAGACTTTGACAGTTTAAAGATTATTTCCATTTTAGTTCTTTCTCTAGGTTTCCTGATTGTCATTTAAGATATGAAAGCTTTCAGCTTTCAGGTTTTTTTTTTTTTATTAACTTGAGTATTTCTTATATACATTTCGAGTGTTATTCCCTTTCCCGGTATCCAGGCAAACATCCCCCTCCCCCCTCCCCTTCCTTATGGGTGTTCCCCTCCCAACCCTCCCCCCATTGCCGCCCTCCCCCCACCAGTCTAGTTCACTGGGGGTTCAGTCTTAGCAGGACCCAGGGCTTCTCCTTCCACTGGTGCTCTTACTAGGATATTCATAGCTACCTATGAGGTCAGAGTCCAGGGTCAGTCCATGTATAGTCTTTAGGTAGTGGCTTAGTCCCTGGAAGCTCTGGTTGCTTAGCATTGTTGTACATATGGGGTCTCGAGCCCCTTCAAGCTCTTTCTCTGATTCCTTCAACGGGGGTCCTATTCTCAGTTCAGTGGTTTGCGGCTGGCATTCGCCTCTATATTTGCTGTATTCTGGCTGTGTCTCTCAGGAGCGATCTACATCCGGCTCCTGTCGGTCTGCACTTCTTTGCTTCATCCATCTTGTCTAATTGGGTGGCTGTATATGTATGGGCCACATGTGGGGCAGGCTCTGAATGGGTGTTCCTTCAGTCTCTGTTTTAATCTTTGCCTCTCTCTTCCCTGCCAAGGGTATTCTTGTTCCCCTTTTAGAGAAGGAGTGAAGCATTCACATTTTGATCATCCGTCTTGAGTTTCATTTGTTCTAGGCATCTAGGGTAATTCAAGCATTTGGGCTAATAGCCACTTACCAGCTTTCAGTTTTAGTTGTCAGGTTTATCTGTTGCAGTGTTCCCATGCAGTGATGGTATTAATACTTACCACTCTAGAATTGTGAGCCCCAAATAAGCCTTTCTTATATAATTTGATTAAGCCCGGGTGTATAGCAAGCAATAAAATATTAACTACTACACTTATTTTTTATACAAAATCAAAATGAGGCATCTAGAAAAATGCAGAAATGTATTTAGCTTTTAAGTTAGAGATTAAAAATAGTTTTGTTGACTTTTGGTGAAGCAACATTTTTTTTTAAAAACTCTGTTACACAAAAATGATCAAAGCCATTGTTACTTGTCCTCCGGTAATTTTGACTTTGTATTTCATCTTTATATTCCACTGTAAGAAGTATGCAAGAAAATAGAAAGCGATATGAAAAATGTTGACAGTGATATGAATAACCAAAAATACAGTGCTTTCTTTTAACATATAAAATTCATAATTTAATGCAAAGAGAACTGAAACAATCTTTAAACTCAAGTTTACCATTTGTATTACAATGATCTTCCATTGATTGATCTAGCCTATGGACTGTAAACAAAAGCTTTTATCCAAAATGAAGTACTTAGTATGTAAAAAATAATAAATCTGGCTAAGGTGGAATGATTTGAATGTCAAGGCAACTTTGTAAACACAGAAAAACTGAGTCATATTTCATTAGTATTACACTCTCTTCTTTTGGAAGTACCAACTGTTTTTATGAAGTTTTTATAAAACTATATTTGGTTCAAAATATTTGACAAAACCTGTGCGAAAAAGAACTAGGATCATTGGGTAACATTTGTTTGAAAAAAAGTTATTTAGAAATAGAATTGATAAAATGATAGTACAAAATAACTAGATATAATTTCTTGATATATTAATATCCAAAGATAACAAATGAAATGTACTTTTTGTAATGAATATTTTTATATATCTTTTGATAGAGCAATATGGTTGAAAAGACTAAAGTAGAAGCTATAGACGATAGTTCTCTAATAATGGCCAACTTAAAAGATTTAAGACTCTTTTGGACTAGCAATGTAGTACAAGTGAATATGTTGGAACTTGTTTGTAATGTCTGCATGTGGGAAAGTCAACATATTATTGGAAAGTTTAAAGCAAATTTAGTATACATAGTGAGTTTCAGACCAGTATACTGCACAAGTAAGGCTCTCTTTTATAAGAACAATAAAATACAAGTGCATTAAACTCTCCTTTCAATATAAACACTGAGTTTTAATTAAGATTAAGTTGATTTCAACCTGTCCAAAAGACTAACAAATAAATACCTCTATCGATAGTACATTACTTTTCATTTTAGAAACAGGCAGTGCATATTGTATATGTGGAAAATAGATGTTATTAAGGTGGTAAATTAAAAGAAAAAGAAAAATCAGAAAGGGCACATTTCTTGGGGTTTTATGGTTATGAAATGACAACATTATGACAACAATTTTTACAAATAATTTATTGGTTCTGGATTACATTTTTGTAAGTTTAGTGCATTATCATCATTCTGAGAATCATGGCAGTATATAGGTAGACATGGTGCAAGAGTTCTATGTCTTGATCTTAAGTCAGTAGGAGACTGGATTCCATGCTGAACAGAGCTAGATCACAGAAAACTTCAAAGCCTGTCCCCATAGTAATTCCTTCATCAAGGCCATACCTACTCTACTCTGTCATGCTTCCTAATAGTGACATTCTCCATGAGCTAACCATTCAAATACCCAAATATCTGTGGATACCATTCCTATACAAATCACCACAGTATAAATTAAATGTTAAGAAACCCCATTTAAAAGAGACATACATGATTCAATTGGCAATGATTCTGTTGCTCAAAATGATATTACTAGTTTATTTCTGACACCTGTGAAATAGTTATGTGATGTGATATATCCATAATTACCAAAAGTCAAGACTCTATACAATATCTTGGAACTCTTCACATGGTCTACTTAGCTAAATCAATAAGATTTGAGTATGGTAAGACACTCTCTTTAAAAAGTGAATGTGAAAGAAAAGTGAAGTGGAAAGGAATATTAGAAGAATATCAACATTACCCACTGGGAACTATATTACTCACACGTTTGGGAATGCACAAACCTACATAAATGCCCCCTCCCTATTCATGCATGCACAGAACATACAGGGTACATTTGGATGTCTATAATCATACAGTACAACATTTTCTTTCCTCTGTCATCTTACTTGAACAGAAGAAAAAGAAATAGCAATTATAAAATCTTTAGATTATATGTAGAAGAGACAGGACATTAAGTGACAAGAAAATGTTATTTCATATCCTACTTTTATAAGCAAAAATACTAAACAGGAAATAATCAAGAGAAACTTTTCATGTGCTCTCTTAGGGTTTCCATTTCTGTAAAGTGATACCATGACCAAAGCAACTCTAAAAAGGACAACACTTAATTGGGGCTAGCTTACAGGTTCAGAGATTTAGTCCATTATCATCATGGCAGGAATTATGGTAGCATCCGGGCAGATATGATGCTGGGGGAGCCAAGAATTCTACAGCTTGTTTCAAAAGCAAACAGAAGTTTGGCTTCCAGGCAGCTGTGCGAAGGGTCTCAAAGCCGACGCCTAAAGTGACGCACTTCCTCCAACAAGGCACACCTCCCAATAGTGCTACTTCCTGGGCCAGGTCTACTCAAGCCACAACATGTGGTGAGGTTTGGAAATTACATCATGGTTTATAAACCCAGTAAAATCTTCTCTTGCCTATGAATACGGTAAAAGTCCCTTTCAAGAGAGGTCCCATTCGTCGCATAATGAGAACAGATGCAGAAATCTACATCCAAACAATAAATTAGGTATAGCTCAAGAAATCTTTGGGGGACAGGGTAAGAAAGCATTGTCGGAGACAAGGGGATAGGTAGCTTATAAAAACATGTTGCATCGAATCACCTAACTAGCATTCACAGGAGGTCAAAGAGATAGAAGTGGCAATGAGGGAGCTTGGATGGGTCTAATCTAGGTCCTCTGCATATATATGGTTATGGATGTGTTGGTTTCTTGGTGTGCTTATGGGTCTCTTAACAGTGAACACAGGGGCTGTTTCTGACTCTATTGATTGCTTTAGTGACCTTATCCTCTTACTGGGTTGCCTTATCCAATCTTAATATGAAGGGAGGTGCCTAGTCTTACTGCAACTTGTTATGTCCCACTTGTTTTATATTCCCAGCAAACGTGCTCATTTCTGAAGAGAAATATTTATAGGATGAAATATGAAGACAAAGTTTGGAGCAGAGATTGAAGGAAAGGTCATCCAGAGACTGCCCCACCTGGGGATCTAGCCAATATACATACAGACACCAATCTCAGACAATATTGCTGATACCAAGAAGTGCACGTTGACAGGAGCCTGATATAATTTAATTGTCTCCTGAGAGGCTCTGCCAGAGCATGACAAATACTGAAATGAATGCTTGCAGCTAACTATTGAACTGAGAACAGGGTCCCCATTGAAGGAATTAGAGAAAGGATTGAAGGAGCTTAAGGGGGTAGCAACCCCATAAGAACAACAATTCTAACCAACCAGAGCTCCCAGGGACTAAGCCACCATCCAAAGACTACAGATGGAGAGAGCCATAGCAGAGAATGGCCTTGCTGGGCACCAATGGGAGGAGTAGCCTTTGGTTCTGCTAAGGCTGAATTTGCCAGTGTAGGAGTATGTCAGAGCAGGAAGGCAAGGGGTGAGGAAACACCCTCATAGAAGAAGTGGGGGATTGCACAGGGGGTTTATGGATGGGAAACCTGGAAAATGGATAACATTTGAAATGTAAATAAAAAAATCTAATAATTTATTTCACAGTTGAAAAGTAAGAATGTTTTACTAGACATTACTCTGCTTATTACAACTTTAACAATATTTTTCAGAATATTGTTTCATCAAATTGATTTTTGCAACAAATATTTGTCATAAAGTTATCATACTTTTTCTGTACATGATAAAATTATCAAGTTTTCTCTTCCTTAAAAAAATTTAGAAAGAAAAAATGTCCTTTATCAGTCATTTTTGTTTCTATTGAAACATTGAGTTTTGATACCTGCAGTAGCATAGCTTTAGTTTTGAATGCTTTTAGTAATTTAGATATTTGAAATTAGTAATAAATAAAAAGCAGACATTATAAAATAACTATCAATATTTTAAATTTTTTCAAGTTTCCAAATTTTCCTCTTATAATTCTAGTGGCAGAAGGAAAAAATCATGTTTTTTTTTTCTCTTAAGCGCGTGATTGATAGGGATAGCATTTGTGAATTTTAATAAGGTCAGAGGGATATAAAACTCTTGAGGTCTCTGTTTGCCTTTCACTGTTAAAAAGTTATTGGAAAAACCACAGTAAACATTTCAAATTGAGAAAGTGCTATTGCTTGCCCTGTGGGTGGATTTAACAGTAACTGAAATGTTCAGACAACTCCAAAAGAACCAATGTATCTCATCCCGGGTTTGTCTGCAGGAGAATATAGGCTATCATGATAGCCTCCTGTTAGAGGAATTATAAACAAAAGGGCTAGAGGAAACCAATATTTTTGCAGAGGTTTGACAGGCATCCCACGGCGCAGCACATGTACATTGCTTTATACCTGTCAGATGCCAGCCAGGTGAGATCTTTTATCAGAAAATAATACAGACTGATAACTGAGAACCAACTGTTTTCTGAAATATGATAAACACTGTATTTGTGAAAGGAATCTCAGTAGTGGACACATTGTGGGAACTCGTTTATCTGGGGGATAATAAGAGATTATCTTGAAGTTTTCAATAAGAAGAAGCTCTCTTGCACTCTGAGAAATCCAATGCATTGTTTCAGTTTGTCTGCTATACTTGGGCTGTCTTGGTGATGCAAAATAAGAAAAAAACATACACTACTGGCTCTTTCGGACAAAATAATGGCTTTAAAGGAGATTGGAAAGTTATATTACATGTATTATTTCTAGAAAACATTTCTATGAGACAAACCATTGTTTTATGTCAATAAAAAAATCTATGTACATGGATAGTGTTTCTTTGATTTTTTTTTAAAGAAACGCCACATGTGTCATTATCTAGAATTCTTTTGCATATAGCAGCAGGGGCTGTTACTTTTTTAAGCCATAAAATAAAGTGAAAATGGGATGAAAGCATAAGAAACCCTTGCCTTTCCAGGTGAAATATAGGAAGCTCCTGTGTGAGGGTAGAATGTTCATTTCATCAAGTAAATTCTACCTAGGGCTCCACAGAAGTAAAATAATTGAGCAAGAAGGATGATTGGATAAATTATTTTTAAGTAGCTACTGAATGGCAGCTTGAGTGCACTATTGTGATGGAAGTCAGCTAGACACTGATGAATGGGATTTTGGAAAAATAACTTGCCTTTAGTCAGTTTTTAAAGACTCTAATTTTATCATTCCGGGGAAGTGGAAGATTGAATCTCATTCAGCCGCTTGCAATCTTCATCCTCATGGGAGAGCTGTTTGATTGCAAGTGCACAATTGAGGAAAGATGTGGGACTCGTCTGTAGGCCGCTTCATAGGCAAACGTCTAGGAACCATAGTTCCAAATGTACATAAAACCCGGCTACAAGAGTACATTTTGTGAGGATGAACTTACACATTATGAAATTAGCTTTTATTCATTTCAGTTATGGTAACCTATATCTTTTCATTTCACATTTCCTTCTGGCTTTTAATATTGCCTCCAACAGTTAACCTGTGTTTATTTTTTGACCATTTAGAATACAAGCAGTATTATTTATTCTCAGAAATATACTTTGAAAAAAATGAACAAAAGCTATATATATATATATATATATATATATATATATATATACTATATACACATTGCTAATACAGACAAATGTTGGATGGGGGGTCAGTGACCCTTATGGGAGAATTACAGGAAGGATCAAAGGAGATGGGAACCCCACAGAGAGACCAACAGGGTTAACTTACCTGAACCCCTAGGAGCTCACAGAGACTTAGCCACCACAACCAAAGCCCCTGACACATATGTAGCACAGGGTTGCCATGTCTGGCAGAGGGAGAGGATATGACTAATCCCTCAGAGACTTGGTGCACCAGAATGGGGGCAGAGGGTGTGGAATGAATACTGGGTGATGCTGCCCTCTCAGGGGCAGAGGGGAAAGGGCAATAGGGTAGGAACTCTGCAAGGGCAGATCAGGAGAGGAGGCAGCACTTGGGATGTAAGTAAATAAAAAATCAAACATATAATTAAAAATATAATCTTTTGAAGCCTATTTATGTGCCATAAAATATTATAATCAATCATGTATTTATCAAGAACAAACATACATATGTTCAACACCTCAACATTTTTATTTTCTGTAGACTTTAGAATACATAATACATTTTTTCTTTCCAGTGTTCTAAGGCTAGACACAACTTTGGTATGTATGAAAGAAGAAAGAAAGTTTAACTATATTAGGAAATATTTTTTAAATTTTTTATTAGATATATTTCTTTACTTACAATTCAAACGTTATTTCCCTGCCAGATTTCCTGTCCATAAGACACCATTCCCTCCCCTCCACCTTCTCCATACAGGTATTCCCCCTATACATCCCCTTTGTTCCCTCCCATATTCCACTATACTGGCGGTCCAATCTTGGCAGGACCAAAGGCTTCCCCTTATGCCCCAATAAGGCTATTCTCTGCTACATATGCAGTTGGAGCCCTGAGATTTCTGAGATACCATAGTTCTTCTTGCCCTATGATGTTTAATTGACACTATTAAACATCAGTCCTCGAAATCCACCAGATCTTAAATGTTGCCATTACCTCCTTGATGATTTTCCCCTCAGCCTATGTGTAATGATTATAGTGAAGATGCAGAATTTGAGGTTGGAAACATCATAGTTCCTCAATCTGTGAATATTGAGCAGCTGTGATTGCTGGTAATAGTTTCAATCTATTTTAAAAAGAAATTAAGTCATTTTTGTATTGCTAAATTATTTCTATTTTGTTTTACAGTTATGGTTGTTTCTGTGCATGCATATATTTTTATCTTGTTCATGCATAGTGTCCACACTGGTCAGAAGAGTATATTCGATCTTCTGAAGCTGGAATTGCAGCCAATTGTGAGTCTTCAAGTAAGTTCTGGCTAATGAATGTGTCCTTTAAAAGTTCTACAAGATCTGAGAACAGGACCCCCATTGAAGGAATCTTAGAAAGGACTAAAAGAGCTTGAAGGGGCTTGAGACCCCCCATATGAACAACAATTCCAACAAACAAGAGCTTCCAGGGACTAAGCCACTACCTAAAGACTATACATGGACTGACCCTGGACTCTGACCTCATAGATAGCAATGAATATCCTAGTAAGAGCACCAGTGGAAGGGGAAGCCCTTGGTCCTGCCAAGACTGAACACCTAGTGAACTGGATTGTTGGGCACAGGGTGGTAATGGGGGGAGGATGGGGAGGGAAACACCCATATGGAAGGGGAGGGGAATGGGTTAGGGGGATGTTGGCCTGGAAACCGGGAAATGGAATAATATTTGAAATGTAAATAAGAAATACCCAATTTAATAAAGATGGGAAAAAATTCTCATACTATCAACTTAACAGCATACCTAAAAGCTCTAGAAGAAAAAGAAGCAAATAACAGCTAAGGGGAATAGACAGCAGGAAATATACAAACTTAGGACTGCAATCAATTAATTAGAAACAAGGAGAATAATACAAAGAATCAACAAGCTCAGAGTTTGTTCTTCGAGAAAATCAAGAAGACAGACAAAACTCCCTGATTAAAAAAATACCTTATAATAAAGAAACATAGAAGGATATTGGGGAAACAACACCATCCACAATATCTACAAATAATATAAAATATTTTGGTGTAATTCAGATTAAG
Organism: Rattus norvegicus; assembly: GCF_021556685.1. NCBI lineage: Eukaryota > Metazoa > Chordata > Mammalia > Rodentia > Muridae > Rattus > Rattus norvegicus. The sequence continues at coordinate 73,136,418 of NC_141548.1, forward strand.
CAAGTGAAGGACAACCTTTATGACAAGAACATTTAGTCTCTGAAAAAGAAACTGAAGAATACATCCAAATATGAACATTCTCTCATGCACATTGGTAGGTAGGGTTAATATAATAAAATGGATATCTTACCAAAAGCAATCTACATATACAACGATGTTCCCAACAAAATTCTAAGACAAGATTTATATACCTTGAAAGAAAAATTCTTAGCTCCTCGTGGAAAAACAAAAATACCCAGTGTAGCTAAAAATAATCTAGAGGAATAAAAGGACTTCTTGGTGATATCAACACTTATGACCTTACATTATAATAACAACCTCCAATAGTAAAACTCGGTGTCACTTTAGAGACACATAGGTTGATCAATGGATTTGTATTGAATTCCAGAAATAAACCCACACACCTATGGATACTTTTTCTTTGACTAAGAATCCAAAACCATGCAATGGAAATTAGGATGTCAGTAAGTAGAAGAAAGCAAATTGATTCATATTTCACTAAATTCAAGTTCAAGTGGACTAAGACTTCAAATAAAATTGGATACACCAAATTTATTAGAAGAAAAAGTAGGAAATAGCCTAGGAAGCTTTGGTATAGGGGACAGTTTTCTGAGCAGAACACCAATGGCTCAGGCTCTAAGATCAACAATTGAAAAATGGGATCACAAGAAACTGAAAAGCTTCTAGAAGAAGGCCAAGGATACTGTCAATATAACAAAACATCAGCCTCCAGACTGAGAAAAGATCTTCACCAACCCTAACTCAGACGGAAGTCTAATTTTCAAAATATACAAAGAACTCGAGAAACTAGGCACCAACATTTCAAATAATCCAATTAAAAGTTGGAGTTTAGAGTTAAACAAAGAATCCACAACAAATGAATCTTGAATAGCCAAGAAGCACTTAAAGATATGTTCAGTATAATTGGTCATGAGGGAAATGCAAATTAAAATGCAAGATTCATCATATACCCATCAAGTGGGTAAGGTTGCTAACTCAAGTGACAACACGTGCTGGCAAGGAAGCACTTCTCATGGCTGATGAAAGCGAAAACTTGTACTGTAAATAAATCTGGTGTTTCCTCAGAAAATTGGAAATATTTCTACCTGAAGAACCAGCTATATCATTCCTGAGCATATACCCAAAGGATGCTCTACAATACCACAAGGACATGTGCTCCACTATGGTCATAGCAGTTTTATTCATAATACCCACAAGTGGGAAATAGCTTAGATGACCTCCCAAATGAAGAATGGAATTCTATTCAGGAATTAGAAATGAAAACATTATGAATTTTGAAGACAAATGGATGGAGCTAGAAAATATCATCCTCAGTGCAGTAATGGAGACCCAAAAGGGCAAGCATGGTATTTACTTACTTAGAAGTAAATATTAACCATAAAGTACAGAATACCCATGTTATACTTCATAGAACCAGGGAAGCTAAATGACAGATGGCTCAAGCAAGGTTACTTTAATCTTACTTAGAAGAGGGAATAAAGGAGATGTATAAGAGGCCGATGAATGGAAGGAACTGGGAGGGAGAGCACTTGCGAGGTGAATGGAGGGTGCTTCATGGTAATCCATTCTCTTAATTGGACCTCCTTGTCTGTTCCCAGTGGAAGAGGATGCACCTAGCCCTCCAGAAAGTCGATAAGCCAGAACGGGAGGATAAGAGGTAAGGAGTAGGGTGGGGGGTGAAGTGGGGTGTCTCCATCCTCTCAGAAGTAAAGGGGGAATGGAAGGGGAATGGACTCTGTAAGGGAAGGACATGGAGGGGGAAATCAGTGAAAGGATGTAAAATGAATAAATAAAGTGATAGGATAAAATAAAATACATGATATTTCTTGTTTAGTGGTTATACTTATTGCATATACATTACCAAAAGCCGTAATTAAATACTGTAATATTGATCGTACGGCCATTTGGTTGTTATAGGAATCTGAGGATGACAAAGCTATCAAGGAGCTTCATAAGTGTGAATGTTAGGTCATCAAGGACATTGTTCCTTAGCTGCTTTCCAAGGAATTAGGGAAATCTCAGGGAAAAAAAAGTGAGAAAGGTAATGAGTTTAATTTGCAATATAAAAATGTCTTAGAGAAAAAATATGAAGGATTTTCAAATTTCAGACATAGTATCTACTCATTTTAGTGTATGTGAATCATAGCAGGAAAATAATATCATGTCCCATCAGGTATGTGTCCTAACTGCTATTATATTGCTTTGAGGAGCTACCATGACCAAGGCAACTCTTAGAAAGAAAGCACATAATTGGGGCCCAGCTTATTTTTAAGGTTAGCCCATGATTATTAGGACGGGAAGCATAGCAGCACTGAAGCTGGAGTAATACATGATAGCTTTATTTCCCAATCCTAAGTCATATGGGAGAGTTAGAAACACACTGGCCCTGGTATGTGTTTTAATAAGACCAAAGCCAACTCCCAGTAACACATCTCATCCAAGGATAGCACATCTACTTCAACAAGGACATATACTGTAATCTTTCCCAATTAGTACTGCTAACTAAGCATTCAAATATTTGAACTTATGAGGAAAATTCTCACTCAAACTATAACATTTCTAGTTTTTCTGACATTCTTTTCATTACTGTAGATAGAGTTCTCTTATTGAACTTGTGTATGGAGATGATGTAAGAAAAAGTTAGTGTTGTATGTGTATAAGCAAATGACTTAGTCATAAGGAACCACACTTTTTTTCCAGGAAATATGCAATGTAAATATGTCTTAAAGTAGTAAAAGAAAATAGTGTATTCCATTTCATATAGCCATTTGCCAATCTGGGGACATAAATTCTAAAGAATACAGAAATATGCAAAAGGGTTTTCAGTGAACCAAACAAAAATTATTTTGAAAAATATAAACACCACAGAGGCCATCTTGGGCACACATTTATAAGACCTTGTGATACTCCTCAATTAGAATCAGGGATATCAGTTCAACTTGAGATTAACCATGACTATAGGAGCAATGAAATGTAGCTGCCTTGGGGTACTCTCCATGACCTCATGAGCAAAACAAAAGAAAATCATGATTAACAGAAATAATGAAAATTTCAATATTGTTAATATTAAGAAATCATTATCCTGTAATATATGATTAAGATAATTTCTATTGCACTGTGGGTAAATAGAATATGAAAGAAACCCCTAGTTTGCTGTCTTTCCATGGATCTGTGTTAGTACACAGACACTGGGAATCGGCATAAGGTGGTTTAAGTATGTAAATTGAGTGTGCATATCATAAAGTTTGAAAAACTTAAACGTGTTTTCCATCTCATAAATAAACTATTTTGCTGCATAGATTAACAAAGCCTGAAAATTTCTATGAAAAGGCATTTCTTAACGATAGAACCAGAATCTCGTGATCACGAGAGCATGTACTCACATTGTGAGACTGTCGGATGATAAATGAGGATGCAGCCTCCAGAAATTAATTAGCTGAGGAGAATATCTACCTATCTCAGTAACTTCCTGTGGAAAGTATGTATTTGAGTTTATTCTGAAAACCCTTTTATAATACTAGTAATTTTATAGAATCTTATATCTGATAAAAGTGAGCAATCTGTAAGCCACATTAAAATGTAATTGATTTTAAGTAAAACATCATTTTGAAAACATGATTTGAGCCCATAGAGTTGCTTGTGTGTTTTATTTTATTCTGAATTTATTCCAAATTAATATGTAATTAGAAGACTTTTTAAAAAGCTTTGTCTTTCTAAAAGTCACCACTAGACTCCTATTTTTCACGTTTGCTGAAACAATGCAGTTTTTTCCATAAAATTTAAAATGCTTGCTTGCCTCTCACCTCCTGTAGTCTATCAGGCAGTCACCTACACCACTTATAAATATATATATTTATGTAATTATTTTGAATTTATTTACAAAAGTTTATTTCAATTTTATCTATTGCACAATTAAAGAGACTTGAGCTCATTCTCAACTGAATGTAACTATAATACATACTATCAAATTTGATTATTTGGCAATTGATTATATCAACCCTATATCAATGTATTAATTCTTCTAGCTTTTTAACTACTCAATTTGGTTCTTTAGCAAGTTTACACATGTACATAATACCTGCTAACTGTTCTCACCACAGTGTATTCTTTCATGTTTCTTTCTTGTCATATTCATATCTACTCATTTTCTTTTGCAAGAGTCTAAATTTGACTCAGGCTTTATGTATGATCTTGGGATTGAAGCTACCCTTTGTGGGTTTTGCAGTAGGTACACAACTGAAAAATAAAATTTCATTTCTTGAACAATTAGCCTGTAGCTCAGTTTTAAACGATAGGTTCCTGACATGTCCTCCTCCTTTCTTGATTATTAGGACGTCCAATCTAGTAAAAACAGCTTTTCTAAGACAATAGGATTGTTTTGTTTTAAATTACAAATATATTAATATATGATATGGAAATCCCTCCAAAATTCTTTTGCTAGGAATTTCTCTGTGTACCTGGCATCTTCTGTTCATATACATGATAGGATTTTTTTTTATTTTTGTAAATAATGTTATAGGGATTTCTATCAGGATTGCATGGAATCTGTAAATGACTTGTGATTAGATACATTTTTTGCTGTATTAATTTTAGCAATCCATGAGCATGAGAAGTGGTTCATTTTCCAATGTCTTCCTCAATTTCTTTCGGCAGAGATTTGAAGTTTTCATTGTAGAGCTGTTTATTCTCATTTATTAAGTTTATTCCAAGATATTTCATTGTTTATGAGTCCCTCCCTCCCTCTATCTGCCATGATTTTTTTGACCCCCCTTCACACTTTGGTCTTCCTTTTTCTTGAGCTTCATATGGTCTTTGAATTGTACCTAAAGTATTCTGAGTTTTTGGGCTAATATCCCCTTATCAGTGAGTGCATACCATGTATGTCCTTTTGTGTCTGAGTTACCTCACTCAGAATGATATTTTCTTGTTGCATTCATTGTCTGGAAATTTCATGAACTCTTAGTTTCTAATAGCTGAGTAATATTCCATTGTGTAAATGTATCACACTTTCTGTATCCACTCTTCCATTTGGGTAGTTTTCAGCTTTTATCTATTAGAAATAAGGCTGCTATGAACATATTGGAGAGTATGCCCTTGTTATATGTTGGAGCAACTTTTGAGTATTTGCCAGGCAGTGGTATAGCTGTGTCTTCAAGTAGAAAGAACTATTTCCATTTTTCTAAAGAACCACCAGATTGTTTTCCAAAGTGGTTCTACCAGCTTGTAATCCCACCAGCAATGGAGGAGTGTTCCTCTTTCTCCACATACTTGCCAGCGTCTGCTACTGCCTGAATTTTTGATCTTAGCCTTTCTAATTGGGGTGAGGAGGCAAAATCTCAAGGTAGTTTTGATTTGCATTTCCCTGATAACTAAAGAGATTGAACATTTATTTAGGTGCTTCTTAGCTATTCAAAATTCCTCAGTTGAGAAACTATATATAAATATATAACTTCTCAGAAAAATAGACCAGAGTTTAAATGTTTGACAAAAATTTCGATGTGGATCACAGGGAATATATATATATATATATATATATATATATATATATATATATATGTATATGTATATATATATATATGATAGTTAAAAATGGTAGTGACCAGTTTTGACCATGTTTTCAATTGAAAGTAAAATAATGAAGTTTCCCTTTATTAAAATATCAATGGGGAAGTGATACTACTCAAAAATTAACTAACTGCAGGAAATTTTCTGTAAAATGCATATGTAATAGCAGGTTAGTTTTCAAAGTATACCAATTACTTAGGAAACTAAAATTTAAAAAAAATCTTAAAATGAGTAATAAGTTTGTAGAGACACAGCATCAGAGAAACTAGATGGAAATATGCATATAAAAAGATAAACAACACATTATGTTAAAAATTTTATAGCAGATAGTCAGATATCAATAAATACCTGAAAGACGCCCAACATACTGAATACTAACAACCCAAAATATTACTGGAATGTGTAAAAACATGAACATCTAGAATGCTGGCTATAATTCAGAAGATCTTAACTACTTTGAAGGACAAATGGTTTTTTACTTTAAATTTTTAATCATAACCCTTCAAACGTTTAAACAATCAAGATCATCATGACATGACAGAAAAGAACAATCATAATTTAACTGTCAGATACTCTGAAAAATGATAAAATAGTGAAGGTAAAGATTAGTAATTGGTAGAGTGGGAAAGAACAGGGATAAACGCTAAAGCAAATGGCATTTATCTGGATGGGAATCTGATCTGTAGGCACATTTGAAATTAACCCTGCATTATACATTTTAGAAAATAAAAATATAGTAAAATCAAATAATAATTATGAACTTATGTTAATGACAATATCCCAATACTGGTTGATCAGCTGTGGTATGCATATGACACTAGTATCCAACAGGATAAGCAATTGGTTAAGAAAGAATGTGTAAGAAGTCTCTACTTTTTGAAAAATTTTTAATAAAACTGTCTTAAAATATACTACTTAAAAATTTAAAAAAGTATATGATGTATAACTTTACGTTAATGTTAAATTTTATTTTTTATATTTTGCCTAACTCTGGGCATGAAGCTTTATATATATCAAGATGAAAGTTATATGGCAAAAGTGATTATGATATATATGGTAATGAAGAAGCAAAAAAAGATTTAGATAAAGATTGAACAGCTGAGTTAAACCATGAAGAAAGTTTTCTAGAGAGTGATACAAATTAATGATTTAAAGAATGACAAAGAATAGATGAAAAGGAAAAAAAATATAAAGTCACTAAAGAAATATAAATTAAAAGCAGTATAATACACTTCACAGTAGGAAGCAAAGTAGTTAACTTGCAAAATACATTAAATTCGTGAGAAAAAATGGGACCAAATTCCATGTTAGGTTTTTTGAAAAAAAAATCTACAAGTTTTTACTTGTTGAGTTCAGAAAAATTGTAGGAGTGAGCACCGAATTCCTTTTTTAACAAACTATTTGTTGTAAATATTCATTTGAACAGTTTTAGGAAAAGATTCCTAGGACAATAATACAGGGTCTTGTAAGTTCATAAAATTCAATAAATATGATATGATTGGTATAAACCTAGGTTTAATTGTGACTACATTTATAGGAATGAATCTAAAGACAGGTATTTAAGAACATCAAAAAATTAGGTTCTAAAGAGAGAGATAATTATATATTTTTCTAACTGTTTAATATGGAATTTTGTCGAGTTTCAGTTCATGAGCTAAATTATCATTACTAGTAGCTATTAATCAAATAAACTCTGATCACGATTAATTGTTAATATGTATATGAATAATCAGGAAATAGTAAAACAGAGAAACAGAACTTACATTGCAAATATATTCATCAAATAGTTAAACAGGGAAACAGAATTAATATGACAAATATATTCTCTAGATACTAGGTTTAGAAAAATACTAAATAAATTCCCTGGAGTTTTGTTATATATTTTACTATATTTTCTAGACTATCACTTGATAGAAATATCATTTAATTATAATTTTATAAAACAGTTATCCATTTTTGTCTACTAAAAGTATACTGTCCTAAGAATATGTGCTTATATATAAAATACATATGTTAATATACGTTTTTAAAATGTATTTAGTAAACTTGCATTTGATTTTTAAAATTGTCCTTATTACATATTGACTGGTTTTGGATGATCATTGATTGAATAGTTATAGTGTTATTATTTGAGCAAAATGCTATTCGGTTTTAATGTTTTGACTTTTACTTTGAGCAAATCAAAGCAAACCTTTATAACTATGATACATGGTTGGGCTCTCACAGGTGACTGATGGATGCCCAGAGGTCTGATAATGCCATAATTTTCAATGAAAATACAATTTATCTTAAGTGAAAAATATTGCTATCTCCAGATCTTTCTCAGCATCAATATGAAGTTTAATAGGAAACATCAGTCGTTTTCTAGGTTCAAGTTCAAGAGGGTTAAAGTAAGTCTTTAAGGCACCATTTATTACCATCGTAAGTATTTTTTATAAATAGTATCCATAAGCAGAATTCATGTTCATCCAAGGGAGACCGAACTTATAAGTTACTATATCAACTTCTAAAAGTTAACGAGCAGCCTGGGGACTTATGATTTACTGTCAGCCCACTAAGAAATGTCAGTGCCCTAGAATAGGAGGAGGCAAGTGTCATCTGACTGGATTTGTGAACTTTTCACTTTGCCACGCTGTAGACAGCAAACAGAAAATTAGTCTATAAATAATTGAACTTGAATTTTTTTGAAAATCTATCACAGCATGTTAAAAGCAACCTTGCTCTTAAGCTAGTTCTCCACAAGTAGTAAACATGTCAAATTGTCTTTAAATAATGCAACATAATAGAGTATGAGATAGGATATTTAATAAGAACAAGAGAATAAAAGACATTAGGAAAATAAACAGGATGGATGACTCTGTTGCTTTTACTTCCTTTCTGAGGAAATTAGAATATATATTTGACCAGAAATCAGCAATTAAAGGAAGAAATTTTAAATAATGATATGACAATACTCTCATGAATTAATACAATTTTTAAAAAAAAATTACTTCTAGTATGAGGTTCTTTAGTCTATATAAAGACAAACTTGGGTTTTCTTCCTTTGTGATTTAGTTTTAATTAAAAGTAGATTCATCTGTCATACATGACATTTCAGCCACAATTTTCTCTCCCACCACTCCTAGATCCACCCTCCCACTTCCCCTCCCACCAAATCCACTTTCTCTCCATTTCCTATTTAGAAAAAAATAGCTGCCATCCAAGAGATGACAGTTAAAACATGATACAATGGCTTGACGACACAGCGAAATAGGAGGAAAAGATACTTCAGAGCAGGCAAAAGAGTTAGATTTACTCCCACTGTTAGACATCTCACAAGAACAGCAAGCTAACGGCCATAATATACACTCAGAGGACTTGGTACAGTAGTACAATACTTGTCTTCTTAGACTCTGAGCATCTGTGAGCCCTGCTTATCTAATTCAGTGGACCTTCCTTAACCTCTTCTGAAGGGCTCCTGATGACCGAGGGAAGGAATCTGACGGAGAATTTCAATTTAGGCTTTCTTTCTCTGTGTAATGTCAGACTCTGAGTCTATGTACCAACTCCTATTTATTGCCAAAAGTACATTCTCTGATGATGACTGCACAAGGCACTGTTCTATGAGTCCAGCAGAATAACATTAGATATTAATTTCTACCCTAGGACTCTGAGCCATCCACTTTCTACTTCTTAACCATCCAGGAAGTGTAATGCATGAGATCCTTCTCCTGAGGTGACTGGAATTTGAACCAAACATCAGTTGGCCACTCCCGTACATTCTTTCCACCACTGTGGGGCAAATGGAACCTTGTCACCAGACAGAAAAACTGTTTCACAAATCAGGACACCCAGGCAATCCTCATAAGTGGGAATCTGTCCCTGACTTTGTCTATGTCCTGGAGCACATGACCACAACACTCCATTAACTGGACCATGGCAGCTGGTCACATAGCAAGCATAGAATCCAGAGTTCCCCATGCTAATGAGGTATGTAGATGGCTGGCCAAGGGTTTACCCAATAAGCTTCCCTTTTTGCAAAAGGTATTTACTCTCTGGTTCACTGTTGGAGACACCCCACATTAAGCTCGAGATGCCTAGGACCCCTGATGGAAAAGAGGAAAAACCTGCCCAGGATACCATGTTTCAGGGTGCAAGGGGGTCCCTGTATGAGTACTGAGAGGCCCCAAGGCCTGCTTCTTTGGTACAACACCTCGTGGTGTTCTTTCTGCAATATTCCTAGTACTGATCAGATATGAATTAAATAATGTTTTATGAGTTTATTTTTTTAATGTAAATGAGACTTATAGCACAGATGCTGAGAAACAATGGATTATGAGAAAACAAAGGAAAAAAACAAAAAGAAGCAGAACAAGAGGAAAGAGGAGAAGGAAAAATAGAAGAAACAGAAGCAGCAGCAGCAGAATTAAATTAACCTATTTATACTAGATGTTTTAACCTTAGAATGGAAGGAAAGAAATGTTATTTTGGGGAAGAGATTTTGTTTGATCCAATAGGAGATGAAAAACTATGGATTCCTTCCAAATTGATAAAAATCACATTTGACAAAGACTTCCTAACGATCTTGGTAGTCTATAGAAAGAAAGAAATTATGAAGACAAACAGTACAGGTAACTCATATTGCTGGTCCCTCTACTAGAGAATATCTCTGAGGCTAGCTGAAACATGAAAATATATCTGGCCAAAATTTCAGCTATGCATAGTTAATAAATCTTTTAGGCTACAGTATTCTCAAGACTTATTATGACATTCTTTTAAATGGCACAGATAGAAATTTATACTAAAGTTTGATTATAATATATGTAATATATATATATATATACATCTGTATATATATAGCTGCTTGAACAGAAAACAGAGAATCATCTTTAACTGACTTATGCACATTCATTATATATTCCATATCTATGATAATGGAGACATGTATAATATCTTTGAACGTTTGTATGTTTTCAGAGCAAAAGGGACAGACACCAAAGTAGGAGACAATAGAAGTAATCCAGGTGATTCAACCTCAGAATGTCTATATCCTGTTTCTTCAAAAATCTGTGTCTGGGACAATTTCAAAATGGCTAGCTCAGTCACCATAGACTAAAGTCGGGACTTCAGTTAAGTCCTGAACTTTCTCACCACCTAGAGACTGGACAGCAAATATTAGAACTAGGTTTTTTAAGAATAGCCAATATCCCAAAAAGAAACCAATACCCCCAGACACCAGAAAGCAATTTTAAGAGAGTGATGCTACTATTCGCAAGAGACAGGGAATATGGTTCTTTGTCATTCAGTGGATGATGGATGTTTGCTGTTGTTTAATTGGGATGTTTACAAGTTGTTATGGTCCTAGGCAGAGAAGAAACAAAATAAGGAAGGTAAGATTCAGGTATTTCTCCTCTCTTTTTCTTTCCTCTATGCTTTCTCTCCTATCTAAAATTGGGGGAAGAAATTGGAACAAGGGATGAAAAGAAAAAATGGATGAAATATAGAAATAAGAGGATAAAAGAATAGATTATTAAATTTATTTTTGGACCTAAGAACATCAACAGGACTAATATTTTACATTGGTATGGGCTTTGTATGTTGATACACAATTAGGATTATATTTTGTTACAATATACTATGTATATGTGTTTCAATTCTTGTTTATGGTATTCTTCCTGTGTAAGGTAAAGTTCCAGTTCTTGGATACTGCTACTGCCACTGTGTAGAATAATTTTTAAAATTGCAAGTTAGGAGTCAGGTAATCAAACAGTCCATGTTAGATATTAGTCTAGTTAATAATACTAAGGTGTTTTCAAAGTTAAAAAGATAGTAAAAAGTTAGAAACAACCAATGCTTGCCTATTCAGATACACTATGCAAGATCACTCTATTTTCCCATGTTACTTCAAGAAAAGCTTCTTTCTCATATAATAATAAGTTACATGCAACAATAACAGTTATAAAAACTATCAGGTAAGGTTTCTATTCCTAATATCAAACTACTAGCAAGATCAATAGATAAATGGTAGATAGGTAGATAGTAGATAGATGGATAGATAGATAGATAGATAGATAGATAGATAGATAGATAGATAGATGGATTGAGGGAGGGAGGGAGAGAAAGAGAGAGATAGATAGGTAGATAGAAAGATAGATATGTAAATACTCTTCAAAAACCTCAGATCTATATGATATGGCATTTAAAGATGTTTTATTGATAAAAGTTATATAAAAAATTGATTTGATACAGAACTCTGAACTCACCAAGATAAGATAGATAATAGAACACTTTCTCTCAGGTTGCCACATACATGTGGACTGGTTATTGGGAATATAAATGTTACAGATAGTTTTTATAATTGTTGTTATTACATATAGTTTATTATTGTAAGGGCAAGAGCCTTTTCTTGGACTAAATGGGGAAATGTAGTGTTCTCTTGTGCAATGTGTGAAAGCATCACCTGTTAATAAAATGATGTTGGCCTATTAGCTCTGGCAGAAGAAGGGTGCTGGAATTTCTGGTACAGAGGGAAGATTTCTTGGATAGAGTCAGACTCAGGAAGGTTTCACCCTGAACTCTGAGGAAAACAGTTACATGAGCCTTAGGAGAAGTAATTAAATACACAGCAGAGCTTGGTTAAGGGGAATAATTGAGTTATGATCTAGAAAAAAATGGCCCAGGCATTTATTCATACATAAGAAGTCTTGGAGTAGTTATTTCTGAAAATTGTGTATGGGTGAAAAACCATATGTTTATATCTGAAATTAATTAATTCATTTTCATCCTTAATTTTTTCATTAACAATGTCTTCCTATATAAGCTTAGCTATTGTTCATGATCTTGAATAGTCGTTATTTATTGGGATATAAGACCTCTCAGAGATTCATCGAAAGTTCATGTTAGATGTTAATTATGTCTTTGACACGATTGTCTGTTATATGGGTACAGTTTTACTTTGGGCCATGTGTACTTACATTCGTCTTCCTCCCTCTCAATTTTTCCATACCTTTTCCTAATGATTTATTCCCATCTTGGAGGTAGTCATTTTCCTAAAGAACCTGGTAGGGAAGAAAATGATATTTATAAGTTTTTATCTGGAGATAAATACTGCTAGCCTTAGTTCCTTATATCCCTCTTTTCTTCTTAATGGACATAGTCAGGAAATATGCCCTGCATAATTACACATGCACAAATATATGCACACACATATACATAAAAATTACTTTGCGTATATAGTTATAAATTTATAAAATGGCATTTATATATATATAAACTTAAAAATGTATCTATAATATCTGTAAAATTCACAACTACATATCTTACTTGAAGAACTACACTGTTTTATCTCAACTGTTTTATTGCTTTCTTTGTAGGTGATAAAACTATTTTTGTATCAGTTTGTCTGATTAAGTCATTGTCCATATAACATTCTTACTCTTATTATTACTGTTTATGCTATAGGCCAAAAGCCACCCTCAACCTATTCAAATTACCATAAATTTGATGATAATTAAAATCAAAAATAGTGAGAATAATTTCTGTATTATTAACCCATATTTCAAAATATGTTCACTTCCTTGTGCAGACTGAAAATCTGAAAGTTGTAATTCACAATTTTGGATGTTTTTATTCTTCATAGGATTTAATCACCATGAAAATGACACTGAATATTAAAAATGAAAAGGAGAAAGATAGTGTTAATTCTTAACACTTTATTTCTTCAGGAACTTATTATCATTCAATCTGTTTCCTATGTTTATTCCCTTTTGAAATAGGGTCTAACTTTAAGTTCTGTAAGGCAGTCAAAGTCATTGACAATAGTTCATATTGTTATAGGATTTTCTTTTATTCCCATGACCAACAAAACTGAACAGGATGTTCTCCATACCTAGCCCTGGGGTAATAGCATAGAGTAAAATTAAAGAATAAAACATATCTAAGACAGCTTAAAATTAAAAGTAAGTATAACTTATAAGTTGGTAGTTTTTCAGCCAAGTCGGATTATAAAGAATGAAAGATATGTTCAGGAAAGCATACCAAGAGTGTGACTGAATAAATGTTTGATAAAAGGATTAGTATGGATAGAAGGAAGTTACATTGAGTTCATGAAAGCAGTAACTTTAAAAACATTTCAGAGCTATATCAGGCTCAAAAATCACAGAATCAGAATGCTAGAGAAAGGAGAAACAGTGATTTCCAAGATGGTACATAAAGTTTCTTCAGTTTTCAGCTCTAGGATGTAGTCTGTCTTTCTTTTCTTTCTTTCTTTCTTTCTTTCTTTCTTTCTTTCTTTCTTTCTTTCTCTTCCTTCCTTTCCTTCTTTTTCTTTTTTTCTTTCTCTCTTAATTTAATTTTATATTTTTTTACTTATTCGCTTTACATCCTGCTCACTGCCCCCCTCTTGACCACCCCCTCCCATAATCCCCATTCTCTTTTCTCCTCTGAGCAATTGGGGTGGGGCGGGTATTATCCCACACTGCCATTTAAGCATCTTTGCAAGGCTAGGTGTGTCCTCTCCCACCGAGGCCAGACAAGGCAGCCCAGTTGGAAGAACATATCCCACGTACACACAACAGTTTTTGGAATACTCACTGCTCCATTTGTTCAGGACCCACATGAAAACCAAGCTGCACATCTGCTACACATCTGTGTGATGTGGCTGAGGTCCAGCCTGTGTATGCTCTTTGGTTAGTGTAAGACTCTGAGAGCCCAAAGGGTCCAAGTCAGTCGACTCTGTTGTTCTTCCTGTGAAGTTTATATTCCCTTTGGTGTCCACAATCCTTCCTCCTATTCTTCCATAAGAGTCCCCAGTCTCCATCACCATTTGGGTCTGAGTGTCTGTATGTGATAATGTTAGGTACTGGCACTTCCCTGTGTATGGGTTTCACGTTGTGTTGGTTATTGTTTGGCCATTTCCTCAGTCTCTGCTCCATCTCCTGTTTCAGTGCAGCATTTCTTGACCAACCTTGGTTGTACAACTGGGCTCTAGTGTAACAGGCTCCAAGAGGTGTAGTCAGGAGGCCTTGTATTTGTCCATGTGGTGACAACTCTATTAATAGAGTCCTAGAATTGAAAACCCGTCCAAGAATCAATTTCAGTGATGCATATTTCAAGGATGCTCTGCATAGGTCTCAGACCAAGGCAAAGCAGATAGGAAACCACAGGAAGCCTCTACTTGAGAGCTCTCCAGGAGTGTCATGGTATTGTTGGCATCTCTACTGAGTGCTCCAAGAAAGACAATGCTAAGAGTAACAAAGTGCAGGTCAGAAATGTTCACTGGCACTTGTCAAACGGGTCTATTACCAATTTGACAAACTATAGTTACCATGGAGTTCATTTAGTCTGGGCCAGGATGAGGCATAGACTACTACCTTTGAGAAATAACCCAGGTTGAAATATAATCCTTCTCAATACTGCAATAGAGCTGTGTACTTTTCTGGGAAATTCATGTAATGCCAGTCAGAGTAGCTTATTGGTAAGAAATAACATGGAGTCCACAAACACTCCCCATCTTTAAGAATGCATTTTGTTTGCCACGTTGGACTTTGGAATTTATAGCTCTCCTTTTCTTCTTTCCCTGTTTTAGAATACAAATGTAATTAAGGCTTTCCAATAATTTCCCTTAGCAAAACATCCAAAGAATAATTTCTAACAGGCTTTTCTATTAATTTTTATCTGTCTGCATTTGTCAAAATCACTTCTTTTCAACTGTTTATCTCCTTTAGCCTTTGTTCTTTCATAAATATGCTACATACGCTGAAATTCAAACAATTCCAGGTGTCTTTCATGTCATATGAAATATACATGTTAAACACTTCCGTTTATTTTTCTGTTATGAATATGAATTTGAAGCAGGTGTCTGTTTCAACTAAGAATTTAGGTTTACATTTTTTCTCAAGAATACAATGTTAGCATCTTCTATAGAAAACAGCTCTTGCACTCTGATAATAGCTCAGTTTTGTTTAACCCGTTACCAAAGAAGAAATTAATTTCTATTCTAGGAAAAGGATAGTGATATAGAAAAATCTAAAATTTCAAAATCTGAAGTAATATTAATGATCCTAAAAGACAATCATGAAACATGCTCATTGAAAAATAACTCAATTTCTTAAATATGTCTTTACAGATAGGTTAAATATTTTGATTCATAGATATTGTTGTGCTCACACTTGAAAAAGAGAAACAATATAAACCTTGCAATTACTGAGCTTTTTATTTAAGTTTTTTGCTCCTAAAATAATAGTAATAAATGTGTAATAAAATCAATTTCCCAGGAACTGGATGAGAAAAGGTTACTTTGAAGGGCAGAATTACAGCTGAGAGTGATTGTTCATTTGCTTACTGACCTGGAGAATAACTGGCACTTTCTGTAATTTCCTTTAGTAGAAGGTGTAGTAAGTGGCTGCTTCTGCCAACAAGTTTGCCTCCTGGCCAGTCAACAGGGGAATTACTTCAGTCTATTTTATAGAAGTAATTTACCCCTGGAATTAGTTAATAATGGCAATGGCTTTGTAAAGTTCAAGTCCTTTCAAACAAATCCAAACTTGATTGATCAAGGGGAAGCAGTAAGTGCAGTCTCTCTTGACATGAGTGATGGTTTTGGTGTTACCTTACAGGAAATATTTCTGGGTAAACTGAAACACATATTCTCTATGAGCCCTAATTTTCAGTTGACTGTGGTTTTTGTTTGTTTTACTGTTTTTTTAGGCTCATGTAAATGTGTGAATTTTGCATAGTAAAATTATAATAGTAAGATTAGTGATTGGGAGCTTATTGAGGAAGAGAAAGGAATTTTTATATGTGGGATAAATTCTAAATATACTTACTGGTAATAAAGGCATTGTTAATTATACTTCTTTAGATATTACATGTTGCTTTGTGGATTTTCCAAAAGGAGATCAAGTATTAATCTCATGTGAGGTAGAAAAATGATAGGATTTAGCCATAATTCCACCCAACTCTAGCATGACAAACCCATAAGCATTTTATTCTGTTACTTACTGGAAAGCCTACCTTCCAATCATGTGTGATGATTAACAGAAGCTGCGCACCTAGAGACCCCTGGACAATTTAAAAATGGTTGGACTGGGGCTCTCTACTGTTTGTTTTACAAATGTTAGAAGGGACCATTTGAACATCACAGACATTCCCAGACCTTGTAAGTGTCTTTAGTTTCCCAAGGCATTTGAACTTCTCTTGGCACTCCAGTCTGGGATCCTTCAGTTTGTAGAAAATGACTACAGCAAAAGGAAATATGCCTTGTTTTTTTGTTTGTTCAAAAAGATATCTAAAGTGTTACTATAACGAGGCTGCAAAATTCATTCTTGTTTTCCATATGTATATGTATGTGTATAACATGTATGTATATATATTTTTATAGTTTTAAAATCTGATTTTTGTTTCCTTTCACAGAAGCAACGGAATGTTACAATTTTGTTTATGTGAGAAACTAGACAAGCCCATTCCTTCTTACTGTACTTGAATTTTGCTATCTGAAATATGTTCATACATATGCACTATTTGATTACTATCAAGAAAAATCACTGAAAAGATTATAGTTCTAATACCTGACACCATTACTGAGGCTATAGGCTACTCACAAAAAGGGACCTATCATGACTGCCCTCCAAAAGACCCAACAAGCAGCTGAAAGAGTCAGATGCAGATATTTGTACCCAACCAATGAACAGAAGCTGCTGACTCCTCTGGTTGAATTAGGGAAAAACTGGAGAAAGCTAAGGAAGAGGGCAACCCTGTAGGAGGACCAGCAGTCTCACTTAACCTGGACCCCTGAGATTATTCAGACACTGAATCACCAAGCAGGCAGCATAACCAGATGAGATGAGGCCTCTGACATATATACAGCAGAGGACTGCTGGGTCTGGGTTCAGTCAGAGAAGATGCATCTAACCCTCAAGAGACTGGAGGCCCCAGGAAGTTTAGAGGTCTGGTGGAGTGGATGAGCTGGGCACATCCTCGTGGAGACAAGGGTGGGGGGCGGGAGGAGGTATGGGATGGGGAACACTCGGAGGGTGGACTAGGAGGGGAATAAAATCTGGAGTATAAAAATAAATAAATAAATAAATAAATAAAAGAACATTGCTTACTTTTCATTTCTGTGGTATAAATGTTCCTTTAACGTGCTAAGTTCAAAATCAGATATATAATTTGGCTATAGTTCAGAATAGAATTTATATTGAAGACGGTTTCGCCTAATCACATTTATAACCTCAGATTTTATTTTAGTTGTTAAGCTACATCTTTAATTAAATTCTATTAAAATTATATTTATTGAGCATTTTTGCTTTAACTAGTACTTTTTTAGGCTCCTAAATTAGAAAGATAAAGAGATATGCGTAGCTTTCAAGGCACTCAGTATTTAGCAATCTGACAGTAGCTGGTATATACATTTATATTGTGAATATATATATATATATATATATATATATATATATGAATACGCAACTCATAATGCAATAAAATGGCCTTTCTGAAAGTTTCTACAAAATATTATAAGAGTACAAGTACTAGCCTCACTAACCTTGTTTAAGGATGACATGCAAGACATTTAAGTAAAACATTAATCTTAGGTTGTAGTACATTTTGTATTTGCATATTTTAATGCCTCTGCCTTTGTTCATTTTTCTCAAGATTTCTCTGGCTTTTCTGGGTCTTAGTAACTCTTTTATGACCAGTGAAGAATGTCACTGGTTTTTGACAGCAAATCCCTTGGATCCCTTCATTTCTTTGGGTCTATTTAGAATTACAGTGAACACTTAGCACAGAAAAGATCAAGAATCATAAAATATGAACTTAGGCATATTGAAGGGATCTTAAGTTTGTTGAACAGTATTTATTTAGACAAAAAGGAGATTTTTTTCTGGCTAAAATGTTATATTACATAGGCACTAGAAGATGGATAATAAACTGAATGCTTATTTTGATTCATTGATTTTTTTTTAGTAGAATTCTGACCAGTAATGGACATCAAATCTGTGGATATACATGCATGATTTGGTCTACAGTATTGAAAATGCCATTGAAGTATACTATGTTAAATAAGTTCAAGTACTATACATTATAATTCTAAATGACACATCATGTCTTCTACATTATATGCTACCTATTTTCTAATCCATTACACTTGAAAACTGAATGCTGTTTCCAAATTTATTTTTCTTATTTTATATTTCTCAGACATATGGTTTATGTATAGATATATATATACAAAATCATAATATATAATCAAGATCAATTATACTTGAATAGATATTCAAAAAATAATTATTTCTTTAACCATTTGTGTGTAAATTTAGGTGTAGATGTAATTATCTTCAAATGAAAGAATTTAGGGCCATTATTAACTAAGTGTTGATATGCTTTTAACTATTATTATTAACTTACGATTCTAACAGTGATAAAGTTAAGTTAATCACTAACCATGCTTAACTTTTATTACTAAGTGTATTTCTCATTAATGGTGATAAATTTTATGTCTATAGAATAAATTTTATCAAGAGTTTAGATGAATCTCAGTAGAGAAATGGAAACATGGCAGTAATATTCACGAAAATACTTTGGGAACCTTGTTAATGAAGCTTTGAGAAAATACTTTTAGCTTTTCGCATTTGAAGCCTTCTTGTTTCTGAAAATTTGTGACAGCTCTAAGTATCCATATATGCAGGTACATTTGTGTGCAAGTGCATTTGTGTACACACACTTATAAATGGAGACTAGAGGAAAATACTAGGATATCAGGCAGCCTTTGTGTTTATTTACCTGATATGTCTCTTTCTAGTCCTGAGCTGTTTACTTTTCCAGACACTTGCCAGCCAATTGCAATGATTTTATTGTCTCTGTAACACACTGGCCTAAAATGACTTATTGATGTGAGCGTTGGAATCTGGTCTGAACTCCTTTCTGCCTGCTTGCATAGCGAGGGTCTTCCTTATTAACTCATTTCTCCTGTCTTTAACTGTTTGTTAATTTCTTCTAGCTTTCCATTGATTTGCCCTTTATTGATATGATTTTGTAACTTGTGGAAGTCTTACAATGGCCATTGGCATGCATATGGACATTCATTTAAACTTATAATAAAACAAAGAGCATATTTAATAATGCAATTGGTAGATAATTTAAGTAAAATGTAAAGTATGGTTATTTTCAATATCATATGTATATAAGGGAATTGTATAAATTTAAGTGCTGCATTTTGATATCTGCCAAGACTCTGGGAACTAACACTTTATGGTTCCTCAATAATGGTTTTGACTTTGTAAAAGCATTCACACATATATGCAAGTTTATAAACAATTAAGTTAAACTTAGTTCCATGTATGTAAAATACATACCTATCACTCGTGTATACCTCTTAACACAGCAACTTTAAAAGTCATATGATGAACACATTCTTCTTGAATTATATGTATAATATACAGATGCTTACCATTTTGTTCTCAGAAATATAATAAATAGATATCTAAGCCTTATTTTTAAAGTATTTCTTGGAATTTAATTTGAGCACAATGTAATTCCATATGTATTGTAAGAGCTATAAGAAAGACATGTCCACATAATATTTAAAAGGTGTGGGTAAGGTTTAAGTAAGGAAAAGATGGAGGAGAATAAAGTGAAAAGGAGGAAAAGGAAAGGATAAACTGTGAACACATTTATGCAGTAGAAACCAGAATTGATGACTGGTATACGAATATTATATCTCTTATATTTTAATCACTCTCACATAGTATGCATGAGTGTGTTGGTTTTTCTTCTTACAATATCTTCAATTATTTCAAATTATTTTTATTCCCTTACTGATCTCATTTGATATATAAATAATTCACAAGGTGAAAATGTTCATTCTATTTTATTTCATGTAATCTATTTATTTATTTATTTATTTATTTATTTATTTATATTTATTTATTTTTGGAGCTGAGGACTGAACCCAGGGCCTCAAGCTTGCTAGGCAAGCGCTCTACCACTGAGCTAAATCCCCAGCCCCTATTTCATGTAATCTAAAAGAACTGCTACATTTTTACTTCATGCCACTCTCACTTTACAATGGTGTCATGATGTTGTTTTATCCTTTTCACAATTTTTATATAACTTATTTTAATCATACACAAAATAATAAATATACAATATATATTTGGCCTAATTACATGTTATGCTAATTTGAAATATGAGATTTTATGTGATAAGTGATTCTTCTTAATGTCCATGATCTAGTGGAATTAATTGATCTTATTGGAAATTGAATGTTACTGTACATTTTCTGCAAAAGGTTTATAAAATTTTTGCATACATTAACTTTTAGAATAAATTTTACTATTATACTGCTAATTTATTATACAAATATATGATTTACCTGAATTTATATTCTTCATATCCATACATATATAGACATAATAAGGTAACACAATGGAAAGCCATGTTCTCCAATACAGTATCCTTAGTCATCAATGATAATAATACATAATAATCTTACATAATACTTCTCAGTTCTTCACTTTATTCATTTGTGGACAATCAAGAAAGCTCACCAATAGTAGTTTTTGTTGGCAAATCTAATGACCCGTGTCCAGACTAGGGAATCAGGTATTAGAAGAAGAGTTCTGGTATAACTGGGTCTTCAAGCAGAACTATTCCAGTTTTCTGAGGAACCACCAGACTTATTTCCAGAATGTTTGTACCAGCTTACAATTCCACCAGCAGTGGAGGAGTGTTCTATTTCTCCCAAAGGATACTCCAACATATAAGAAGACACATGCTATGGGTTGGGGATTTAGCTCAGTGGTAGAGCGCTTGCCTAGCAAGCGCAAGGCCCTGGGTTCGGTCCCAAACTCCGAAAAAAAAAAAAGAAAAGAAAAAAAAAGAAGAAGACACATGCTCCACTATGTTTATAGCAGCCTTATTTATAATAGCCAGAAACTGATAACATCCTAGATGTCTCTCAACAGAAGATTGGATATAGAAAACAGAGTACATTTACACAACGGAGTACTGCTCAGCTATTTAAAAAAATGGCTTCATAAAAATCACAGGCAAGTGGATGGAACTAGAAAATATCATCCTGAGTGAGGTAATCCACAAATCAATCCACATGGTATGCACTCACTGATAAGTGGGTATTAGTCCAAAACTTCACAATGCCTAGGATACAACCCACAGACCAGATGGAGCTTAAGAAGAAGGAAGACCAGGGAATGTGTGGATGCTTCAGTCCGCATTGAGGGGAGAACAGGATGATAGCAAGAGATGGAGGGAGGGGTGACCTAGGAGAGAGAGAGAGAGGAGGGGGAGGAAATAAAGGGGCCAATATCAGGTACTGGAATGGACAGGAGAGAGGCACAGAGGGTCAGGAAATCAAATAAAAATATGTAGCAGGGTGGGATGAAGAAATGGGGCTAGCCATTGGAGAGCCCCCGATACCAGTGAAAGGAGAGGATCCAAGGACATAACGGGGAGATTTTAGCACAGAAGGGAAGATAGAACTTATAGAGGTCACCTCCAGTAGAGAGGCACAGCCCAGGGTCAAGGGATGGGGCCACACACCCATCTCAAAAGTTTTCAACTCAAAAATGTTCCTGTACAAAAGAAAAACAGGCAAAAAATGGATCAGAGACTGAAGGAAGGGCCATCCAGGGACTGCCTCACCTGTGCACTCATCCTGTCTTAAGACAACACACCCTAGACACTGTTGCCATTGACAAGAAGCAGTTACCGGCAAGAACCTCGTGTGGCTGCTCCTTGGGAAGTTCAGCCAGTAGGTGACCAATAATGATGTAGATGTTTGTAGCCGTAAATCAGACTGGGCTCAATGACCCTTGTGAGGGAGATGATAGAAAAACTGGAGAAGCTGAAGAGGACTGAAACCCCACTGGAAGAACAACATCATCTGGCTGGACCAACCAGTCCTCTCAGTGCCTAGACCACCAACCAAGGAGTATAAATGTAGGGATCCATGGCTCCAGATACATATGCAGCAGAGGATGGCCTTGCCTGATATTAATGATAGGGAAGGCCCTTGGTCCCATGAAAGTTTGATGCCCCAGTGTAGGGAAATGCTGAAGGGTGGAGAAAAAAAGTGTGAGTGTGGGAGCACCCTCATAGAGGCAAAGTAGAGGAAGGAGAGGGAGGTTGTGGGATGGGGGAGGAACTTGTTGAGGGCTAACCGGGAAGTGGAATATCATTTGAGAAGTAAATGAATAGAATGATTAATAAAAAAGGGAGATGTAAATGAATGGGATGATTAAGAGGGAGAGAGAGAGAGGGGGAGAGAGAGAGAGAGAGAGAGAGAGAGAGAGAGAGAGAGAGAACGGATTCCCCGGTTTTCCTCTGACAATTCACATAAACTCATATACAAAATAAAAACATAATAAACAGTGACTTACATGGAATGATTAGCCAATTCTATAATTTATTGTTTAACATAACACAGCCTTAAGTTTTGCCGAAAGTTCAATATCAAAGTGATTTTTAAAGAAAAGATTAAATGATAACTTTGCTCAAAAATTGCTTACCAAACCTCTACATTTATATTACATCTGAAAATGACGAAATTATATTGTATCATAGGAGCTGAAAAAACCCTCACATTTGAATTATTTTAATATGTAATTAATGATATAATATTTGTAATGGAATAACCATATATTGAATTCAGCTACCCCATTCAAATTTAAGAAGACTTTTTTGAGTCTATTGATATAGAGGTTAGGTAACTCAACAGAGAATAAGCACAAGTGTTGTTCAGGGACTGCTTTCTATACATGGTTTCCCTTTGAAACACCTTTTAAATTGAGGCAATTCTCCACATTTTTCAGAACTATCATTTTAGAAATGTCTGTAGAGAAAATAGGCTTTGAATATACAGTAAATGTCTATCCACTTGAAGTAAATAATAGGCTTGGGTTTGGACATAGAATATAGAGATAGCAAATTCCTCTGAAGCAGAGGGCATGGGCATTTACTGTCTAGTGCAATAAAGTATCCTTTCAAAGCAAAGACGTGGCATGATAAGTCATTCCATAAGATTTGACTTTCCAAATAAGCTATGTTGTCACATACTATACTATACAATTTGTCTAAAAGTGATATGTTAATATTCATCATAATTGCTATGCTGCAATACAATGATCTTAACAGGGATTGCAGAACCTCAGGTCTTTTACCTGGGTCTATAAACTTATGGCTGATTGAGTTTTTGGCTAAGAGGCATGATAAAATGTCAAATGCTTCTAATTTCCTAAGAGCTTCATTATAAAGAGATTCATGATTACTTATGCTTTTTTTGAAGAAGAAGGATAATGATTTGGGGAACAGTTCATGAGATGACTGAATAAATTTAGTAATGATTATGTAGATCAACTATCTAGATCAATTAAAATGTGTTCAGTGTTCATATAAATGAATCATATGACCAAATGACAATACATGTTCTGGGTTTTGTTGACTTTCAGTGAAGAATTGAAGTACTTCTTGGTTTCAGACTAGAAAATGGCTGAGAAATCAATGTTCTGGATGGAGTGTAAGTTGTTATTAACTCTTTTCTCAACACAGGTACTTCGTTGCCACCTGAATTTCAGCTCTTTTCTTCTTCAGTGTAATAGCTAGTCTTGTGATTTATCCTGAACGTGCACAAGTGTTTGATCTACTCTGGTCCCATCATTTTATTGTGCTGACAGAGATGTCTTATATTCATTGAACAGTAAAAGAAGAAAATTTATAATCTCTGTAGGCCAAAACACAAAAACATTCTAAGCTTTTGGGACATATGGACCAGAGCAGGTATAGGTCAAAAAGAATGGCAACGTCTGGGATATTTCAAAGCTTATATCCTTCTATACTTTATCACAACAATTTTATATTATCTCAAAAAAAAGTCTTAGCATTTTAAAAAGTGCTACTAATCCTTAAATTTTGCAGTACCAGAAAAATTTACCTAAGAACAAAACTTACAAAAAAATACTATTATTTTTATTATATTATCTCCAGTCCAGATATGGTTTAAGTATCAATCAAATTATGGTAAAAGGGAATAAATTGTAATTTTAAAATATAATCTCGATAATTTGTTTTTAATATAGTCCGTCTAAGATGATGCTCACCTGTCTTTACTAAAAATATCTAGAAATCTAAAGTATATGACCATTACAAGGGAATGCAACACAGGCATGGAAGAAAATCAACTTGTTTCAGTGAACACAATTTTATTCATGAAGTTACAGGAAAATGAAGACCATGTGCTCTATGGCTGCAGTGGGAAAGGAAGATGATGTAGTTTGGCAAGAAATACAGAATATACACAGTTGTTTATGGAGTTAATAAGAACTCAATGGTCAATTTTTCTTTGGAGTGAGGAATAATAACAGAAGTGTATGAGCACCAAACAAATACAAGGCTGTTTGAAGCCAAACATGAATGTCTGTCATCCGCTAGCTGTTCTGAGCACTTATCTACTTTTTATTATCTTTATCTTCTTTGATAACTTTTATGGAGAATATCATGTCTAGTACATTTTTCTAGCTCCAATCGATCCTCCTACATAGGTAGCACTAACTAGACTTATTAGGTTTATAAAATAGAACAAAAAGTCATTAATTTGGAAGGAGTTTGGCTTGGGTGCTACATAAGGTAAACATATTCATGCTTATAATTCTCAAAACAGAATTGTAAATATATATTAAGATATTCTGTTTTGCTTGCAGACAGAAGCATGGTGTTCTCTGAGACGCTCCATCCACCCAGTAGCTGACTCAGATACAGACACCCACAGCCAAACAGTGGATGGAGCTTGGGGACTCTTATGAAAGAATAGCAGGAATGATGTTAAGGCTAAGAGGGATAGTAACTCCACAGGAAGACCAACAGAGTTAATTAATCTAGATCCTTGGGCTTCTCAAGAGACTGAACAACCAAACAAAGAACATTGAGAGGCTGGACCTAGTGCTCCCTACTCATATGCAGCAGATGTGCAGCTTGACATCCATGTGGGTCCTGAGAAACTGGAGTGAGAGCTAGCTCAAAAGCAGTTGCCTGAAAGTGGGTGGGATATGTTCCACTAGCTGGGCTGCCTAGTCTGGTCTCATGGGGAGAGGAAACATCTAGCCTCACAGAGACTTGGAATGCTAGTTTTGGGGAGGGGATATTCAGGAATGTCCCAACCTACCCAGAATAGAAAAGGGAGGGAGGGTGAGGGGGGAAGGACTGTGGGGGTGGTGAACAGGACTGGGGCAGTGAGCAGGAGGTAAAGTGAATAAACTAAAAAAAATCAATTAAAAGAGAAAGGAAGATCAAGTGTAGATATGTATTCTTATCGTCAAGAACAACCGATGGCTATTTTTACCCTGTAATATTCACGCATATATATAAAGGATTATAAATATATATTCTTCCAATATCATCGTACATCCCAGGATGCAATTCATTGTTAATCCAAGGCATCCCTAATTTCTTTAATTAATAATGGCATCTTAAACAAAAATGTTGCTACAAAAAAATCTTCAACTGGAGGTTTGAGCATGGCACAGCAGTTATGAGCATTTGTACTCTTAGAAGTATGGCCCTTGTTTGGCCTCAATGGTATAAGAGGTCCTTGGTCTTCTAAAGGCTCAATGCCCCAGTATAGGGAAATGCTAGGGCCAGGAGGTGGGAGGAAGTTGATGTAAACAGGGGATGGGAATATATCATGGGGGGGTTTACAGAGGGCAAAACGGAAAGGGGAATAATATTTGAAATGTAGATAAATAAAATTTGCAATTAAACAATGAAAAAAATATTTGGGGAAGCTAAAGAAAGTGGTCAAAATATATTTAAGTTTAAAAGTAGTTTTAAATGACAAAAAATAAAATAAAAAGACAAGAAAATAACTTGACTGACAGACAGTTGTAAACTGCCATGTTGGTACTAGAAACTAAATCAGCTCTTCTAAGAGTACAAGTGCTCATAACTGCTGTGCCATACTCAAGTCGCCAGTTGAAGAACCAGGATCTTCTAACACCATAGTTTCTTTCAAGAAGTTTGGTGTAATTCTGATAGGTCTACCTTTAAAATGTTACTTGCCTGTTTTCCCTTACTGCTTTTAATATTCTTTCTCTGTTTTGTGCATTTGGTGTTTTAATTATTCTGTGACAAGAGGAGGTTCTTTTCTGATCCAGTTTTTTTTGGATTTCTATAGGTTTCTTGAAGTTTCATGAACATCTCTTTCTTAAGGTTAGGGAAGTTTTCTTCTATAATTTTGTCGAAGATATTTACTGGCCCTGTAAGTTGAAAGTCTTTGCTTTCTTCTGTGCCTAATTATCCTTAGGTTTATTCTTCTCATTGTGTCCTGGATGTTCTTGATGTTTTGGGTTAAGATTTTTTTGTATTTTGCATTTTCTTTGACTGTTGTGCTAATGGTTTCTATTTTATTTTCTACATCTGAAATTCTCTCTTCTATGTCTTGTATTCTGCTGGTGATGCTTGCATCTCTGACTCTTGATCTCTTCTTCTTTTGTGTTTCCTTTTTGTGTTTTGTGTTTAAGTGCTTCTGCCTATTTACCTTTGTTCTCCTGTATTTCATTAAGGGGATTATTTATCCTTCCTAAGTCCTCTACGATCATCATGAGATGTGATTTTTTTTCTTTATTAACTTGAGCATTTCTTATTCACATTTCGATTGTTATTTCCTTTCCCAGTTTCCGGGCCAACATCCCCCTAACCCCTCCCCCTCCCCTTCTATATGGATGTTCCCCTCCCCATCCTCCCCCCATTACCACCCTCCCCCAAACAATCACGTTCACTGGGTATTCAGTCTTGGCAGGACCAAGGGCTTCCACTTCCACTGGTGCTCTTACTAGGCTGTTCATTGCTACCTATGCAGTTGTAGCCCAGGGTCAATCCATGTATAATTTTTGAGTAGTGGCTTAGTCCCTAGAATCTCTGGTTGGTTGGCATTGTTGTACATATGGAGTCTCAAGCCTCTTTAAGCTCTTCCAGTCCTTTCTCTGATTCCTTCAACGGGGGTCCCGGTCTCAGTTCAGTGGTTTGCTGCTGGCATTCGCCTATGTATTTGCTGTATTCTGGCTGTGTCTCTCAGGAGAGATCTACATCCCGTTCTTGTCGGCCTGCACTTCTTTGCTTCATCCATCTTATCTAATTGGGTGGCTATATATGTATGGGCCACATATGGGGCAGGCTCTGAATGGGTGTTCCTTCTGCCTCTGTCCTAAACTTTGCCTCCCTATTCCTCCCAAGGGTATTCTTGTTCCCCTTTTAAAGAAGGAGTGAAGCATTCCCATTTTGGTCATCCTTCTTGAGTTTCATGTGTTCTGTGCATCTAGGGTAATTCAAGCATTTGGGCTAATAGCCACTTATCAATGAGTGTGATCTTAAGTGTGTCAGAAGTCCAATGCTCCTGGTTGTGTCAGATCTCACGGGAGTGGAACTTCCTCTGTGATCCTGTGATCCTAAGCCTTTGAGAGTACTTCTGATCCTGACTGTGTTAGAGCACCTGGGAGTTGGGTTTCCTCTGAGTGTTGTGGTACTTGGTGCAGAGCCATTGCCCGAAATCTGCTCAGAGCACTGACTCAGACTGGAAGAAACCTGGCTGGGCCAGAGTTCCCGCGTCCTGAATCCAGGGGGACCCAGTTACTCCAGATGTTGGGGCAGATGTTGGGGCCTCTTCCTGTGATCCTGGGTGTTTCAGAGCACCTGGGAGTAGGACTCCCTCTGGGTGCTGCAGGAGTGTGTGCCTATGGTCTGCTCAGTGCACTCAACCAGAAGTGAAGGATGGGCTGGGCAGGGATACCTGTGTCCCTGGATCCTGGGGGTCCCAGTTACTCACAATGTTGCATTTGTTGTGCCCCCTCACCTCTGATTGTGGGAGTTTTAGGACAACTGGGAGTCGGGCTTCCTCTGGGTGTTACCCTCCAAATCCTTTCACTAATCTTCCCCTTTCTTATGTAACCAACTTTTCTTTTTTTTTCTTTTTTTTTTTTTTTGGTCTTTCGTCCTTCCTTTCTCTCTTTCTTTCTTTCTTTCTTTCTTTCTTTCTTTCTTTCTTTCTTTCTTTCTTTCTTTCTTTCTATTTATTTATTTGTTTGTTTCATCCCAATCACCGTTTCTCTCACCCAAACACCACACCTCCTCCCTTTTCTCCTGAGCGGGTAGGGCCCTCCGGGTATCCCCTTATTCTGGCACATCAAGTCTGCCTGGTTAGACACATCCTTTCCCACTGCAGTCACACGAGGTAGCCCTATGTGTCTGGGGCCTCGGTCTAGTCCATGTATGCTCTTTGGTTGATAGCTCAGTCTCTGAAGGAAGGATTGAAAATATCATTCTTTAGTCTTAAATGACCTTAATGTCCATCGCTAACTTTGGCTATGAGGTCCAGCAAAAATTCCAATTTCTTAGAATATAAGAGATGTTCTCATTATATTGCATCACTGATTGTAATTTTAACCAAGACACTAGCTATATCAGTACTGGGTATATACACAATAGATTTTATATCCTATCATATAATAGTTGTACAACCATGTTTATTGCTGATATATATATATATATGTATATATATATATGCATATTGTATATGTAATTGTACACATGTATTCATACATATGTATATCATTTTAATACACACGAACATATATATACATATATATATAACATACATATATATATATATGGATATGAATGTGGGTACAAATCATGAAGCTACAGAGTGGATCCTGAGGAGTAAGAGTTTTGAGGAAAGGAGTAGAGAGGTTAACAGAATCCATATTACATGAAAGTGTTAAGAGAACAAATGGGAGCAGAAAGATTTGAGCATGGCACAGAGTGAATTACAGAGAGTGACGGAGGACAAAGTTCACTCAAAGTAATATACAAAAATGCCACAATGAAATCTATTAATTTGCATGCTAATTCAAAGACAAGGAAATGAATATTTAGATTTTAATATTAGTATACATTAAACTTCTTTCCAAAATTTATTAAAAATCAGTATCAAAGAGAACAATTTTAGTGAATGCTTATATGTGTGGAAAAATGCAGAGAAAGATTTACTTGGTATACCCAGCTCCAGTTGATAATTCTACAACATAAGAAAACATTGCAAAGAAGAGGGCAGAACAATTGTAGAGTCAGAGGACCATGAAGTCTATAGCAAGATTATGTCTTCTTGATATGATAATAATGTTATACTCCTGAAATTTCAACAATAGTGCTACCAAAAAAGACCTGAACAATCAATACCAATTGAATTTCTGAGCTAGACGGGGGAAATCTCGTGGAGACTGTTTTAGTCTTTTCTATTTCTGTGATATGACATCATGACCAAGGAAATGTAAAAAAGGAAGTGTTTATTTACAGTTCACAGTTTCAGAATAATGCAAAAGCAAAATACCCAAACCAGAAAAATAAAATAAAACAACACCCTCCACGTGTTAGTTTGTTATACACTTGTTAATTTTTCCTGAACATGGGACCTTCCCAGAGTAGCTGCTGTATCAGAGTCAATTCGCTAGAGAAATCTGATTTCCACTCTCTCAGCTGTTAGAAGTAAAAGTTCAGTTATCACCTTTACTCTAGGGGCTAACTTTTCATTCACTCATTTTTTTAATATAAAAAATAAAATATAGTAAGATGAATTGAGAACTATTATATCCAAATTGGACAGTACAAATGAACCGAAAAAAATAACTCAAGAGAACAGACACGAATCAAAGACTTATTCAATTTTACCTGCAGGAATACTATAAAAACACTAAACTAGAAACAATCATATGTATGCACAGGACCTGATGTAGACATATTATGGGCCTGTGCATGCTGCTTAATCTCTTTGAATTAATGTAAGCTTTGCTTATATTGATTTAGAGGGCCTTGTCCTCTTGGGATCCTCCATCCTCTTTTGCTTATACATTCTTTCCACTTCCTCTTCCAGGAGATTCCCTGAACGCTAAGGGGAAAAAATTGAAATAAGCATGTAATATAGTCCTGAGTGTCCCAAGGTTTCTCTCTGTCACTCTCTCTCCATAATGTCTGCAATAGATCTCAGTATTTGTTCTACTTCTTCTATAGGAAGCTTCTCTGATGATTGCTGAACAAGGGACTGAGTGTAGCAGAACATCATTAGGAAATAGGTTATCACAATATTTTGTTTGTTTATTTGTGTTTTGTTTTGTAATATTTTGTTTTAAGCTAGGTCCCAGGGCTATCTAATCTTTGGATCTTGGTCACAAAAATGTCAAATATGAATCCTATCTCCTGTAATTAGCTTTATATCAAGTCAGTTATTAGATTCTCACTCCAATAATATTTGTAAAACCATTTTCTTGGCATACCTTTCAGGCAATAAGCATTTGTAGGTCAAAGGTTTTGTGGCTGGGTTCATGCTTATGTTTCTCCTTTGGTAGCATGTAGAGTATAGGGTCAAGGCTCTTTGTGGGCTTGTCTTTTCCACATTCAATGAATTGTGCAGGTGTTTTATTCAGCAATGGGGTTTTGATGTCAGTTTGGACAAGCAACCTACAGTCTTCAGAACAGCCTGTGTTTTGTTGTGAGATTATAGCGGGGGTTATTTTTGGTTAATAATTCAATTAAATGTATCTCAATTACAGTATGGAAATCTATGTTTGGTGACAAGAAATGAGCAACTGTGACTCAGTTTTCCCATTATTTAGCAATGTAACTTACATTTCCTTCATGAATATGTATATTTTAGGATGCTTATACTGTATTATTTTACATACTACCTCTCAAATGTCCCTTCGTTTTAGTTGTCTTTATTCTATTTCACCCCATACTCTCTTCTTTCTTCATTTCTGCTTGGTGCTCTCTTTCCATCTCCCCTCCACTATCTATTCATAAATATGAATTTCCCCTTTCTAGAGAGATCTATCTGTTCCCATTCCACATGTCCCTTTTTCTACTTTCCCTGTAGTTTTGTTGATTGATGATTGCTTGTCATTGACATCAGATGTAATATCCATGAGCCATAATTGCCTTTGTGGGAATGGGATGCTCAAGATAATATTTTCTACTCCAAATCATTTGCTTAAAAATTTCATGGTGTCATTGTTGATGTTGTATTTGAAAGAATGAGTAAAGCCATGTAGTGTAAATATACCATATTTTTGCTAACCATTTTTCATGAAGGATCATCTAGTTTGTTTCCAATTTATGGCTATTATGAACAGAGCTATAATTCAAGCTGTACGGGATCCAATTCCTTCTTCTGAACAATGTGGATATCATGTACATATTGTATGCATACTAAGAAACCAGCCAGGCACATATAAATAAATAATACTTAAAAACAGTAAAATCTCAACTATTTACAGAAATATGTGCCCTCGGAAGATCATAGCTTTTCCCTTTAAGTGAATATCTTACTGGACGTTTATAGAAGCTATGTGATTAGACAAATGAGTAAGATTTTTTTCTATTTATATGTTATCTCTGTATTGAAAGTCTTTCAATTAAGCTGAAATAAAAGAAAGTAAA
The DNA here is from genome assembly GCF_021556685.1 of Rattus norvegicus. Lineage (NCBI taxonomy): Eukaryota > Metazoa > Chordata > Mammalia > Rodentia > Muridae > Rattus > Rattus norvegicus. Next base: position 73,168,476 of record NC_141548.1, read on the forward strand.
TTAATTTTTAATTACTTCACATAAGTTTTTTTTAACTGTCCAGTATGAAGCTGTAAATAATTAACTATTGATAAGGAAGTGAAAATAGTGTTAAGACCTGTGTTAGAGAGCTTGCATTCTCCTTGTAGAAGCTTACGTAATAGCTGTGCTTTCATTATCAGCCCATGAAGCTTGGAAGGCAGAACCAACACAACTTGGGCAAAGGTTCATGAAGTTTACTGGTCTAAGTAACAAAATTGTTGTTGCTGGTCTAGGAGTCGCATGTATTTTTTAGCACAATGTGAAAAATTATGATAGGAAAAGAATGAGATACAGGTAGTATAAAATCTCAGTCTGCCCACATTATGCATTTGCAACAGTATTTATTGACTATCAAGTACAGATACTGTTTTTAAAAGAAAGTTTTTAATGAACTCTCTAATGTATAGAAGTTCATTTTTCATTATTTTTAATTTACCTTTTATTAATACTAAAAGTCAATGCATTTTCTTAAGACAGTTAAACTCTTGATTCATTTTCTGAATACAAAATATGTACTTATGAATATTTGAAGTGATATATATAACATTATAAATTCTAAAAAATAATAGTAGTAAGAAATACAGACACTAGAATGATTTGAATGTTTACTCTTGAATGTTTTAATGAGAATATTTACATATTCATTTGTACTCTTTATAAATTTTGCAGACATAACCTTTCTGTGCTTATGTTTTTAAACTTATTTTACATTATTTAATATACATTCACACAATGTAGCATCTAAACATAAATATGAATTTGATACATGTCTATGCTGTGTAATTAATGATTTCTAACCTTTTTTAGTTTTAGGAAATTAATAATATAATTTTATTTTATTATAGCAAGACACTCATTTCTTTCTGTTTCATAGTCTTAGGGAACATTTGATTAAATGTGACAACAACAGTTGTATCATCATGCATCAGGGATATAACTTGCAATCTTTCAAGGCTTTTTCCAAACTCAATAGCAATCTCATACTGGAGATTAGTCCATGGAGTATAATCTGGTGAAGCTGGTGGAAATAAATCTAAAATAAATAATTGGTTATCTACAAGTTGAAAATCTGAGCATGTATATTTTATTATTACAAATATTTCAGAATAGTGATTAAAACACAATTTTGGGATCTTCTATCCTCAATAAATCTTTTACCTTCAGTTGAATTAATTGCTTCAATGAAATGGCCACTTTTATTTGGTAGGCAAAATTGATTCATTCCTAAAGAAAATTCATAAGTCAGACCAGAGTACACTGTGAATATTTTATAAGACCTGATAGAAAAGATAAACTATGACATAATAGCAGATTTAAACAGGGTAAACAACCCTATTTGGGAAGATTGTAATGTTTATTTTATTATGCATGATATTTTTTTGTATTTTTTTTTATTATTAACTTGAGTATTTCTTATATACATTTCGAGTGTTATTCCCTTTACCAGTTTCCGGGCAAACATCCCCCTCCCCCCTCCCCTTTCTTATCGGTGTTCCCCTCCCCACCCTCCCCCCATTGTCCCCCTCCCCCCAACAGTCTAGTTCACTGGGGGTTCAGTCTTAGCAGGACCCAGGGCTTCCCCTTCCACTGGTGCTCTTACTAGGATATTCATTGCTACCTATGGGGTCAGAGTCCAGGGTCAGTCCATGTATAGTCTTTAGGTAGTGGCTTAGTCCCTGGAAGCTCTGGTTGCTTGGCATTGTTGTACATATGGGGTCTCGAGCCCCTTCAAGCTCTTCCAGTTCTTTCTCTGATTCCTTCAACGGGGGTCCTATTCTCAGTTCAGTGGTTTGCTGCTGGTATTCGCCTCTGTATTTGCTGTATTCTGGCTGTGTCTCTCAGGAGCGATCTGCATCCGGCTCCTGTCGGTCTGCACTTCTTTGCTTCATCCATCTTGTCTAATTGGATGGTTGTATATGCATGGGACACATGTGGGGCACACTCTGAATGGGTGTTCCTTCTGTGTCTGTTTTAATCTTTGCCTCTCTCTTCCCTGCCAAGGGTATTCTTGTTCCCCTTTTAAAGAAGGAGTGAACCATTCACATTTTGATCATCTGTCTTGAGTTTCATTTGTTCTAGGCATTTTGGGTAATTCAAGCATTTGGGCTAATAGCCACTTATCAGTGAGTGCATACCATGTATGTCTTTCTGTGTTTGGGTTAGCTCACTCAGGATGATATTTTCCAGTTCCAGCAATTTGCCTACGAATTTCATAAAGACGTTGTTTTTGATAGCTGAGTAATATTCCATTGTGTAGATGTACCACATTTTCTGTATCCATTCCTCTGTTGAAGGGCTTCTGGGTTCTTTCCAGCTTCTGCCTATTATAAATAAGGCTGCAATGAACATAGTGGAGCACGTGTCTTATTTATATGTTGGGGCATCTTTTGGGTATATGCCCAAGAGAGGTATAGCTGGATCCTCAGGCAGTTCAATGTCCAATTTTCTGAGGATCCTCCAGACTGATTTCCAGAATGGTTGTACCAGTTTGCAATCCCACCAACAATGGAGGAGTTTTCCTCTTTCTCCACATCCTCGCCAGCATCTGTTGTCCCCTGAGTTTTTGATCTTAGCCATTCTCACTGGTTGTGAGGTGAAATCTCAGGGTTGTTTTGATTTGCATTTCCCTTATGACTAAAGATGTTGAACATTTCTTTAGGTGTTTCTCCGCCATTCGGCATTCCTCAGCTGTGAATTCTTTGTTTAGCTCTGAGCCCCATTTTTTAATAGGGTTATTTGTTTCCCTGTGGTCTAACTTCTTGAATTCTTTGTATATTTTGGATATAAGGCCTCTATCTGTTGTAGGATTGGTAAAGATTTTTCCCAATCTGTTGGTTGCCGTTTTGTCCTAACCACAGTGTCCTTTGCCTTACAGAAGCTTTGCAGTTTTATGAGATCCCATTTGTCAATTCTTGATCTTAGAGCGTAAGCCATTGGTGTTTTGTTCAGGAAATTTTTTCCAGTGCCCATGTGTTCCACATGCTTCCCTAGTTTTTCTTCTATTAGTTTGAGTGTGTCTGCTTTGATGTGGAGGTCCTTGATCCACTTGGACTTAAGCTTTGTACAGGGTGATAAGCATGGATCGATCTGCATTCTTCTACATGTTGCCCTCCAGTTGAACCAGCACCATTTGCTGAAAATGCTATCTTTTTTCCATTGGATGGTTTTGGCTCCTTTGTCAAAAATCAAGTGACCATATGTGTGTGGGTTCATTTCTGGGTCTTCAATTCTATTCCATTGGTCTATCTGTCTGTCTCTGTACCAATACCATGCAGTTTTTATCACTATTGCTCTGTAATACTGCTTGAGTTCAGGGATAGTGATTCCCCCTGAAGTCCTTTCATTGTTGAGGATAGCTTTAGCTATCCTGGGTTTTTTGTTATTCCAAATGAATTTGCAAATTGTTCTGTCTAACTCTTTGAAGAATTGGATTGGTATTTTGATGGGGATTGCATTGAATCTGTAGATTGCTTTTGGTAAAATGGCCATTTTTACTATATTAATCCTGCCAATCCATGAGCATGGGAGATCTTTCCATCTTCTGAGGTCTTCTTCAATTTCCTTCTTCAGTGTCTTGAAGTTCTTATTGTACAGATCTTTTACTTGCTTTGTTAAAGTCACTCCGAGGTACTTTATATTATTTGGGTCTATTATGAAGGGTGTCGTTTCCCTAATTTCTTTCTCGGCTTGGTTCTCTTTTGTATGGAGGAAGGCAACTGATTTATTTGAGTTAATTTTATACCCAGCCACTTTGCTGAAGTTGTTTATCAGCTTTAGTAGTTCTCTGGTGGAACTTTTGGGATCACTTAAATATACTATCATATCATCTGCAAATAGTGATATTTTGACTTCTTCTTTTCCGATCTGTATCCCCTTGATCTCCTTTTGTTGTCTGATTGCTCTGGCTAGAACTTCAAGAACTATATTGAATAAGTAGGGAGAGAGTGGGCAGCCTTGTCTAGTCCCTGATTTTAGTGGGATTGCTTCAAGTTTCTCTCCATTTAGTTTAATGTTAGCAACTGGTTTGCTGTATATGGCTTTTACCATGTTCAGGTATGGGCATTGAATTCCTATTCTTTCCAGGACTTTTATCATGAAGGGGTGTTGAATTTTGTCAAATGCTTTCTCAGCATCTAATGAAATGATCATGTGGTTTTGTTCTTTCAGTTTGTTTATATAATGGATCACGTTGATGGTTTTCCGTATATTAAACCATCCCTGCATGCCTGGGATGAAGCCTACTTGATCATGGTGGATGATTGTTTTGATGTGCTCTTGTATTCGGTTTGCCAGAATTTTGTTGAGTATTTTTGCGTCGATATTCATAAGGGAAATTGGTCTGAAGTTCTCTTTCTTTGTTGTGTCTTTGTGTGGTTTAGGTATAAGAGTAATTGTGGCTTCATAGAAGGTATTCGGTAGTGATCCATCTGTTTCAATTTTGTGGAATAGTTTGGATAATATTGGTATGAGGTCTTCTATGAAGGTTTGATAGAATTCTGCACTAAACCCGTCTGGACCTGGGCTCTTTTTGGTTGGGAGACCTTTAATGACTGCTTCTATTTCCTTAGGAGTTATGGGGTTGTTTAACTGGTTTATCTGTTCCTGATTTAACTTCAGTACCTGGTATCTGTCTAGGAAATTGTCCATTTCCTGAAGATTTTCAAGTTTTGTTGAATATAGGTTTTTATAGTAAGATCTGATGATTTTTTGAATTTCCTCTGAATCTGTTGTTATGTCTCCCTTTTCATTTCTGATTTTGTTAATTTGGACGCACTCTCTGTGTCCTCTCGTTAGTCTGGCTAAGGGTTTATCTATCTTGTTGATTTTCTCAAAGAACCAACTTTTGGTTCTGTTAATTCTTTCTATGGTCCTTTTTGTTTCTACTTGGTTGATTTCAGCTCTGAGTTTGATTATTTCCTGCCTTCTACTCCTCCTGGGTGTATTTGCTTCTTTTTGTTCTAGAGCTTTTAGGTGTGCTGTCAAGCTGCTGACATATGCTCTTTCCTGTTTCTTTCTGCAGGCACTCAGCGCTATGAGTTTTCCTCTTAGCACAGCTTTCATTGTGTCCCATATGTTTGGGTATGTTGTACGTTCATTTTCATTAAAATCTAAAAAGTTTTTAATTTCTTTCTTTATTTCTTCCTTGACCAGGTTATCATTGAGTAGAGCATTGTTCAATTTCCAAGTATATGTGGACATTCTTCCTTGATTGTTATTGAAGACCAGTTTTAGGCCGTGGTGGTCCGATAGCACGCATGGGATTATTTCTATCTTTCTGTACCTGTTGAGGCCCATTTTTTGACCAATTATATGGTCAATTTTGGAGAAAGTACCATGAGGAGCTGAGAAGAAGGTATATCCTTTTGCTTTAGGATAGAATGTTCTATAAATATCCGTTAGGTCCATTTGGCTCATGACTTCTCTTAGTCTGTCGATATCACTGTTTAATTTCTGTTTCCATGATCTGTCCATTGATGAGAGTGGGGTGTTGAAATCTCCCACTATTATTGTGTGAGGTCCAATGTGTGTTTTGAGCTTCAGTAAGGTTTCTTTTACATATGTAGGTGCCCTTGTATTTGGGGCATAGATATTTAGGATTGAGAGTTCATCTTGGTGGATTTTTCCTTTGATGAATATGAAGTGTCCTTCCTTATCTTTTTTGATGACTTTTAGTTGAAAATTGATTTTATTTGATATTAGAATGGCTACTCCAGCTTGCTTCTTCTGACCATTTGCTTGGAAAGTTGTTTTCCAGCCTTTCACTCTGAGGTAGTGTCTGTCTTTCTCTCTGAGGTGTGTTTCCTGTAGGCAGCAGAATGCAGGGTCCTCGTTGTGTATCCAGTTTGTTAATCTATTTCTTTTTATTGGGGAGTTGAGGCCATTGATGTTGAGAGATATTAAGGAATAGTGGTTATTGCTTCCCGTTATATTCATATTTGGATGTGAGGTTATGTTTGTGTGCTTTCATTCTCTTTGTTTTGTTGCCAAGACGATTAGTTTTTTGCTTCTTCTAGGGTATAGCTTGCCTCCTTATGTTGGGCTTTACCATTTATTATCCTTTGTAGTGCTGGATTTGTAGAAAGATATTGTGTAAATTTGGTTTTGTCATGGAATATCTTGGTTTCTCCATCTATGTTAATTGAGAGTTTTGCAGGATACAGTAACCTGGGCTGGCATTTGTGTTCTCTTAGGGTCTGTATGACATCAGTCCAGGATCTTCTGGCCTTCATAGTTTCTGGCGAAAAGTCTGGTGTGATTCTGATAGGTCTGCCTTTATATGTTACTTGACCTTTTTCCCTTACTGCTTTTAATAATCTTTCTTTATTTTGTGCATTTGGTGTTTTGACTATTATGTGACGGGAGGTGTTTCTTTTCTGGTCCAATCTATTTGGAGTTCTGTAGGCATCTTGTATGCCTATGGGTATCTCTTTTTTTAGGTTAGGGAAGTTTTCTTCTATGATTTTGTTGAAGATATTTAGTGGTCCTTTGAGCTGGGAGTCTTCACTCTTCTATACCTATTATCCTTAGGTTTGATCTTCTCATTGAGTCCTGGATTTCCTGTATGTTTTGGACCAGTAGCTTTTTCCGCTTTACATTATCTTTGACAGTTGAGTCAATGATTTCTATGGAATCTTCTGCTCCTGAGATTCTCTCTTCCATCTCTTGAATTCTGTTGGTGAAGCTTGTATCTACAGCTCCTTGTCTCTTCTTTTGGTTTTCTATATTCAGGGTTGTTTCCATGTGTTCTTTCTTGATTGCTTCTATTTCCATTTTTAATTCCTTCAACTGTTTGATTGTGTTTTCCTGGAATTCTTTCAGGGATTTTTGCGATTCCTCTCTGTAGGCTTCTACTTGTTTATTAATGTTTTCCTGTGTTTCCCTAAGTGTGTTCATGTCTTTCTTGAAGTCCTCCAGCATCATGATCAAATATGATTTTGAAACTAGATCTTGCTTTTCTGGTGTGTTTGGATATTCCATGTTTGTTTTGTTGGGGAATTGGGCTCCGATGATGGCATGTAGTCTTGGTTTCTGTTCCTTGGGTTCCTGCGCTTGCCTCTCGCCATCAGATTATCTCTAGTGTTACTTTGTTCTGCTATTTCTGACAGTGGCTAGACTGTCCTATAAGCCTGTGTGTCAGGAGTGCTGTAGACCTGTTTTACTCTCTTTCAGTCAGTTATGGGGACAGAGTGTTCTGCTTTCGGGCGTGTAGTTTTTCCTCTCTACAGGTCTTCAACTGTTCCTGTGGCCCTGTGTCTTGAGTTCACCAGGCAGCTTTCTTGCAGCAGACAAGTTGGTCTTACCTGTGGTCCCGAGGCTCAAGTTTGCTCGCAGGGTGCTGCCCAAGGGCTCTCTGTGGCGGCAGCAACCAGGAAGACCTGTGCCGCCCCTTCCGGGAGCTTCAGTGCACCAGGGTTCCATATGGCCTTTGGTGTTTTCCTCTGGCGTCTGAGATGTATGTACAGAGAGCAGTCTCTTCTGGTTTCCCAGGCTTGTCTGCCTCTCTGAAGGTTCAGCTCTCCCTCCCACGGGATTTGGGTGCAGAGAACTGTTTATCCGGTCTGTTTCCCTCAGGTTCCAGAGGTGTCTCAGGCAGGGGTCCTGCTGCTCCTGGGCCCTCCCCCACAGGAGCCCAGAGGCCTTATACAGTTTCCTCTTGGGCCAGGGATGTGGGCAGGGGTGGGCAGTGTTGGTGGTCTCTTCCGCTCTGCAGCCTCAGGAGTGCCCACCTGACCAGGTGGTTGGGTCTCTTTCCCACAGGGTCTGGGAGCAGAGAGCTGCTGCAGGCCGGGATCCGCGGGCTTGGGACCTCCGGCAAACACAGGACTTGCCCGGTCCTAGATGAACTCTGCCTCTGTGTGTCCCGATCTCACCAGGCAGCTCTCTTGCAGCAGTCAAGTTGGTCTTACCTGTGGTCCCGAGGCTCAAGTTTGCTCGCGGGGTGCTGCCCAAGGGCTCTCTGCGGCGGCAGCAACCAGGAAGACCTGTGCCGCCCCTTCCGGGAGCTTCAGTGCACCAGGGTTCCAGATGGCCTTTCATGCATGATATTTTTATGCATAGTTTAATCACACTGTTATTCTAACATCAATTGGGGGTCCTTGGAAGAACTATAAGATTATTTACTAGATAAACAATGGTATTTTATTAATATTTTTAAATAAATGTCTATATATTATTTGTATAATCACATCCATTCTTTGGTTAATTTGAGAGTTAAACCCAGATATAATAGTTTTCTATAATAGTTTTACATTCCGATTGACCCCTCCCCCTCCCCTTCTATATTGGTGTTCCCCTCCCAATCCTCCACCCATTACCGCTCTCCTCCCAACCATCCAGTTCACTGGGGGTTCAGTCTTGGCAAAGGGCAAAGACAAAGGACTTCCCATTCCTCTGGTGCTCTTACTAGTGGCTTAGTCCCTGGAAGCTCTGGTTGGTTGGCATTGTTGTTCATATGGAGTCTCAAGACCCTTAAACCTCTTTCAGTCCTTTGTAAGATTCCTTCAACTGGGGTCCCGTTCTCAGTTCAGTGGTTTGCTGCTGGCATTCGCATCTGTATTTGCTGTATTCTGGCTGTGTCTCTCAGGAGAGATCTACATCCGGTGGCTGTCAGCCTGCAATTCTTTGCGTCATCCATCTTATCTAGTTTGGTGGCTGTATATGTATGGACCACATGTGGGGTAGGCGCTGAATGGGTTTTCCTTCTCTTCTAAATTTTCCCTCCCTATTCCCTCCCAAAGGTATTCTTATTCCCCTTTTAAAGAAGGAATGAAGCATTCACATTTTGGTCATCCTTCTTGAGTTTCATGTATTCTGTGCATCTAGGGTAATTTGAGCATTTGGCCTAATATCCACTTATAAATGAGTGCATACCATATGTGTTTTTCTGTGATTGGGTTACCTCACTCAGGATGACATTTTCCAGTTCCATCCATTTGCCTATGAATTTCATAAAGTCATTGTTTTTAATAGCTGAGTAATATTCCATTGTGTAGATGTACCACATTTCTGTATCCATTCCTCTGTTGAAGGGCATCTGGGTTCTTTCCAGCTTCTGGCTATTATAAATAAGGCTGCTATGAACATAGTGGAGCACGTGTCTTTTTTATATGTTGGGGCATCTTTTGGGTATATGCCCAAGAGTGGTATAGCTGGGTCCTCAGTTAGTTCAATGTCCAATTTTCTGAGGAACCTCCAGACTGACTTCCAGAATGGTTGTACCCATCTGAAATCCTACCAACAATGGAGGAGTGTTCCTCTTTCTCCGCATCCTTGCCAGCATTTGCTGTCACCTGAGTTTTGATCTTAGCCATTCTCACTGGTGTGAGGTGAAATCTCAGGGTTGTTTTGATTTGTATTTCCCTTATGATTAAAGATGTTGAACATTTCTTTAGGTGTTTCTCAGGAATTCAGTATTCCTCAGCTGTGAATTCTTTGTTTAGCTCTGAACCCCATTTTTAATAGGGTTATTTGTCTCCGTGCAGTCTAACTTGAGTTCTTTGTATATTTTGGATATAAGTCCTCTATCAGTTGTAGGATTGGTAAAGATCTTTTCCCAATCTGTTGGTTGCTGTTTTGTCCTAACAACAGTGTCTTGCCTTACACAAGCTTTGCAGTTTTATGAGATCCAATTTGTTGAATCTTGATGTTAGAGCATAAGCCTTTGGCGTTTTGTTCAGGAACTTTTCTCCAGTGCCCATGTGTTCGACATTCTTCTCCAATTTTTCTTCTATTAGTTTGAGTGTATCTGGTTTGATGTGGAGGTCCTTGGCCACTTAGACTTAAGCTTTGTACAGGGTGATAAGCATGGATCGATCTGCATTCTTCTACATGCTGACCTCCAGTTAAACCAGCACCATTTCCTGAAAATGCTATTTTTTTTTCATTGGATGGTTTTGGCTTCTTTGTAAAAAATTAAGTGACCATAGGTGTGTGGGTTGATTTCTGGGTCTTCAATTCTATTCCACTGATCTATCTGTCTGTCTCTGTACCAATACCATGCAGGTTTTATCACTGATGCTCTGTAATACTGCTTGAGTTTAGGGATAGTGATTCCCCCAGAAGTCCTTTTATTGTTGAGGATAGCTTTAGCTATCCTGGGTTTTTTGTTATTCCAGATGAATTTGCAAATTGTTCTGTCTAACTCTTTGAAGAATTGGATTGGTATTTTGATGGGGATTGCATTGAATCTGTAGAGTGCTTTTGGGTAAAATTGCCATTTTTACTATATTAATCCTGATAATCCATGAGCATGTGAGATCTTTCCATATTCTGAGATCTTCTTCAATTTCTTTCTTCAGAGGCTTGAAGTTCTTATCATACAGATCTTTCACTTGCTTGGTTAAAGTCACACCAAGGTATTTTATATTATTTGGGAGTATTATGAAGGGTGTTGTTTTTCTAATTTCTTTCTTGGTTTGTTTCTCTTCTATGTAGGGGAAGACTACTGATTTATTTGAGTTAATTTTATACCCAGCCACTTTGCTAAATGTGTTTATCAGGTTTAGTAGTTCTCTGGTGGAACTTTTAAGATCACTTAAGTATACTATCATATCATCTACCAATAGTGATATTTTGACTTCTTCTTTTCCAATCTGTATCTCTTTGAGCTCCTTTTGTTGTCTGATTGCTCTGGCTAGAACTTCAACAACTATCTTGAATAAGTAGGGAGAGAGTGGGCAGCCTCGTCTAGTTCCTCATTTTAGTGGAATCGCTTCAAGTTTCTCTCCATTTAGTTTAATATTAGCTACCAGTTTGCTGTATATGGCTTTTACTATGTTTATGTATGGGCCTTGAATTCCTATTCTTTCCAGGACTTTTATCATGAAGAGCTGTTGAATTTTGACAAATGTTTTCACCAAATGAAATCTAATGAAATGTTCATGTGGTTTTTATCTTTCAGTTTGTTTATATAGTGGATTACGTTGATGGTTTTCTGTATATTAAAACATCCCTGCATGCCTAGGATGAAGCCTACTTGATCATGATGGTTGATTGTTTTGATGTGCTCTTGGATTCAATGTGAAAGGTTTTATTGAGTATTTTTGTGTCGATATTCATAAGAGAAATTGGTCTGAAGTTTTCTTTCTTTGTTGGGTCTTTGTGTGGTTTAGGTTTAAGAGTAATTGTGGCTTCATAGAAATTCTTCAAAAAGTTGCTTTTGAATGTTATTTATTTTCACAAAATAAATTTTATACTTTAGTTGTGATATATAGGATATGCTAGATAAATCATTTGCATATATTTATTCAAATATTTAAAATTTTATGTGTTTGCATATATGTGTGTGTGTTGTGTTTATGTATAAATATGTTTGCATGAGTCTTTTGGTGTATCTGTGTGTCGATGCATATTTGTTGTCAAGAGGTTACACTGAGTGTCTTCTGTCAACTTTTAGTTATTTGTTAGTGTTTCAATGAACCACTAACCTATATATTATCAATTCTACATGGTATTACATGCTAATAAATCCATTTAATAATTTTAATATATTTTATGTTTCAGTTAATATTACTTTATTTTATATTATTAATATTAATAATATATTAAAAGATGTAAGTTTTTTACATTATATATACGTATATATATGTATATCACATAATAACATATATAAAATAAAATATCCAGAATGGTTAAAATAAACTACTGGATAGTCTAACGTTAATGAATCACAAGAAAATAACTTTAAATCCAACCTAAAGTTAATGATAGAAGCATTTAAAGAGGAAATGAATAAATCCCTTGATGCAATATAGAAAAATATATTCAAATATAAGGTAAAAATGAATTAAAGTGTTCAGGACATGAAAATGTTAATAGAATCAATAAGGAAAATACACTGTCAGTAAATCCTACACATGTAAATCTTGGAAACTACAGATGTAGCCATGACCAACAGAGTATAAAACATGCAAGAAATAATATGAGGCATAGAAGATATGACAGAAGAAATTGATACACACTTAAAAAGAAAATGTTAAATAGGAACATTTCTGACAATAAAATCCTAGAAACCCGGAACATTTTTGAAAATACCATATCAAAGAATAAAAGAGATAAAAGAAGGAGAATATTCCAAGTCCAAATCCCCCAAAAATATTTGCAACAAATTGTAGAAGAAAGCTTTTCAACATTTTGAAAGAGATATCTATAAACTTACGAGAAGCTTTCAGAACACCAAATTGAACCAGAAAAAATCATTCTACATAATAAAACACTAAATGTACAGAACAAAGATAGAATAATAGAAGCATCAAGGAATAAACAGCAAGTAAAACAGAAATAGAGAACTATTATAAGCATACATGACTTCTCGATAAGACTCTAAAATCCAGAATTGCCTGTGTTTGCAGTATTTAAGAGATCACAGATCCAAGGCCTAGTTTTATCATTAGCAAAACTTTCAAATAAGATAAAAAGAGAAGACAAGACATTCTATTACTGATCCAAAATTTCCAAAGAACCTATCCACAAGTACAGCCATTCAGAAGATATTAGAAGGAAGATACCAACCCAGGCAGATTAATTACAGACAAGAAAATACAGGAAATAGATTATTCCACACCAGCCAAATTGTAAAATGTAACACATACACACACACACACACACACACACACACACATATACACACTCTACTACTACTACTACCACTACCACCAATATAAAAATAACAGGAATTAAAAATCATTGTTCATTAATATCTTTCAATATCAATGGACACAGTTATGCAATAAAATCACAGATGGATGCAAAATTAGTATCCACTATTCTTCTTCATACAGAAAACACACCTCAGCATCAAAGACAGATATTGTCTCAGAGTAAAGGTCTTGGGGAAAATTTTCCAAACAAATGGACATAAAAAGCAAGCTGGAGTAGTTATTCTAAAGTCTAAAAAAATATAGTAAACAAAAATTAATAATCAAAAGATACGAGGAAGGACACTCATATTCATCAAAGAAAAATTCCAAGAATATCGATTTGGAATATCTATGCCCCTAATGCAAGTGTATATATACTTGTCAAATGTACTTATGATGCTTAAATCAAACATTTAACTCCATATACTATAGTAGGACTTTAACAAACCAATCTTGCCAATATAGAGGTCATCCACACAGAAACCAGATAAGGAAACTAGCATGTTATGAATCAAATGAACCTAACATATATACAGAACATTTCACCCATACACTAGAGACTATAACTTCTCAGCACCTCACAAAATCTTCTCTAAAATTGAACATGTATTCTTTTTCAAAGAAAGTCCCAAAAAGATAACAAGAATATTGAAATAATCCCATGTATGTTATCAGAACAATATGGATTAAATGGACTTCAACAAAGCCAGAGACAACAGAAAGCCTACAAACCCATGGAAACGAAACAACTCTTTATTCAATAGCCAATGGTTCCATAAAGAAATTAAAGACTTTCTAGAATTCAGTGAAAATGAAAGCTCAACATAGACAAAATTAAGGGACATAATGAGACCAATGCTGAGGAAAGTTCATATTACTAAGGACATTCATAAAGAAGTCATGAGATCTCTTACAAGCAACTTAACAACACACTTGAAATCCCTAGAACTAAAACAAGCAAACACACGCAATAATAGTTGAATGCAGAAAATAGACTTACGGGGTCACATGCTCTTTTCTTCGGACTGAGGAAATCAGGCAGCATCGCCCTTACTCTGAGCAAAGAACTGTGGGCAGAGGCAGTCTGGGTTAGGACTGGGAGGCAGATATTTTGCTGTGTTCAATTCGAAGTCAAGGGTGCAAAAATGCAGAGCAATTAAAAACTTTAACTTGGAGAAGCAGAATGATACTCCAAGGAAACACCATCAACATCACCAGCAGCAGCAACAGCAGCAGCAGCAGCAGCAGCAGCAGCAGCAGCAGCAGCAGCAGCAGCAGCAGCAGCAGCAGCAGCAACCACCCTCACCAATACCCTCACCACCACACAGCAGGCCAGCAGCCAGAATGAAGGCTTGACTATTGACCTGAAGAATTTAGGAAGCCAGGAGAGTAGACCTTTACCCAACTTAGGCATCTCTATGTGGGCAATCTTCCCCCTTACATGAATGAGGAGGACATGAGGAAACTCTTTGAGAATATGGAAAAGCAGGAAAAAATTTCATGCCTTGGAAACACTAACCCTAGCAGAAATTGCAGCAGTGGAGCTGGACAATATGCCACTCCATGGAAAGCAGCTGCGACTGTGCTTTGCTTGTCATTGTACATCCCTTATGGTTCGCAACCTTACTCAGTATATGTCCAACAAACTGCTGGAAAAACCTTTTTTGTGTTTGATCAGGTGGAGAGGGCTGTAGTCATTGTAGATCAAGGACAAATGCCCTCCGGGAAAGGCACTGTTGAGTTTTCAGGAAAGTGAGCTTCTTGGAAAGCTCTGGACAGATGAAGTAAAGGTTCCTTCTTACTAACCACATTTCCTTTGCCTGTGACTGTGGAGCCTATGGACCAATTAGATTATGAAGAAGGATTTCCGCATATATATATACATACATACATATATATATATATATACATATACATATATACAATTTCACAAGGAAAGAGAAAAGCCACCCAGAATTGCAAAGTCTGCATCCTTTGAATATGAGTATGCCATGCACTGGAAGGCACTCACTGAAATGGAGAATCAACAGCAGGACCAGAACAACATGGAGGCTCGTGCGAAGCTGGAGATGGAGATGGAGGCAGCACGACATGCGCACCAGGTTATGCTATAGAGGCAGCATTTGATGAGACATCAAGAAGAGCTTTGAAGAACGGAGGTGCTGCAGAACCAAGAGGTTCAGAAATGAAAGCAGTTAGAACTCAGGCAAGAAGAGGAATGCAGGCACCAAGAGGAAGAGATGTGGCAACAACAAGAAGAAATGATGCGACGGCAGGAAGAATTGAAGGGAACCTTCCTTGATGTGAGAGAATAAGAGATATGGAATTGCCAAATGGCTGTGGGAGGTGCTACGGGCATAAACAATAGACGCCATGCCCCCTGTTCCTGTGCCACCTATTACTCCAGCTTCTCCAGGACCTGCTGCTATGATTCCAGACGGAACCCTTGGATTGACCCCACCAACAACTGAACGTTTTGGCCAAGCTGCTACAATGGAAGCAATTAGAGTAATTGGTGGAACTCCTGCATTCAACTGTCAAGGTCTGGGAGCTGAATTTGCTCCAAATAAACGCCACCAATATTAGATAAAGCTGCATTGTCTAGTTTGTTGCAGCCCTTAAAAGAAAGGCCCTTTTTGGACTAGCCAGAATTCTACCCTGGAAAAATGTTAGGGGTTCTTCCCAATAGATAAGTCTATCCTGATTGTTCATACCAGGGAGTATGCTTGAAGGCAGATGGGAAAGAGAGGTGTGGTATTTAACAAATCAAGTTGGCGGTATAATGCATGATCAAGTCTGTCTGGTGCATTCCTGACATATGTGGGTTGTTGAGGATCTGGAGATCCATAGGAAAACGGACTCAGAGTTCCATTAATCTTGATTACTCCTCCTCCTCCTCCTCCTCCTCCTCCTCCTCCTCCCCCTCCTCCTCCTCCTTCTCTCTCTCTCTCTCTCTCTCTCTCTCTC
Organism: Rattus norvegicus; assembly: GCF_021556685.1. Classification (NCBI taxonomy): domain Eukaryota; kingdom Metazoa; phylum Chordata; class Mammalia; order Rodentia; family Muridae; genus Rattus; species Rattus norvegicus. The sequence goes on from NC_141548.1 coordinate 73,184,102, forward strand.
TCTCTCTCTCTCTCTCTCTCTTTAACTTTTCATCTTTATTCCTCTCAACCCCAGAGACACTGCCATGTATACCACAACATCCTCCAATGACCCAGCCCAAGTCCTCCATTCACTCCCAGGTGAGAATTCAGACAAATGTCCACAGAGGTTACAGCATACATACAGCATATATGACCCCTTAATGTCCTAAGGAAGACATTTTCTCTTAGAGGTTTTCATTTTCGTATATCTTAAAAGAAATCTTGTGTAAACTTGCTTCCATCTTCTTTTTGGGTAAGGACTACAGTTTCTTTTGTCTGCTGTTGCTCTCCACAGCTTTTCTTGATAGGCCTAGTACAATCTTAGGAACAGGGCTTCTGTGTGTTGAAGGTCTGACAGTAGCTCTTAGTCTTGCCTATCTTAGGCAGTGATACTAACAGACAGTATGAACCAAATAGATTTAACATACATCTATAGAACATTTCATCCTAAAACAAATGAATATACTTTTTTCTCAACACCTCATGGTACCTTCTCTGAAATTGACCATATAATCAGTCACAAAAGATGCCTCAACAGATACAAGAAAATTTTAATAATCCCACACATCATATCAGATCCCCATAACTAAGACTGGTCTTCAATAACAGAAAAACAAAATCCCAGAGTAATCCCACTTATCCATGGAAGCTGAATATTCTATTCAATGAGAACTTGGTCAAGAAAAAAATAAAATATGAAATTAAAGACTTTTTAGAATTTAATGAAAATTAAGGCACAACATGCCATGCCAAAACTTAATGGACACAATGAAAGCAGTGCTAAGGGGAAAACTCATAGCTCTGAGTGCCTACAAAATAAAAACTGGAGAGAACATATACTCACAACTTCACAGAACACCTGACAGTTCTAGAACAAAACGAAGCAGGTGCACCTAAGAAGAGTATATGACAGGAAATAATCAACCTCAGAACTGAAATTCAACCAAGTAGAAACAAAAAGAACCATACAAAGAATCAATGAAATCAGGATTTGGATCTTTGAGAAAATCAGCAAGATAGATATCCCTTATCCAGATTAACCAGAGGGCACGGAGACATTATCCAAATTAAAAACATCAGACATGAAAGGGGAGACCTATAGACAGAAACTGAGGAAATTCAAAAATTATTAGATCCTACTGCAAAAGTCTAGACTCAACAACCTGGAAAATGTGGATGAAATGAACAGTATTCTAGACAGATACCAGGTACCAAAGTTAAACCAGGATCAGATAAATCATCTAAACAATTCTATAACCCCTAAAGGAATAAAAGCAGTCATTAAAAGTCAGTCAACCAAAACAGCCCAGAACCGGGATGAGTTTAGTGTGGAATTCTATCAGACCATCAAAGTAGACAGAATACTATTACTCTTCAAACTATTCCACATAATAGAAACAAAAGGAACACTACCCAATTCATTCTCTGAAGCCACAGTTATGCTTATGCCTAAACCACATGAAGATACTTTAAAGAAAGCGTTCAGACCAATTTCCCTTATGAATATTGATGCAAAAATACTCAATAAAATTCTCACAATCAAAATCCAAAAATAGATCATAATGATCGTTCAACATGATCAAGAAGTCCTCATCCCAGGGATGTAGGGATGGTTCAATATATGGAAATCCCTAGACATAATCCACTATATAAACAGACTCAAAGAAAACAAAACCCACATGATCATCTCATTAGCTGCTGAGTAAGCATTTGACAAAATTCAACACCCCTTTATAATAACGTAACAGTCTTGGAAGATCAGGAATTCAGGGCTCATAGCAAAACATAGGTTGAGACCAAGCAACTGCTAAAGCAAAGGGGAAAACAAAGGAAGACAAGACCAAAAATAAGCAGTCATTAACTCTTGAGTGGCCCGATAATATGAACTTAGGAATAACCATGAGATTTTGGGATATAGCAGTCTTTTCAGTAAGTACATTAAGTGGAATTATGAAACAGAAGCCCAATTCAAATGTCAAATTAGTCATGAAAAATAAGGAAAAAAGAATTGCTGAGTCTGTGATTTTGCAGGTCACCAAATATTTTCAACATTTTTCAGAATTAGTCAGTAGCTTGATTTTATAATGTTCCATGCTGATTATATTATGTTACATTATTTCATAGAAGAATATTTAGAGTCCTACAGAAATTAAAGAAATTCCTTCCTTCTGCAAAGCCAGGTTTCATTTTAATTATTCTTTAAAATACTTAAGTCAAATACACACACACACACACACACACACACACACACACACACACACACACACACACACACCCCGCACAAAACCAAAGTTTAAAACCAAACTTTAAAACGTAATTCAATAAAACAAAATGTAATAGAAGGCTTATATTATGGTTGTAGAGAGAAGCAAGGGTAGAAAATTAAATACATGGTGGGATAAGTATCTCAAAACGTTTCTAAAATTTCATGTGAAAATTAACTATAATAAAAGCTTCCACAGGATAGCAAACAGAAAAATTATAGCAAAGAATGAAGTGTGTGTGTGTGTGTGTGTGTGTGTGTGTGTGTGTGTGTGTGCTGCTAGTTCTACTGACTTCAAAACATTGCAGACTACTACCATTGTCGTTTGTTATGAAAAAAACTGATGAAGATACTGTATGAGTCCTGGAACTTGAAGGGGTCTTCCTGGTACTTACCTGAATTCTTCACTCATAATGTATAGTGTCACAGTGCAGGAAGGTTTATACATTTGCTTCTGCAGGAGAAATAATCATCAATCATATGAAACAGTGATCCCTATGAGCTAAAATCATGATTATTAAGCAAGATATGCCCAGGCATTGTGAGATTAACCATTTTCTTGATTGATTTGCAATGCATCTCATAAACTGAAATCAAATCATGATATCATTACTGGGTCAAGATCATTTGACTAGGTATTCCCTAGAGAAGGACCATTCTGCTGGGAAATAAATACAGTTTAAACAACTTCTAATCGTTTTTTGGTTGATTGGTTGGTGGTTGTTGTTGTTGTTACTGTAGTTGTTGTTTTGCTTTGTTTCCCAGATAGGGTTTCTCTGGGTAGCCTTGGCTGTCCTAAAATCACTTTGTAGAGAGGTTGTCCTCAAACTCAGGTATCTGCCTGTCTCCAAAGTGCTGGTATTAAAGGTGTGTGCCACCTGGCTGCCTTTCTATCATATTAATAGATCAACATGTCTCTCAACCTGCTTCAGATAAGCTTCTTTATTCAGTGTATAGTGATTAACTAAGAGATCCATTAAGACCAAAGTGAATAGAATAAATAATTATGGAATGTTCAGCCCATATTGAAACATAAATACTATAATCATTCCTTTAAAATTCAGGCGTTCTTAAGGATATGAGGGACTTGAGAGAATGAAAGACCCAGAAGTAGTAGGGGACTATAAAGAAACTATATCATATGAATAAAATAAGGCAAATGTACATGTGAATTTTAAAAAAGTTTGGACAAAATGTGGAAGATCTGTTCAAATCAGGCCAGACTAACTCCCATGATGCAGAAGAGATTTGAGCACAATGCCCCACCCCTATTCAAGCATGTAATACCACGTACTATTGATAAAATATAGGCTAGTGGTTCATTGGAACACTAATAAAAAACTAAAAGTTGACAGAAGACACTCAATATCACTTCTTGACAACAAATATGCATCAACACACAGATACACCAAAAGACTAATGCAAACATATGTATACATAAACACAACACACACATAAATGTGCACATATAAAATTTTAAGTATTTGATTAAATATATACAAATGATTTATCTAGCATATCCTATATATCCCAACTAAAGTGTAAAATTTATTCAAAAAGGAACTTTTTGAAGAATTTATTAATAAATCAAAAATCGTATCAGTCTTGTTTGATAAAAAATAGCTTAAGGAATATACAGAAACAACTTTTTTATTCTTAGATATATGCACGTTTCATTTTAAATGAGTGCAATATTTAGTTGTTGTTAGAGTGCTTTAAGAAAATTTGTCCATGCTATTGAATAGCACAAATAATTTTTTGTAACGCACTGAGCCATTCCTGATTATGTGACAGTAAGGATGTAGTTTCATTTATGCCTATGAACATATTGCCCCAACATACAATCAACAGAAATATTCTATAATTATACTTATTAATATTGTATATATTGTATATTTTATATAACTGTAGCAAAATTATCATCGTAATATGTGATTATAAAGTTTTTCTAAAAATTCCAACTTTTAATAAACCAGGATTCACTAAGAGAAATATCATAAGACAATATATTTTAAAATGGGGTTACAATGGAAGAGAAACAAAAAATAGAACACCATTTAATTTAGTTTATTTTAATTATCACTTAAAATCAATGTAGTTATTTTCCCCTTTTTACATATAATAACTGCAGGGTTGGGGATTTAGCTCAGTGGTAGAGTGCTTGCCTAGCAAGCACAAGGCCCTGGGTTCGGTCCCCAGCTCCGGGAAAAAAAAATACATATAATAACTGAAACCTTATCACATACAGATTTTATTTGTCTATAATTGTATACATAGTACTATTTTCCTAGGCAAACCAGAATGTACTACTTGAATTTGAAGAAAAAAATTTTAAATTCATTAGCTTCTTGGTAAATAATCTCCATAAATTACATTAAATTCCAATATGAGATATATATATATATATACACATACATATATATGTATAAAATTTTCAAAAGAAATTTCCATTTAACTGAATTTCAGGTATTATTTTCCTAGTTCAAAACAAAACCATCCTATTTAGGGCTAATACCCATTATATTCAAAGAACTCAGGAAGTTAGTCTCCAGACAATTTGGTAACCCTATGAAAAATGGGGTGCAGTGATGAACAAGAATTCTCAATCAAGAAATATCAAAATGGCTGTGAATCAAATAAATAAATGTATAACAACCTTAGTCATCAGGGAAATGCAAATCAAACCAACCCTGAGATTCTACCTCACAGCATATTCAATATATAAAAAGCAATCAAGAACCTAGACTCCAGAGAATCACCTAGACCTCCGGGCCTTTTTACTTGAGTGCTCTGGGTTTCTGGTGACTACCGAGACTTCTCATCCATTATGTTTTTTTTTTTCTGATAGTTTTTGTTGCCTTTGTGGTATCTGAAATTTGCTGTGTTAAATTTCCCCAGGGGGGGGTCATATTACCAGCATGTTCTTCTGTGCCTATTGCCTATATGGTTTTGAGGAAAGTGGGCAGGGCTGTGGGACCGAAAATAAAGCACAAAGTGTAGGGTGCTGTTATTGTCATTGGGTGTATTTTCAGGAGAATTTGTGAGGAAGGACTTGGGAAGAGGGGATAGTTTATCTGGTGTCCCTGATGTTGGCATGTCTCCAGGAAAGCAGCCAGAATTGTGGGGCAGGAAATGGATCACAGGGTATGTGTAACAGTTACAGCTCTAAGGTGTGCATTTGGAGTACTTTGTGGGCCAGATATAAGAGAATGGGACTATCTGGTGTCCCTGCTGCTGACAGACCTCTAGAAAAGAAGGCCAAATTCAAATTTTAATTTTAATTTTAGAGGTATAGTAAAATCATGTTTGTATCTCATCAGTGTGCAAATTTGTTTGTCTGTAATATATTTAAAATTATTAAATTATTTTGATTGATAGTTAGGATTGTTTATCAGAAAGTAATAGATTTGTATACCTGTTACCTATTTCTGTACATTTTAATGGGTGAGTGCCATTACATTACACTTTAAAGAGGAGGCCAGAAATTTTAGTGAAAACATGGGGAGATGCAGGCAAGAAAGGAAAGATAAGAACAAAATTATGTAATTATATTTTCATTATAAATATTATAAAAAACCATCAGGTGAAAAGTCTTTGCTATTGTAAAATAATTTAAGAAGAGCTGCTCTAATAATAGTAAAATCAGAAAAAAATATTTTGTACTAAACTTTCAGGAAGCAATGTTTTCCTGACTATTCCTTATATTTTTCTTTAGAAACCGTGTAGAACTTTTGATCCATATATCAGTACTGTAACACTTGTCTTAGGTTGTTTCATGCTCAGTTTGGGAAATGTGGCACAAATGTACATTCCTCTCTGGGTAAATCAGAGCATACCAATACTACCAAGATATATTATTTTTGATGATGGAATTTCAGCACTTGGTAAAGATGGTGTCCATTTAATACACAAAGCTAAACAACCAAACAAACAAAATAAAATCACTATTTAGTAGTTTTCTTTTAATACAGGTAAGGTTCATCTTGCTTTTAACTTTCTATTTTCCAGTGGTTTTCAACGTCCCTAATGAAATAGCCACTTAACAATTTAGTACAATTCTTTAGCTTGTGGTCACCACCAAATATAAAATTATCTTTGTTCTTACTTCATTACTGTAATTTTGCTACTGTTTTGATTTATATTGTAAATATCTGTGTTTTCTGATGCTCTTAGTTGTCTCCTTTGAAAAGGTCATTTAACTAAAAAGGAGTTGAGACCCACAGGTTGAGCAACACTGCTCAATCATTAAATATTATATTTATCATTAAATACTTTAACTACAAACATCCTTTAAAAGTTCATAACTCCTTCTTTCCTTCTTCATCTAATTTTTCCTCAATGGTGTGAATTTTCATGTCTTTTTTATTATTACATTTTCTAACACCTGCAGTTAATATTGCTTATATTGTTATGTTATATATCAAATTATGTTTATATCAATGTATTTCAATATTTTTAAGAATGCCCATTCTGGCTAAGGTACTAATGATATTTTGGTGTATCTTATTCTTTTTCCCCCTCTTTCTTCAGTATTTGAATTAATGAATTCTATAGTAAACTCTGGCTACCCTTTCCTTGAAATAATAAAAATTGAGATGCATACCTGTAAATAAGGAACATTGAGACACATACTGTGTTACTTCATGCTTGGTTGGTAACCATAGCTTGACAACTATAGAAAAGAAAGGTATTCTTCATTGATTTTATATGATCGAAATTCAGAATGTGTTTCAGGTAGAGAAGCAATTTACTCAGCAGAAATATTTCAGATCCTGTTCAGGTTTTATTCATCTTTTTAAAATTTTAATCACCTTGAAAATTTAATCTGAAGCCATTGCCTTTATATTATATTAATCGTCATTGTGGAAAATGAGCAGTGTCATAAAACGAATATTCGAGAAAAAACACTCTTGTTTTTGAGCACTATTGATGATGACAAGCTCGATAAAACATATGATGATAGAGATATAAAGTGGATTGAGTGCATATGTAAGGAAGGACATGGGCACAGTGACGCTGGTCAGAATACAAGATATGCAAGCATTTGATTTTCAGTAAAATGTTTAAAAAGACAATATGCATTCAAAGAGTGCCATGAAGTACCAGAAATAGTACCAAATAACTGTGACAGGATCTTGCTCTTTTGGAACTTATGTCCTGGGAGACTCCTTTCACTTCTAGTTCTCAACACTGCTGAGGACAGCTTTGTAGCTGATTCTAGCACTGAATGTGCCATGAATAAGTATAACTTTTAACCTTTAGTCAAAAGGAGTGCCAGTAGTAGCTTAATGCATTACAACTTACCTCAGGCTCAAAATTGAAAACCAGGACTTGAATCCTTGCAAAGGTTATTAAGGGACAACACGGTCTTAAAAGTTGTACCAACCTGTGTAAGAATTTCAGTAAAATAATTATGCAAGGATCAATTTTGAAATGATGACCTTATATCACTACATTTTAATCTATTACAATTCTTTTTTCTTTTATTAATTATATCTAAGATATTATCCAGACTGAAGAACGCTGCATGCGGGAAGACTGTGTAGTGTCCAGTGATTCTTGAAAATATGAATTTCAGAAAACATAAAATCGAATGATCCTTATGGTAATGTAATTATCTTTTACATTTTTTCTGTTTTTACTTTTGATTTGCTTCTTGTTAGATTTCCAACAAAGTTGTGCCATGGCTTATCCAAGGACAACATTTTGGCATCTAAGATCAGGCTGATTGTAAGACAGAAGCTGGACAAAAATTGCTCTTTATCTGGTTCTCTCTCGTTTTAGTGATTAGTGCACAGTGCTGAAGGACTTACATATTTCTCATATATTTATTCAACATGTAAATCATGTTCGTATCATAGAATTAGATTGTGTGAGGAATTCGATACTCAGCAACTAAGTGCAAATTTCTCTGTTTTCTGGTTTAACAGATTCTATTTATAACTAGATTCTAATCCTTACAAGTCTCCACTTAGTTTTCCTTCTGATTTCAGGGGAAAAAATACATTACCATAAAAAAGAAAGCATCTTAGAGGAAAAAAGAACTTATTTATTTGAGCTTGGAATTGCAGATTACAGTCAGTAGGGAAGTCAAGGTAGCCAGACTTGCTAGAGAAGTGGCTCTGTTTTCAAATACCAAGTAGTTAGCCCTGAAATTATTTACACACAATTAAAGAAGACTGGGGCAATGAATGAGAGAGAGAGGGAGAGACAGAGAGAGAGAGAGAGAGAGAGAGGGAGGGAGGGAGGGAGGGAGGGAGGGAGGGAGGGAGAGAGAGAGAGAGAGAGAGAGAGAGAGAGAGAGAGAGAGAGAGAGGGAGGATGGGAAAGTTTAGAGGGAGTAAAAGGAATGGGGAAAATGTAGTGATATTTTAATGAAAAATACTAGTCACACTACATCAAAGATAAATGGCAAATGGCAGAGAGAACGGAATGCACAGGTATACACATGCATATTTGCTTGCTTACCTGAACTCAGTTTGGTTACACGATTCTTTTTTCTTTTATTTTTGTAATCCTTTTTTACAGTCCAGTCTTCATCCCTCTCCTGCTCTGCCCCGCTATTGCTCCCAGCTCCCCATCCCATACCTACCCCTTGTGTCCAAGAGGATGTCCCCACAGCTCACCCTCATCTTGCCAGACCACCCCACACCCTGGAGCCTCAAGTCTCTCCAGGGTTAGGTGAATCTAGATCACCAGCCTAGAAAGTATAGATAGTTCTTCAAAATATGTTCTTAGATGATTCTAGATTATTTCAAGCTGACAATTAAAGCTAACCGTCTCATTCCACCCCTTGACAACTTGACATACAAATCCATCATTTGAAATATAATCTTTCATTGCTTGACACCAAAATCCGTTTTATAACAGCAGTATAAAACAGTTCTGTTTTCAAAGTTCATATTTCCTTAAATATTAACATCAGTTAAATAAAAATCATTTAAATAAGACCTGTATATGATTCCACAGAGTAACATTCTGATTCCTGGACTAAGGAATTGAGACATAAAATACAATACTCTAATCTCCCATTTTACAACATCTGTAGCTCATAAAGTAATCTTAATACCAATTTGCTTGGGGTGCCACACCCTCCTGTTTTGTCACCTGAAATATAAAAAGCTTAACTTTGTCTTACGGAAGTTCCACTCTCTTCGTTCAGTTCTCCTTGGTTGGTAGCCCCATAGTCTCTAATATGTTAGGCTGTGTGGAATCCATTCGAAGGCTTCACCTGTGCTAATGGTCTCTCCACAGGTGCTCCAAGCCTGCCATATAGTGCAGAAGTCCTCAGCTATTCCCCATGGCCCCTCCTAACGTTGGATTTTTCATGTCTTCAAAACGAGTACTTTGTTGACAATGCTATTTGCCAAGTTCTGCTGCCAGTTTGAAATACAGCCAGACTCCTTTCACCATAGCTATATCAGTTTCTAAGTGCTGACCCTGACAAAACACACTCCTATTGCCTCAATAAAGCAGCAGAAATTTCACTCCAGTGGTGCTAATCTTTTTTAACAATCATTCTGCTTCTTCAACCTCAATATAAGCAGCAGACACAGATGCTGAGTCAAATATCTTATGAATGTGACTCTATTCATTTTCAACCTAGACTTCGTGTTGCTCTAAACTTCCACAAGCCAGCCCTTAACTAGCCATATTTTCAAATCATTCTTAATCTTCAAAGAGACTACTTGAACAAGTCCATTATGCTCCACTTTCAAAGTTCAAGAGCATTTGGAGCCTATCATAGTCATTCTTCATTATTTTTATTTGAAGTGGCCCAGTTCATAAAAACCTCCATATTCATATCAATCCACATGTCAGAACTGCCACTTTGTTAATAAGACTTTTCTTTCCAGTTGCTTGTCTGTTGTTAAAGTAAAGTACCTTGAATTATAAAAACGTCTTTGGGGTGTGATATATTTATTTTGGTTCAGAAACCTTGTAGTGGGTCAAACAAATAAAAACAAAATCCAAAGAGAAAATTAATATTACTAAACTAAATAACCAAATAACACTATTAAAAATGGGGTACCCTTCTGCCTGGTCCTTTCTGCTGCAACAGATTGCTAGCTATTATGCTCCCCGAAAGGCTATATCCAGAGACATACCAGAGGGTCCGCTGCACTCAGAACATTTGGCACCATATCCTGAAATATACCAGAAGAACTACCACACTCAAAATATTCAGTAGGACATCTTGAGGCATCCCAGCAAATGTGCTACACCCACAGTGTCTGACACCACAACTAGAGACATCCAAGAAAATCCACTGCACCCAGGACACCACAGCTCGAAGGCATTCGAGGAGTTCTTCTGTGTACAGGACAACTGGACAATTGATACCACAGTCTGAAGACCTCCCACAGGGCTCTGTGGCATACAGGACAACTGACCCAGTAGATTGAAAGCCTCCCTGGAATTCTGCTGCACACAAGGAAACAGAAACCACAGTCTATTGACCTCCCAGAGAACAGCTTCCCACAGGACATATTTGTGACTGCTCCTCCTCTGAAGACCCAACGGTCTGAAGGCCTCCTGGGAGATCTACTGCAGCCAGGGCAACAAATCAGCAGCTTCTCTGCTCCTCTGAATACCCTCCAGTTGGAAGGCCTCACAGGAGGTCTGCTACAGCCAGGGTAAACAGGTAGAAACTCTTAAAGAGGAAACAAATAAATCCCTTAAAGAAATAAAAAAAAAACACAATCAGTCAGGTTAAGGAATTGCATAAAACAATCCAAGACCTTAAAGTGGAAATAGAAACAATAAAGAACACACAAATGGAGGTGAACCTTAAAATGGAAAACCTAGGAAAGCGGTCAGGAATAACAGATGTAAGTATCACCAACAGAATGCAAGAGATAAAAGAGAGAATCTCATGTATAGAAGATACTGTAGAAGAGATTGACACAATGGTCAAAGAAAATTCAAAACGTAAAAAACTCTTAACCCAAAACATCCAGGAAAATCAGGATACAATGAAATGACCAAATCTAAGAATAATTGGAATAGGAGAGAATGAAGATTCCTAGCTCCAAGAACCTGAAAATGTCTTCAATAAAACCATAGAAGAAAACTTCCCCAACCTAAAGAAAGAGATGGCCATTAAGGTAAAAGAATCCTACAGAACCCAAACAAATGGGACCAGAAAAGAAAATTTTCTTGTCACATAATAGTCAAAACACTAAATTCACAGAAAAAAAAAGAATATTAAAAGCTGCAAGGGAAAAGGGCCAAGTAACATACAAAGGCAGATCTATCAGAATTAAACCAGACTTCTCAATAGAGACTATGAAAGCCAGAAGAGCCTGGTCAGAGGTCATGCAGACTCTAAGAGAACACAAATTCCATCCAAGGCTACTATACCCAGCAAAACTCTCAATCAAAATAGATGGAAAAACCAAAATATTGCAGGATAAATCCAAATTCAGACAGTCTCTATCTACCAATTCAGACCTACAGAGGATCCTAGAAGGAAAACTCCAATACAACAAAGATACCTCTACCAAAGGAAAGACAAGATATTAAGCATCTCACAACAAACCCAAAAGGAGAAAACCACAAGCACATAAATCTACCTACAAAAACAAATATTATAGGAACCAACAGTCATCTGTGTTTATTATCTCTCAATTTTAACGGACTCAACTCACCTATAAAAAGATATAAGCAAAGAGTTTTGATACGCAAACAAGATCTAGCATTTTGCTGCATAAAAGAAACATACTTCAATAACAAATACAGAGACTATCTCAGAGAAAAGGTATGGTAAAAAGATCTTCCAAGCAAGTGGTCGCAAGAAACAATCTGCAGTTAGTTGCCATTCTAATATCCAATAAAAAAGACTTTCAAGCAAAAGTTATAAAGCACGCTGAAGAAGGACACTTCATATTCATCGAAGGGAAAATACACCAAGACAGAGTCTCTATTCTGAACATCTAGGCCCAAAATGCAAAGGCATCCACATTCATAAAAGAAACTTTACTAAAGCTCAAAACACACATTGAACCCCACACAATAATTGTGGGAGACTTCAACACCCCACTCTCATCAATGGACAGGTCATTGAAACAGAAGATAAACAGAGACCCAGTGAAACTAATAGAGGCTATGAACCAAATGAATTTAACAGATATCTACAGATAATTTCACTGTAATACATCTTCTTTTTAGCACCTTATGATACCTGCTCCAAAATCGATCACATAATTGGTCACAAAACAACCCTCAACTGATACAAGAAGATTGAAATAATCACATGCATCCTTTCAGACCACCATGGCCTAAAGCTGGTCTTCAATAACAGCAAATGCAACAGAAAACTCAACATACATGAGGAAACTGAAGAACTCTCTACTCAATGATAACTTGATCAGAGAGGAAAGACAGATAGAAATTAAAGACTTACTGGAATTTAATGAAAATGTTGATACATCATACCCAAACTTATGGGACACAATGAAAGCAGTACTAAGAGGAAAATTCATAGCACTAAGTGCACTGGTAAAGAAACTTGAGAGATCTTACACTAGCAACTTAACAAAACACATGAAAGCTCTAGAACAAAAAGAAGCAAACTCACCCAAGAGGAGTAAACAGCAGGAAACAGCCAACACAGGCTGAAATTAACCAAATAGAAAAAAAGAGAACAATACAAAGAATCAGCAAAGCCAAAAGCTATTTCTTTGAAATTGTGTACATTTTAATCCAACATATTAATTTTAGTCATGTTCTTAAGAATTTATTTAGAAATTAATAAAATGTATAATTTATAGATATATTATTTTTCTAATTTTCTTTGTAACATATATTTATAGATATTTATAGCACAAAAAGTTATATCAAACAAATTTACATATTATATCATAATATTTATATCAATGTACATATGTATATTTACACATATATATGTATATATACATATATATACATATACATACATATATATGTATATATTTCTATATGATAAGTAATCTAAGGTCATATGGAAACTTTTGGCCAACCTAAAGTGAGAAAACAGTAGAAAGTAGTTGTGGGGTTTTGTTTGTTTGTTTGTTTTTTTATTTTACTTTTATTTATTTATTTATTTATTTATTTATTTACTTATTTATTATATTAACTTGAGTATTTCTTATATACATTTTGAGTGTTATTCCCTTTCCCGGTTTCCGGGCAAACATCCCCCTAATCCCTCCCCCTCCCCTTCTTATGGGTGTTCCCCTCCCCATCCTCCCCCCATTGCCGCCCTCCCCCCAACAATCTAGTTCACTGGGGGTTCAGTCTTAGCAGGACCCAGGGCTGCCCCTTCCACTGGTGCTCTTACTAGGATATTCTTTGCTACCTATGGGGTCAGAGTCAAGGGTCAGTCCGTGTATAGTCTTTAGGTAGGGGCTTAGTCCCTGGAAGCTCTGGTTGCTTGGCATTGTTGTACATATGGGGTCTCGAGCCCCTTAAAGCTCTTCCAGTTCTTTCTCTGATTCCTTCAACGGGGGTCCTATTCTCAGTTCAGTGGTTTGCTGCTGGCATTCGCCTATGTATTTGCTGAATTCTGGCTGTGTCTCTCAGGAGCGATCTACATCTGGCTCCTGTCGGCCTGCACTTCTTTGCTTCATCCTACTTGTCTAATTGGATGGCTGTATATGTATGGGCCACATGTGAGGGAGGCTCTGAATGGGTGTTCGTTCTGTCTCTGTTTTAATCTTTGCCTTTCTATTCCCTGACAAGGGTATTCTTATTCCCCTTTTAAAGAAAGAGTGAAGCATTCACATTTTGATCATCCTTCTTGAGTTTCATTTATTCTAGGCATCTAGGGTAATTCAAGCATTTGGGCTAATAGCCACTTATCAATGAGTGCATACCATGTGTGCTTTTCTGTGATTGGGTTAGCTCACTCAGGATGATATTTTCCAGTTTCAACCATTTGCCTACGAATTTCATAAAGTCGTTGTTTTTGATAGCTGAGTAATATTCCATTGTGTAGATGTACCACATTTTCTGTATCAATTCCTCTTTTGAAGGGCATCTGGGTTCTTTCCAGCTTCTGGCTATTATAAATAAGGATGCAATGAACATAGTGGAGCACGAGTCTTTTATATGTTGGGGCATCTTTTGGGTATATGCCCAAGAGAGGTAGGTATAGCTGGATCCTCAGGCAGTTCAATGTCCAATTTTTTGAGGAACCTCCAGACTGATTTCCAGAATGGTTGTACCAGTCTGCAATCCCACCAACAATGGAGGAGTGTTCCTCTTTCTCCACATCCTCGCCAGCATCTGGTGTCACCTGAGTTTTTGATCTTAGCCATTCTCACTGGTGTGAGGTGAAATCTCAGGGTTGTTTTGATTTGCATTTCCCTTATGACTAAAGATGTTGAACATTTCTTTAGCTGTTTCTCAGCCATTCGGCATTCCTCAGCTGTGAATTCTTTGTTTAGCTCTGAACCCCATTTTTAATAGGGTTATTTGTCTCCCTGCGGTCTAACTTCTTGAACTCCTTGTATAATTTGGATATAAGGCCTCTATCTGTTGTAGGATTGGTAAAGATCTTTTCCCAATCTGTTGGTTGCCGTTTTGTCCTAACCACATTGTCCTTTGCCTTACAGAAGCTTTGCAGTTTTATGAGATCCCATTTGTCGATTCTTGATCTTAGAGCATAAGCCATTGGTGTTTTGTTCAGGAAATTTTTTCCAGTGCCCATGTGTTTGAGGTGCTGCCCTAGTTTTTCTTCTATTAGTTTGAGTGTATCTGGTTTGATGTGGAGGTCCTTGATCCACTTGGACTTAAGCTTTGTACAGGGTGATAAGCATGGATCGATCTGCATTTTTCTACATGTTGACCTCCAGTTGAACCAGCACCATTTGCTGAAAATGCTATCTTTTTTCCATTTGATGGTTTTGGCTCCTTTGTCAAAAATCAAGTGCCCATAGGTGTGTGGGTTCATTTCTGGGTCTTCAATTCTGTTCCATTGTTCTATCTGTCTGTCTCTGTACCAATACCATGCAGTTTTTATCACTATTGCTCTGTAATACTGCTTGAGTTCAGGGATAGTGATTCCCCCTGAAGTCCTTTTATTGTTGAGGATAGTTTTAGCTATCCTGGGTTTTTTGTTATTCCAGATGAATTTGCAAATTGTTCTGTCTAACTCTTTGAAGAAATGGATTGGTATTTTGATGGGGATTGCATTGAATCTGTAGATCGCTTTTGGTAAAATGGCCATTTTTACTATATTAATTCTGCATATCCATGAGCATGGGAGAACTTTCCAACTTCTGAGGTCTTCTTCAATTTCTTTCTTCAGAGTCTTGAAGTTCTTATTGTACAAATCTTTTACTTGCTTTGTTAAAGTCACACCGAGGTACTTTATATTATTTAGGTCTATTATGAAGGGTGTCGTTTCCCTAATTTCTTTCTTGGCTTGTTTCTCTTTTGTGTAGAGGAAGGGTACTGATTTATTTGAGTTAATTTTATACCAAGCCACTTTGCTGAAGTTGTTTATCAGCTTTAGTAGTTCTCTGGTGGAACTTTTGGGATCACTTAAATATATTATCATATCATCTGCAAATAGTGATATTTTGACTTCTTCTTGTCCGATCTGTATCCCCTTGACCTCCTTTGGTTGTCTGATTGCTCTGGCTAGAACTTCAAGAACTATATTGAATTAGTAGGGAGAGAGTGGGCAGCCTTGTCTAGTCCCAGATTTTAGTGGGATTGCTTCAAGTTTCTCTCCATTTAGTTTAATGTTAGCAACTGGTTTGCTGTAAATGGCTTTTACTATGTTTACGTATGAATTCCAATTCTTTCCAGGACTTTTATCATGAAGGGATGTTGAATTTTGTCAAATGCTTTCTCAGCGTCTAATGAAATAATCATGTGGTTTTGTTCTTTCATTTTCTTTATATAATGGATCACGTTGATGGTTTTCCGTATATTAAAACATCCCTGCATGCCTGGGATGAAGCCTACTTGATCATGTTGGATGATTGTTTTGATGTGCTCTTGGATTCGGTTTGCCAGAATTTTGTTGAGTATTTTTGCGTCGATATTCATAAGGGAAATTGGTCTGAAGTTCTCTTTCTTTGTTGGGTCTTTGTGTGGTTTAGGTATAAGAGTAATTGTGGCTTCATAGAAGGAATTCATTAGTGCTCCATCTGTTTCAATTTTGTGGAATAGTTTGGATAATATTGGTATGAGGTATTCTGTGAAGGTCTGATAGAATTCTGCACTAAACCCGTCTGGACCTGGGCTCTTTTTGGTTGGGAGACCTTTAATTACTGCTTCTATTTCCTTAGGAGTTATGGGGTTGTTTAACTGGTTTATCTGTTCCTGATTTAACTTCGGTACCTGGTATCTGTCTAGGAAATTGTCCATTTCCTGCAGATTTTCAACTTTTGTTGAATATAGCCTTTTTTAGTAAGATCTGATGATTTTTTAATTTCCTCTGAATCTGTAGTTATGTCTCCCTTTTCATTTCTGATTTTGTTAATTTGGACACACTCTCTGTGTCCTCTTGTTAGTCTGGCTAAGGGTTTATCTATCTTGTTGATTTTCTCAAAGAACCAACTTTTGGTTCTGTTGATTCTTTCTATGGTCCTTTTTGTTTCGACTTGGTTGATTTCAGCTCTGAGTTTGATTATTTCCTGCCTTCTACTCCTCCTGGGTGTATTTGCTTCTTTTTATTCTAGAGCTTTTAGGTGTGCTTTCAAGCTGCTGACATATGCCCTTTCCTGTTTCTTTCTGCAGGCAATCAGCGCTATGAGTTTTCCTCTTAGCACTGCTTTCATTGTGTCCCATAAGTTTGGGTATGTTGTACCTTCATTTTCATTAAATTCTAAAAAGTCTTTAATTTCTTTCTTTATTTCTTCCTTGACCAGGTTATCATTGAGTAGAGCATTGTTCAATTTCCATGTATATGTGGGCATTCTTCCCTTATTTTTATTGAAGACCAGTTTTAGGCCGTTATGGTCTGATACCACGCATGGGATTATTTCTATCTTTCTGTACCTGTTGAGGCCCGTTTTTTGACAATTATATGGTCAGTTTTGGAGAAAGTACCATGAGGAGCTGAGAAGAAGGTATATCCTTTTGCTTTAGGATAGAATATTCTTTAAATATCCATCAAGTCCATTTGGCTCATGACTTCTCTTAGTCTGTCTACGTCTCTGTTTAACTTTTGTTTCCATGATCTGTCCATTGATGAGAGTGGGGTGTTGTAATCTCCTACTATTATTTTGTGAGGTGCAATGTGTGTTTTGAGCTTTAGTAAGGTTTCTTTTACGTATGTAGGTGCCCTTGTATTTGGGGCATAGATATTTAGGATTGAGAGTTCATCTTGGTGGATTTTTCCTTTGATGTATATGAAGTGTTCTTCCTTATCTTTTTTGATGACTTTTAGTTGAAAATTGATTTTATTTGACATTAGAATGGCTCCTCCAGCTTGCTTCTTCCGACCATTGCTTAGAAAGTTGTTTTCCAGACTTTCACTCTGAGGTAGTGTCTGTCTTTGTCTCTGAGGTGTGTTTCCTATAGGCAGCAGAATGCAGGGTCCTCGTTGTGTATCCAGTTTGCTAATCTATGTCTTTTTATTGGGGAGTTGAGGCCATTGATGTTGAGAGATATTAAGGAATAGTGATTATTACTTCCTGTTATATTCATATTTGGATATGAGGTTATGTTTGTGTGCTTTTCTTCTCTTTGTTTTGTTCCCAAGACGATTAGTTTCTTGCTCCTTCTAGGGTATAGCTTGCCTCCTTATGTTGGGCTTTACCATTTATTATCCTTTGTAGTGCTAGATTTGTAGAAAAATATTGTGTAAATTTGGTTTTGTCATGGAATATCTTGGTTTCTCCATCTATGTTAATTGAGAGTTTTGCAGGATACGGTAACCTGGGCTGGCATTTGTGTTCTCTTAGGGTCTGTATGACTTCTCTCCAGGATCTTCTGGCTTTCATAGTTTCTGGAGAAATATCTGGTGTGATTCTGATAGGTCTGCCTTTATATGTTACTTGACCTTTTTCCCTTACTGCTTTTAATATTCTTTCTTTATTTTGTGCATTTGCTGTTTTGACTATTATGTGACAGGAGGAGTTTCTTTTCTGGTCGAATCTATTTGTAGTTCTGTAGGCTTCTTGTATGCCTATGGGTATCTCTTTTTTTAGGTAAGGGAAGTTTTCTTCTATGATTTTGTTGAAGATATTTACTGGTCCTTTGAGCTGGGAATCTTCACTCTCTTATATACCTATTATCCTTAGGTTTGATCTTCTCATTGGATCCTGGATTTCCTGTATGTTTTGGATGAGTAGCTTTTTCTGCTTTACATTATCTTTGACAGTTGAGTCAATGATTTCTATGGAATCTTCTGCTCCTGAGATTCTCTCTTCCATCTCTTGTATTCTGTTGGTGATGCTCGAATCTACAGCTCCTTGTCTCTTCTTTTGGTTTTCTATATCCAGGGTTGTTTCCATGTGTTCTTTCTTGATTGTTTCTATTTCCATTTTTAATTCCTTCAACTGTTTGACTGTGTTTTCCTGGAATTCTTGCAGGGATTTTTTGACTCCTCTCTATGGGCTTCTACTTGTTTATTTATGTTTTCCTGGAATTCTTTCAGGGATTTTTGCGATTCCTCTCTGTAGGCTTCTACTTGTTCTCTAAGGGAGTTCTTCACGTCTTTCTTGAAGTCCTCCAGCATCATGATCAAATATGATTTTGAAACTAAATCTTGCTTTTCTGGTGTGTTTGGATCTTCCGTGTTTGCTTTGGTGGGAGAATTGGGCTTCGAAGATGCCATGTAGTTTTGCTTTCTGTTGCTTGTGTTCCTGCGCTTGCCTCTCGCCATCAGATTATCTCTAGTGTTACTTTGTTCTGCTATTTCTGACAGTGGCTAGACTGTCCTATAAGCCTGTGTGTCAGGAGTGCTGTAGACCTGTTTTCCTGTTTTCTTTCAGCCAGTTATGGTGACAGAGTGTTCTGCTTTCGGGCGTGTAGTTTTTCCTCTCTACAGGTCTTCAGCTGTTCCTGTGGGCCTGTGTCTTGAGTTTACCAGGCAGGTCACTTGCAGCAGAAAAGTTGGTCTTACCTGTGGCTCCAAGGCTCAAGTTTGCTCACGGGGTGCTGCCCACGGGCTCTCTGCAGCGGCAGCAACCAGGAAGACCTGTGCCGCCCTTTCTGGGAGCTCTCATGCACCAGGGTTCCAGATCTCCAGGTCTCTTCTGGTTTCTCAGGCGTGTCTGCCTCTCTGAAGGTTTAGCTCTCCCTTCCACGGGATTTGGGTGCAGAGAACTGTTTATCAGGTCGGTCCCTTCAGGTTCTGGCGGTATCTCAGATGCAGCAGACCTGCTGTTCCTGGGCCCTCCTCTATGGGTACCCAGAGGTCGTATACAGTTTCGTGTTTTTTTTTTAAATATCAATAATGATAGAAATTTTCAAAGTGATAGAATTTTCTTAACTGTTAATGTAGAAAATTCAAAATAATTAAAAACACAAATAATTTTGTTATCTAGTTAGCTTAAATAAATTAATGTTTCAGGATGAATACATGATAAATATGGCAAAATTAATCCCTAATAACTTTCTCACCTCAGAACTAAGAAGTGAATTTTTTTGGAATGAATGCATCAAATCCTTCCCCTCAGACCTCAGGGAAATTTTTGAAATAAGAGTCAGAATGAATGAATAGAGTAGCCTGAAACAGAAAACATCAGGAAAACAAGACCTCTAAAACAACTGAGTAAAGCTCATATTAATCATAGAATCTGAAGAAATAAGCACTGTGATTATGTTGACTTTCATAAATTTTCTTGGAATATATACTTTCAGTTGAGTACTTTCATGGTATTCCCGAATGTGTAAGTGAGTCACTATGATTCTTCTTTCTTTGCATGGGTCTCCTTTAGTTCTCTCTTGCCTTTTTCTGTCCATTTATCTTGTCCAACTTTGAAATGATGATTTTATTTTATATGATTATATCTTATTTTGTTATGCTTAGTTGTTACCTCAGAGAACCTCTTCATTTCTAATGAAATGAAGAAAGGAAATGGGTTCAGCTGAGAGAAGATAGGGAAGACCTGGAAATAATAAATAGAGGGGAGAGAGCATTCAAATCATTCAAATTAAATTGCAAAAGAAAATAATTATACCTAATAACGGGGAAAAAGAAATGTGTTTACTGATATTTTAATAGTGCTTCACATGTCACCTCTGTTTCCTATGCATTTGTAATATGATAATACCTTAACAAGCGTAAATTGTGTAAGCTTAATAGACCTTCTTAGCTACTCAGTTAAATTTCTACAATAGTTATGTGTTCTAGATGATTTCAATTACCTTGTATTTTTTCATACAGAAGGATTTAGTGAGCTCTAATTTAGAAATTTTAATTATACAATAAGTTTCTGAAATGAGAAATATTTATTACAGTATCTTGTGGATATGTTATCTTAAGAAATATAATGGAACACTCTGCCTCATTCATTAATCTATAACACGGAGATGTGGATTGCATTGGGGCAGTGTGTCCTTGGGATAAAAATGTTAATTGAGGGAGGGCGGCAATGGGGGGAGGATTGGGAGGGGAACAACCATATAAAGGGGAGGGGGAAGGGCTAGGGGATGTTGGCATGGAAACCGGGAAAGGGAATAACATTTGAAATGTAAATAAGAAATACCCAATTTAGTAAAGATGGTAAAAAAAAAAATAGGTTCTTGCAGATACAGAAAAAATGTTAATTGAGATTAAATACTCAAAACAATGCTGCTGTGAACTGGCCATGTGGATCTACAGGCAAAAGCATTTGTCATGAGACCCTGAGAATGTGGGCTTAAGCTCTAGGAACCACATGGTAATAGAGAGAATGGACTCATAATATGTGAATCTGCCTTGGAACACAACAAGGTTATTGAGAGAAGTACACTATGACATATGTAAGCTGGCAATCTTATGTAAACACACACCTGTAATACATATATATATGTATATATGTATATGTGTATATATATACACATACAAACATACATTCATACATACACCCATAATTCATACATTCATCCATAATACCTATATACATACATACATATATTCATAATACAGTCACACACATAAATATACACACTTAGATAAATATACATACACACGCACATATATTTATACACAAACAAATACAAATGATAAATGGAATATATGCACTCTTTTTTTTTCCCTTTCTTTCAAGTTTGATGAAGGGTGTACCTTTTCCTTTATTTTTAGTGCACCACTTCATTAGATGTATTTTGGGGCAAATGAGGTTAGGCTACAGAGACATTAACATGTGAGTTTTATTTAATATTTTTCTTATTTAAATGCTTTCATTTTCTGAACTATGCCTGTCTCACAGTTAGAACAATAGTACTTTCTCTTTCTGCATTGCCACACACATGAAATTGTCGGAGGAAGTGGTCTACATGTCCTGCCGAGGTGCTTAAGTCAGCTCTGACTCTAACAATGTCTTCCACACAGTGTTTCTGCAGCAAATGTGCATTTTGCTAGTGAAAAACTGTTTTATGTTGTCGTTTAGCAATGCTAACTCTCAGTAATGCTAATTTACCTCTTTATGTAAGAAAGCAGTATTTTCTGTAAGCTATTAGCACTAATTTCTTAACACAGCGGAGAAGCCATAACCATTACACATTTTATAGTTATTATTTTTCTACGGGTTTTATCATATGTGGTTTAGTTGAGCAGTGAACCTCGGTCTACAGAAACTGGGAAGCACAACGAGAAAACAATGAATAGCAGAATCTGTGATGCCATATAATATATGTTTTCCTAAATCTGTTATTGTATTCCTCCAAGTGACTACCTATACTTCTAAAGCTCTAACCTATTTACAGGTTTTGGCTAAACTAGAAATTCTTTTCACTGCATCCGTTCAACCACGTGTCTATAAAGCACATTTGTTTTCATCTGATGGAACCTCAGAGCTGGGTAACTTTACGTCGTAGTGAAAAAGGAAATGAGCATCAAGTTCTTTTTGTTCAAGAATGAGACAGAGTCACACAGTCTTTGCAGGTAGAAAAATATTGAAAAAGTAAAACAATTACTAAAAATAAGATTGGTTAATTAAATGACAGTGTGAGAACAAAAGTAGATGTGATGTATGAATTAAAATATGTAGGCAAAAGACCTAGGAAATGGTTGTGGGAATAGGAGTGCTTCTGTGCCCAAGTAAACTGTTAGACATTACAGGGTGAATACCTGTAATGGGAGCGCCGACAGGAGCAGGGACAGTAGGAACAGTGTAGCTTTGGGGTCCAACAGTTAACTTCTAGGTTCTACACAGCAATAGAACAGGACACTTATAGTCTTTTCTTTGGCCTTAAATCAGCACAGTAAGTTTTGCCTACATTACCTCACATATGTATACACAAAGAGACACATATTAAATGAAGTGAACGAGCACATATAAACGCAGATTCAAATTAGTCTGGACATAATTATGTATTATGATGAATTCAGATTTGCATCCACTTAGGTTTTCTTTATGTATATTTCCTAGGATGACTTCATCATCATATCAGGAAAGCATTACTCCTATAGTAAACTTTCAGGAAATTCCTATTGGAACCCAGAGCAACAGTGTTTTTATTCCCTTTAAAATGACAATGAGTCAAGAAGTGCCAATGTGAACATTCTACAGACCTGACCCTGAAGACCACACCTGACACATCAAAACACTATGCTTCCATAATTATTAGAAAATTTGATCATTTTCATGTCAGTTTAAAGTAATTTATATCAAGAAATGCATACACTGTGAAACTGTTGTGTTGAGAAGAGAACTTGAATGAAATTTAGGTTATCTTATATTCATGGTTTTTGTTGATATGTAAAATGTGAAAATATACCCTGCATAGAAAATGTTCAGTCAATGCTTCCAAACCTACACCACTATTATCATGATCTATAACAGTTCGATCAAGGAAATTTTTCATTAGTTTAATCTAATTAATGAAAGTTTCTTTTATTGTTGGAAATTATATCCACACACTGATAAATATATATGATATAATGCATTTTTATAGTATGTGTTCCATGAAAATTGCTTGACTCCTTGTATTTACAAGTCAACTTTCTAAAGTTTTTGAACCCCCTTTTCTCTCTTTGCTATTATCCTCGCTTCTGGGTGTTAATTCATCATTCTTTTTCTGTCAGCTGTCTGCACAGTTAGCTCAGACTTTCCAAAATGCCTGAAGGGTACACTGTCAGCTGTAGATACTCAAGTCAACATGGTAATATCAGCTGATTTCTCCCAACACAATGCACACACACACACACACACACACACACACACACACACACGCACACACACATGCACGCACACACACGCACACACACATTTGCACACAGTGTACCTTGTAGAAATTTTTGGCACCTTTCAAAACATAACCTTTTGTTACTGTCTTAGGTGTCAGAAGCAGCATAAAATTTCTACCACATTTATTCTTGTAAATTATTTTTAAGCTATGAAAGTTAAGAATAGGTATTTGTATAAAAGCATGCTAAATCACCTAATTATAATGTAAAGATTTGAAATCAGTATTACTCAACATTTTAAGTATAGGTGAATGAAGTTGATTAGTATTTTGTAAAATCATGTCCCAAGCGAAGGCATGACATCTTAACATATTAATTTTATTATCTTGAAGTTGTGGTGCAGCAGTAAGATGTAATTTCTTAAAGGCATAAACACAAAGAAAGATGAAGTAGAAACCAACACTGTGAAAATTGAGTGTTAAATTGAGGTTAAAATTTTAATGTCTTCTCACAAATACTGTGAAGTGTTTTCTCTTGGACTCTTATCTTCCATCGCTTTTGTCAGAGATATATTCAAAATTTGATGTATATACAATTTTAAATGGTAGTCTAGTTTGTGATTCTATGTCTTAAATGTGTGTGATATGTCTGTATATCAAAATACTATGCTGTTTAAAGAAAGCCAGTACCTGCTTCCCTTATAAAGTCATACCTCTCTATATAGTTTTCACTACATATGCATATATAACATACTTATATGTGATTATATAGATATATACAAGTGTATAATATTGTGACCAAATATTGGTCCAAAGTATTATATATACTATATATATATATACATATATATATATATATGCTTCCATTGTATACTAAAACACTGAGGACACAATTGCTTTAGACTGCACATGTAGAATTTACTCCCTGATAGACCCACTCTCATCAAAAAATATAATAAAAGCTTATTCAACAGTGATAAATAACTATTAATAACTATTAATGAAAGCGACAGAAGGTCAGTTCAGGTTTTAAGTCTCCAGGAACAAACAGCTGGATTTGAAGCAGGGTGTAATCTTAGAAAGCACATAGACATGAGTGGTTTATGAGAAACATAGAAGAGCACAAATGGGAAAGAAGTAAAAAATCTCAGAAACATGACCTGATAACTTTCTCAAAATCATGTCAAGGAAATAATTAAAGGGGTGTACTTGTTCCCATAATCTATGTGGATCTCATGATGATGACCCAAAGGGGTGCAGCACTGGAGCTTTTTAATTTATTTAGTTAGCGTTCTTCTACTTTATGTATTGTAGGCATATCTCTAAAGAGACCACTTGTCAAGCCCTAATGTATGTTTTTGTATATGTATTGCGTGTGTGTGTGTGTGTGTCTGTGCACGTGTGTGTGTGTGTTTATGTATGTATATATATACTATATATATTTACAATAATATAGATGATGTAATCTTTTTCTCTAAATAATTTGACAAATCCCTAGGGATCTTCCTTAACAGGTAGAAATCCTTGGGTAAGTTGAATCATGGGCTGAGCATATTGACAGACTGTAGGAGGAAGTACCATTTCTGCATTCATGTCTGAGATCCAGTCTCACTCCACCCTACACACAAGTAATATTACATAAAATGCCCTGACACATGAGTAAGTATGCTTTATATGGATCTAATCTTACACAAACACCAGAGACATTTGATAATATTCATATTTCCTTATATAATCACAAAACCAAGTAATTTTTGCTGAAAAAACTACCATTGTAAGCTATGAAAGTAACAGTTTTTAAAACAAATCCCCGCTGTTCATGTCCATTTGGTCACAACACACAGAAATAGTGTTTAAATTTATCTTTAAAATGTATCCCTTTTAAGCAAATAGCATAGAGGTTTTCATAATATTCTAATTTTAAAAGTTTCATTCTTAACTCTTACAAAGTATAGTCTTTATTTTCTCTTATTTTTTTTCTTCTTCACAAACTTCTGTAGTTTTTTTTTTCTTTCAAGGTCATATACCCTGTGTCAGACAGCAGCAGAGCTTCCGTAATAACACCAGCTGCCATCTTTGATTAATGTAAGTGAATGCCGTTTTACAATTTTCATAGCTTCTCTCCTTTGCACCCATTTTGACAAGGAACAATGTTGGGTTCAATACTGGATGCCCTAGAGGTGCCCTAGAGTTATTTTAACGGATTCAATTTGCACTGCTTTTCATGTAAGTACAGTTTTCCTTCTCATATATTTCTGAGAGGCAGGAGAAACTATTTCTTACATAAAATATTTTTTAAACTTTACTCTTTAAATAAGTCTTCATTATATAGACAATAGATCGTGTACTCCAGTAGTTTTCAAGGCTAATACACACAGAAAAAAAATCTGTTTATCATTCAAGCCTGTTACTGTGTTCCTTCATGAATACATGCATTCTCTCCTGTTCCTCTCATGCCTTCTATAGGTCAACAGGAAAAAAAAAGATAGTTTATTTTTCCCTTATACTATGAAATATGGACGCAAGAGTAGTTCAATCTCTCACTTCATAGATAAAAGCCAAAGCTGCAGAAAAGTTTGACTAATTTCCTGGGAGCCCACAGGCACGTACAAGCAGAGGACTGTCTTAAAAGTTGGGGTGGCTCAAAATAAATGAGGAATGAGTTTACCCATTGAACTCTAGCTCAGATTCTCACTTTTTATTAATCTCCTACCCCTTTTATCATTTCATAACTGAAGGGCTTTGACTTATTTGTTTTTATTTCCCTGGGTGCCAGATCTTTTTATCCTATCTCCCGGGCCTCCTTTTCAGTTTCTTGGCCTCTACCAGGAGTCACTCATAAACACACATATGTAAAAGTTCAAAGCTAGGATCTGGTTCAATAACAGACAGCACACAGTATGTATCTTGCCAAGCCTGGGTTACCATATTTACAGCAGTTTTAGAACCATTTGTTTTTCTGCAAATGTCAAAATGTTTATACTTCTGTTGTTGAATAGAGTTCCATTGCACATACATAACACACTTCTATTATCCCTTCTTTGTTGATGGAGGTATAAGCTAATTCCATTAACTTGCTTTTGTAAAAACAGCAACAATTAGCACAGACATGTAACTGTTTCAGTTGGACATGTCATTTGTATATGTAAACAGGTGAATGTAGCAGAGTCATCTAACAGTTTCATCAGGTTTGGAAAAGTCTCTAAGTGTTTTCTACAGTGCCTGCATCCATATTTTTCATCATTTAGAAAAATAATCACTGTAAAGTAAATGAAAAAAACATCAATTTTGGGGCTAGAGAGATGGTTCAGTGACTAAGAGCACTGGCTGCTCTTCCAGAGGTCATGAATTCAATTCCTAGAAACCACCATGTAGCTCACATCCATCCAATGCCCTTTTCTGGTGTGTCTGAAGACACTGGCAGTGTATACACATACATAATACAAGTCAATCTGAAGAAAAACTGAATTTAATGCCTAAAATGCAGAATCTTTGGTAAGAACTAATTAAATAGAATCCTAAAAACATGGTACAGCTTCTAGAATTAACAGGTACGACTATATGTGAAAATATGATTTTTAGAAAGCAAACTTTATAGTGAGAAAACCATTGCAGACTGAAAAATTGAATAAATAACTGAAAACTACCAAATAGGAAAAAATTTTTTACCAACTATATTTTATCCAAAAGGTAAAATCCTAGAATAGGGGAAGAACTAGAAAATTAAACACACAGAAAGAAACCAGTTGATCTTTGAAAGGACAGTGAACTTAACAGGCAGTTCTTAGAAAAATAAAGGGGAGAGGGATAGAAGGACCCTGAAAACAGGGTACCAGGAATGGACAGCATTTGGCATGCAAGTAAATGTGTATATGTATATATTTTCAGGAACCTTGATACAATCTTCTACCCCGGGGAACGCCCTACATCAGCTTAAGTACTCAACGCCAACCAACCCCAACATGCCACGTGGGTCATGCAGACAGGCTGTCACTATGCGGAACCTAGCAGGCCAGGCAGGCATAGCCAAATCAGGACTTGTTTACTACAAGGAGCGCTCACCTTTGGGAGGGTGGAAGGCACAAACCAGCGCCATCTTTGAGGCGTGGCATGTCGCAGCTTCCAACACATGTGTACTCTTTGATCGGTGGTTTAGTCCCTGGAAGTTCTGGGGGATCTGACTGGTTGATTTTGTTGCTCTATCAATGGAGTTACAAACCCCTTCAGCTCCTTCGGTCCTTTCTCTAACTCCTCTGTTGGGGGCCCAGTGCTCAGTCCAACTTTGTATTTGTCAGACTCTGGCAGAGTATCTCAGGAGTCAGCTATATCAGGCTCCTGACAGCATGCACCTCTTGTGACCCCCATTATTTGTGGAAACAAAGTTTTTAAGAATATAAAAACAAGGTTCTGAAAATGTAAAAACAAATTTAAGTGGTCAGAATAACCAGGCTATTCTAACCAAGGCCAAGCTAAGTTAAGACAAAACAAAAATAACTGCTCTCAGAATAATTCTCCAACCCCTCCCTGTATTGAATTCTGAGAAAAACCAGAAACTGTCAACAATCTTACCACCAAAATTCCCTGCCTCCTTTGACCAAAAGAGTTAAAAATTATATACTGCTGCTTTGCTGACCAGTCATAGTATAGTAGTTCACCCCCATACAAGGAGGGTATAAAAGATGTGTGCTTTCTGAGTTCGGGGTTGACTCTTCCTGCAAGGCTGAGCAACCCCACTCACATCGGATCAATAAACCTCTTGCCATTCCATTGATCTGTTGTCAAGTTGTGTGTTCTGTGGGGTCATACACCTAGGTTAAGACCTTGGAGGTCTTACATATTGACTGTGTTTGGTGACTGTAAGTGGGATGGATCCCCATGTGTGTCGGTCTCTGAATGGCCTTTCCTTTAGTCTCTTCTCCACCCTTTGTCTCATTATTTCCTCCTGAGAATATTTTTGTTCCTCCTTCTAAACCTGAAGCACCTACACATTAGTCTTCTTTCTTCTTGAGGTTCAAGAGGTCTCTGCACTGTATTTTGGGTATTCAGAGCTTTGGGGCTAATATCGACTTATCAGTGAGTGCATACCATATTTTTTGTGTGATTTGTTATCTCACTCAGGCTGATATTTCCTAGTTCCATTCATTTGCCTATGAATTTCATGAAGTCATCTTTTTTAATAGCTGTGTAGTACTCTTTGGGTAGATGTACCACATTTCTGTATCAATTCCTATGTTGAATTAAATCTGGATTCTTTCCAGCTTCTGACTATGAATTTATTGGAGCATGTGTCCTTGTTATATGTTGGAGCTATATGCCCAGGAGTGGTCTAACTGGGCCCTCAGGTAGCACTGTGTCCAATTTTCTGAGTTATCTCCAGACTGATTTCCAGAGTTTTTGAACCAGCTTGCAATCCCACCAACGATTGAGGAATGTTGTTCTTTCTTCACATCCTTGCCAGCATCTACTGTCACCTGAGTTTTCGTTCTTATTCATTCTAATTGGTGTGATGTGGAATCTCAGATTTATTTTGATTTTGATTTTCCTGATGACTAATGATGTTGAGTAATTCTTTAGGTGCTTCTCAGCCATTTGATATTCCTCAGCTGAGAATTCTTTGTTTAGCTCTGTACACCATTTTTAATAGGGTTATTTGGCTCTCTGGAGTCTATCTTCGTGCCTTCTTTGTATATTTTGGATATTAGCCCTCTATTGGATGTAGGATTGGTAAAGATCTTTTCCCAATCTGCTGATTGCTATTTTGTCCTAATGTCAGTGTCCTTTGCCTTCCTGAAGCTTTGTAATTTTATGAAGTCACATTTATCGATTCTTGATCTTAGAGCATAAGCCATTGGTGTTTTCTTCAGGAAATTTTCTTCAGTGCCCATGTGATCAAGACTCTTCCCTACTTTTCCCCCTATTAGTCTGAGTGCACCTGGTTTGATGTGGAAGTCTTGGGTGCACTTGGACTTAAGTTTTGTCCAGGGTGATAAGAATGGATTGATTTGCATCTTTCTACATGCTGACTTTCAGTTGAACCAGCTCCATTTGTTGAAAATGCTATCTTTTTTCCATTGGATGGTTTTGGCTCCTTTGTCAATTATCAAGTGACCATGGTTGTGTGGGTTCATTTCTGGGTCTTCAATTCTATTCCATTGATGATATTGTCCAGGATCATGCCTGAGAATTTCATGAAGTCATTGTTTTTAAGTTTTTGTTTTGAGTAGTATCCATTTTCGGTGTCCATTTCTCTGTTGAAGGGTATCTGGGTTCTTTACAGCTTCTGGGTGTTATACATAAGACTGCTATGACCATATTGGAGCATATGTTCTTGTTATATATTGGAGCATCTTTTGGGTATACGCACAAGAATGGTATAGCTAGGTCCTGAAACAGAACGATTTCCTTATTTGAGTTTAATCTCAGCAAGAACAATTTGTGCTTCCCATATGCTCATATAGGTACCACCATCCACTATGGGTGACAGTCATAAAGATCACTGACACTCCCTTTCCCAGTAATTGTCAATGACCATTCCTCCTTAGCTAAGATTAATAATTCATGGTCTTGCAAGGGTATTTTGCATACTGTCACATCTGCTAGGACTTCCAGTGTGCAACTATCCTTTGGAAACTATAAAATACTGTTTTACTATAGTGATCCAGTGATTCTGGCCCATGCAATCTTTTGGTTATTTAACCCACTGGAGATTGGAAGGAGAGGTATGATGTAAATGCCTCACTTAACTAGGTTTTAGCATTCCACAATCTTTTTTTTCTATATCTTGTCCTATTGTGTGTTCATATTTTATTTATCACCTATTTCAAAAAGAAGCTGTTTTGATGAAGACTAAGTGATACATTAATCCATGGCTATAATGCTAAGAAAATCTTCAGTGCTATGAACTTTGAACACAGGCATAACATTAGGTTCTCTCATAGGGTCTATGATCCGACTAGCACCAGATTTTTGCCCCAGATAGTAGTGATACAGCAGGATCACACATGAGAGAAAATAGGTGACCTTTTTCTTGATGAATCTTTATTGTCTCAATCAGAATAAGTTCAGTCCTGTATATTTCTGAAGATTTCATAATTTCATTTATAACAAACTTGTAATTTTAAAGTGTAAAGATTCCAACATCCATTATCCACTCATCATTTCATAGGCATTCAGAATGTTTCAGTTTTCTTGCCAGTGGAAACAAAGCAACAATAAAAGTGGAAGAGAAAATATGACAGTAGTAGAGTGCAGATTTCTTTAATTATATGCCCCAGAATGGTGAGGCTGGATCATGTGGTAGAATTATTTATAGGATTTTTAGGAACATTCACGTCAGTGTGTATTTCATGATCTCTTTAGATATATGTTCAAGTAACATGCTAAACACCATAAGTCCACACAAAATTCTACTGTCACGTGAATGCAGTAAATTTGACTTTAATAGTTTTCTCATTGTTTCAAGAATGTATTTCAAAGTTCATTACTTTATTTCTTCTACTCTTTCAAGCAGAATGGCTAAATATGTGTTTATTTAGAATGTTGTTTTCATTTACATGTGTGCTTTTGTGTGCTGGAAAGTATGCTCTATGTAAGAAAATGTCAGGAGGCCAGAAGAGAACATTTTATCTCCCAGAGCTGCAGCTACAGTTATCTATAAGGTACTCGTTGTGAGTGCTCCGAACCAAGCTCGAAACATCCTGAAGAACAGTTTGAAGGCCTAGGTGCTGAACTATCTTTCCATCCTCCTTGTAATGAATACTTTACATTTTTCTATTATCAAAGTATGTTTATCTCATATGTTTTTAATATCTGGATCTCTAATTTAATCTTTCATTGTGAGGAATACCTAAGTCACTTAGAAAGTAAATTACGTGTTGCTGCTTTAATTTAAACTAAAAATTTAAAATGAATAGACACTGCTTAAATCATAATTATGGGCATCATTAAAGAATTCTAATTACATCTATAGATGAAGAACTGTACCAATGTACTATTTCACATCATATTTATTATCATTATGATTATTGATACTGCTATTACTATTTAAATAGCCTCATCCATTTTGTATTGTCTTTCTGCAAGACTGTAAATGAAAATAAATTACATTGTGGTGAAAGTACCAAGACTATTTTCTTTGGATTCCATAATTTCTTGAACAGGAGTCTTCATTTGACACTAACATTTCATCACTGTTAAACATATGCTTTATTATGTTTTAATGGGTCATTCACCCATTCATTTGAGCCTGTCTTTTAATATGTTTCATTTGGAAAACAAAGATAATGTCTAATTCATGGATATTGAAGTAGATTAACTGAGTAAGTACAGATAATGGTTTAGCTAAAGTTATTGTTTAGTCACATGGTAGCAAAGGGTATTGTTTTTTAACTTCAAAATGTGCTACTTCTCTAGCCATTCAATCATTTGTTCACTTGTTTCTGATCCAGAGAATTTTAATTTTACGTTTTGAATATAATATATTCCTAAAAGGGCTTATGGAGAGTTTTGTTCCGTCATGCCTTTGATCCAGTTATTGAGAAATTTCTGAATTCCAAGGGATCTAATTTAATCAACGTACTTCTTCCTTTGGAGATTATATTATATAACTATAAACTATAATGGCATTGTTGGGACATAGATTTATTTGAATACATAGGTCACCTGCTGCATGTCCCAGAAGATATTCTTTTTTTTATAAAGGAAAACATTTAATTAGGGCTGGCTTACAGTTCAGAGATTTAGTCCATTATCACCATGGCGGGAGCATGGTGGGGCTCAGGTAGACGTGGTGCTAGGAATGGAGTCACTAGTTACCAGTCCGGATCCGCAGGCAGAGGGTAAAGAGGGGCATTGGACCTGGTTTGAGCATTTGAAACTCAGAAGTCCACTCCATGACACCCACTTCTTCCAACAGGTCACATCTACTCCAACAAGGCCTCAGGTCCTAATCCTTTCAAAACTGCCACACTCTGAGCCATGGGGGCCATTGTCACTCGGACCAAAAGCATCATCATGTATATGTAGTACGCTTTTATTCTAGTCGTCTGCAGTGGCCATTTCGATGGATTTCCTGATCTTGTTTTTAAGATGAGATTGAGATTTTTGAAGGAAGTGCAGATTCTATGGGTTAGTTTAGTTTGGTTAGTTTAGTTTGGTTAGTTTAGTTAGTCTTCCAGGCAACTGAACAGGATTTATTATTCCCTTTATTTCTTCCTAGTTTTTGTGTATGAATCTTTTATCTCACATGTGAATTATTCTAAACTGACTTTAGATGGACTGTTTTAGTGGATGTATATGTTGTATATTTATGCTTTTAATTTTTTAAAAGAAATTGTGTAGCTGGATTCTTAGAGTGAAATCCCTACTCCCTCCCCTCCCCCCTTAATTTTGTGTTTTGCTTTGCTTTTGGAGACAGGGCCTCATCCATGCAGTTTTGACAGTTCTTAAGCTCACAGAGATCTGCCTGTCTCTGCCTCCCAAGTGCAGGAAAAAAGGCCTGGGCCATTTTGCCCAGCTTCAAAAAGTCTTTTGTAATGCTCTCTCCTAACACTTGTTCCCTGGTGTTTCTGATGCCACAGCTTTGGTTGTATTAGTGTTAGCAGTTTCCTTATATGGAAGAGTTTCTTTTTTTTCCCCATTTTTTCTTTTTATTAACTTGAGTATTTCTTATTTACATTTCGAATGTTATTCCCTTTCCCGGTTTCCGGGAAAACATCTCCCTAATCCCTCCCCTCCCCTTCTTTATGGGTGTTCCCCTCCCCATCCTCCTCTCATTGCCGCCCTCCCCCCAACAATCACATTCACTGGGGGTTCAGTCTTAGCAGGACCAAGGGCTTCCCCTTCCACTGGTGCTCTTACTAGGCTATTCATTGCTACCTATGAGGTTGGAGCCCAGGGTCAGTCCATGTATAGTCTTTAGGTATTGGCTTAGTCCCTGGAAGCTCTGGTTGCTTGGCATTGTTGTTCATATGGGATCTCAAGCCCCTTCAGCTCTTCCAGTCCTTTCTCTGATTCCTTCAACGGGTATCCCGTTCTCAGTTCAGTGGTTTGCTGCTGGCATTCACCTCTGTATTTGCTGTATTCTGGCTCTGTCTCTCAGGAGAGATTTACATCCAGTTCCTGTCAGCCTGTACTTCTTTGCTTCATCCATCTTGTCTAATTGGGTGGCTGTATATGTATGGGCCACATGTGGGGCAGGCTCTGAATGGGTGTTCCTTCTGCCTCTGTTTTAATCTTTGCCTCCCTATTCCCGGCCAAGGGTATTCTTGTTCCCCTTTTAAAGAAGGAGTGAAGCATTTGCATTTTGGTCATCCATCTTGAGTTTCATTTGTTCTAGGCATCTAGGGTAATTCAAGCATTTGGGCTAATAGACACTTATCAATGAGTGCATACCATGTGTGTTTTTCTGTGGTTGGGTTACCTCACTCAGGATGATATTATCCAGTTCCCTCCATTTGCCTATGAATTTCATAAAGTCATTGTTTTTGATAGCTGAGTAATATTCCATTGTGTAGATGTACCACATTTTCTGGATTCATTCCTCTGTTGAAGGGCATCTGGGTTCTTTCCAGCTTCTGGCTATTATAAATAAGGCTGCTGTGAACATAGTGGAGCATGTGTCTTTTTTATATTTTGGGGCATCTTTTGGGTATATACCCAAGAGAGGTATAGCTGAGTCCTCAGAAAGTTCAATGTCCAATTTTCTGAGGAACCTCCAGACTGATTTCCAGAATGGTTGTACCAGTCTGCAACCCCACCAACAATGGGGGAGTGTTCCTCTTTTTCTGCGTCCTTGCCAGCATTTGCTGTCACCTGAGTTTTTGATCTTAGCCATTCTCAATGGTGTGAGGTGAAATCTCAGGGTTGTTTTTATTTACATTTCCCTTATGACTAAAGATGTTAAACATTTCTTTAGGTGTTTCTCAGCCATTCGGCATTCCTCAGCTGTAAATTCTTTGTTTAGCTCTGAACCCCATTTTTAATAGGGTTATTTGTCTCCCTGCAGTCTAACTTCTTGAGTTCTTTGTGTATTTTGGATATAAGCCCTCTATCTGTTGTAGGATTGGTAAAGATCTTTTCCCCATCTGTTGGTTGCCGTTTTGTACTAACCACAGTGTTCTTTGCAGTTTTATGAGATCCCATTTGTCGATTCTTGATCTTAGAGCATAAGCCATTGGGGTTTTGTTCAGGAAATTTTCTCCAGTGCTCATGTGTTCGAGATGCTTCCCCACTTTTTCTTCTATCAGTTTGAGTGTATCTGGTTTGATGTGGAGGTCCTTGATCCCCTTGGACTTAAGCTTTGTGCAGGGTGATAAGCATGGATCGATCTGCATTCTTCTACATGTTGACCTCCAGTTGAACCAGCACCATTTGCTGAAAATGCTCTTTTTTCCATTGGATGGTTTTGGCTCCTTTGTCAAAAATCAAGTGACCATAGGTGTGTGGGTTCATTTCTGGGTCTTCAATTCTATTCCATTGGTCTATCTGTCTGTCTCTGTACCAAGACCATGCAGTTTTTATCACTATTGCTCTGTAATACTGCTTGAGTTCAGGGATAGTGATTCCCCCTGAAGTCCTTTTATTGTTGAGGATAGTTTTAGCTATCCTGGGTTTTTTGTTATTCCAGATGAATTTGCAAATTGTTCTGTCTAACTCTTTGAAGAATTGGATTGGTATTTTGATGGGGATTGTATTGAATCTGTAGATTGCTTTTGGTAAAATGGCCATTTTTACTATATTAATCCTGCCAATCCATGAGCATGGGAGATCTTTCCATCTTCTGAGGTCTTCTTCAATTTCTTTCTTGAGTGTCTTGAAGTTCTTATTGTACAAATCTTTTACTTGCTTGGTTAAAGTCACACCGAGGTACTTTATATTATTTGGGAGTATTATGAAGAGTGTCGTTTCCCTAATTTCTTTCTCGGCTTGTTTCTCTTTTGTGTAGAGGAAGGCTACTGAGTTATTTGAGTTAATTTTACACCCAGCCACTTTGCTGAAGTTGTTTATCAGCTTTAGTAGTTCTCTGGTGGAACTTTTGGGATCACTTAAATATACTATCATATCATTTGCAAATAGTGATATTTTGACTTCTTCTTTTCCAATATGTATCCCCTTGATCTACTTTTGTTGTCTGATTGTTCTGGCTAGAACTCAGAAGATATTCTTATGCCTTGCTTCCTTGAATATTTTTGTTTCTTCTGTTTTTCTTTTTTGTTTTTTGTTTTTTTTTTCTTGGTTTTTTTTTTTTTTTTTTTTTTTTTTGCTTTTGAAGTGAGCAGTCTTGCTTCATTATGGTCTTACCACAATGAAACTATAAGTATGGAACCATGAGGGGATACAATTGACAATTTGCTATAAACTCTGAAACATATAAATGAAATGATTCTTTCTTATGTTAACCCGTTTATGCCAGACATTTGTCACAGTAACTCTGAACAATGAAGGTTTTTAATTTTTTTGTCCATTAGTTTTTTCTTTAAGTTTTTGAAATTTTAATTTCATCATTTCATACACTTTTTTTCTTCCCTCCAAAACTTTTTAACAAAATGGCCTTCTTTTTATTAATTTTTGTTACATATATGTATGTACACATTATATTATTCATGAGTAGATAAATACATCCTGTTCATTCTTTTTAAGATTTATTTATGTATTTACATATATTAGTAATTTTCTATATGTTCATCTGCATATCAGAAGATGTCAGATGGTTGTGAACTGTTATGTAGGCTCTGGGAATTGAACTTAATGTGTGCTCTAAACCAGTGAGCCATATTCCCAGCTACCCCAACCCCACGCCTGATTTTTTTTTTAATTTATTTAATATGTACAGTGTTCTGCTGCATGCATTTTTTCAGGCCAGAAGAGGGCACTACATTTCATTATAAATGGTCAGAGCCACAGGTGGTTGCTGGGAATTGAACTCATACCTCTGGAAGCCAGTGCTCTTAACCTCTGAGCTATTTCTTTAGCCCCTGTTCATTCTTTATAATACTACTTGTATGACTGTTTTCAGGTCATATTTTTGGTATTGACTAACCACTTGGTGTGTTCTTTACTGAGAAAGATTATTCCTCTTGCTTTCAGTGACCCTTAATTGCCTTATATTCTTTGTGTAGTGTTCTTTCCCACTTCTGCTTTAATTTATCTATGGTTGTCTTTGCTCAGTTGTATTTATGCTGTCATGCTGGTGATATTTTTATTGTCTAGTTTTTGATGTTCCTAGGAGTCAGAGTAAAAGAGCAGATTCCCTGTTGTTCTGGCTCTTGAAATATTTCTATACTTCTTTTGTATCGGCCATATACGCTTATGTAACAGTTGTGTAGCTTGGGGTTCTTGTGGGAATTGGTTGCTTCTGATTTTGCTATCTGCCTTTGGGACCCTGTGCCCTAATTGTGCTTCCTTGTCAAGCCTTAATTTGAGATGTGTCTAGTCTTCCTGTTGATTGATATACCATGGCTAGGTGATATTCATGGGTGTCCTCCCTTTTCTAAAAAGAAAGGGAGGAGAAGTTGATGGTGTGAGATATGTGGCTGGGAAGGAGTGTGAAGAGAAGAGCGAGGTAAAACTGAGATCAGGATGCATAGTAAATTAATAAATTTATTGTAAACATACATTAGCCATATATTTTGACTAAATACTTGACTTATACAGGTAAATAAAACCATATTTATTATAAACCATTGATTCTCTTCATTGCTATAATCCATCTATTAATTCTCTTCATTTTAAAAAAGAGATTCATTTTATGTATCTATGTGTGCTTCTGTGTTTCTGTATGACATTTATGTAGAAGATGTCTGCAGAGGCCATAAGAGGACATAGGATCTCCTGGATCTCAAGTAAAAGCAATTGTGAGCTTTCTGAGATAAATGCTGGGAATTGAACTTGAATCTTGTGAAAGACCAGCAACCACCCTTAACCACCAAGCTACCTCTTTAGCCATTCTTTTCTTTTCTTTTCTTATTTTTAAATATTGCATTGATTCTTTGTGACTTTCCATTCAAACATTTGTGTCCTACTCATGGCCCCATCTGCTCATATCTGTCTACAGCTCTTGTAATATCTCTCCCAAAAGAGAGTGTGCGCATGCACACACACACACACACACACACACACACACACACACACACATTGTAGTGTGTCACAGTATGTCCTATAGTATACCTCTATGTCCACACATCTTCACTTGCAAATGTTCATTGCAATGTGTTATTAGTTTTAGTTGATATCTCTGGATTCTGTGACACCATCAACATGGCTTTCTCTCTGTTATAAGATTATACCTGGCATTTTTATAATGTACTTGAAATTTTTAATTTACTTGATACTTAGTGCTTTCCTAACAGCATTACATAATTTTTAACATATACAAGACAGTTGTGCTCAATTTTTAAAAAGTTCATTATTTCTGATAAACTTAATATTAAGTGGCCCGCATAGAGTGATATTAAATGAATAAGGTGACACATTTATTGTCTTTAAAATGTTATCTTAAAAAAGAAAATAGAAGAAAGAAAACTTTTATAATAGTTGAAAAACTAACTCTGTCTTCCAGATATACAATTATCTGCTCTGTCTATTTGAGCAAAAAAATAATGCTTACAAGGCAGCTCACTATGGAAACATTTGCAAAGATAGTATTAAACAAATGTTCAGAGGTGGTAGGTCTCTGCCCTACCACATAAGTGTCAGTATGGCGTAAGATCTACATCGGGAAATCTTGTATATATTTGGATGTTGACTTATCAACCTGAGCTGTCCTCAGTATGACTTCTAAGGAATGTGAATAATTTAAGTGTTTCAAGAAAAGTCTCCTCGATTTATTTAAACACTGGTCATATCTTGTCACTTTTGTTTTGGTTCACATTTATTAATCTAATTTAAAACCCTGAATACCAGATAAAGGATATATTTTCATTGTACAACTGAGAATATGAGGTATGTCTGGCAGTAACAATTTACATTCCTAAATACTAAGAATCTGGATTATAGAATATCACAAATTCAAATACTGGGTACACGATAGACTGAGTTTCTATATAAGAACTTAATGGGGATGACACAGTAAATCAAGAGAATTTGAATATGGTTCAGTGATAAAGTACAGACCTAGTATACATGAGTTCTAACTTCAATAGCTACAGTAGAAAAAGAAAAGAAACATCTTTCTAATTTTCACTATATACAAGTTACATTTATAGCTTAGCTACAGCATGTAGTCAATAGGCAGGACTGAAATAGCAACAAGAATTCACAACAGGAAAAATAAAGGAAAAAAAGAAACCCACAAACAAAAATAAAGCCTTTTAAACTATATTGCATTTTGTGAATTTTCCTCTATTTTCCATTTTTAAACATATTTCATTCTTATTATACACTAACATGAACATGAATGCAAAGTTAGATCCAGAGTAACTAGGTCACTAGATAGTTTTCAACCTTATTGTATATTCTATTTTTTCTAAACATAAGGAGATATATATTTTTATTGGACTTTTTATTTACATTTCAAATGTTATCCCCTTTCCAGTTTCCCTTCTATAAATCCCCTATTCCAATCACCTATCTCCTGTTTCTATGAGGGTGTTCCCCCCAACAACCACCGACCCCTTCCCACCTCCCTGCTCTGACATTCCCCTATACTGGGGGGTACAGCTTTGGCAGGACCAAGAACTTCTCCCATTGGTGCCCAACAAGGCCATCCTCTGCTACATATGCAGCTGAAGCCATAGGTCTGTCCATGTATAGTCTTTGGGTAGTGGTTTAGTCCCTGTGAGCTCTGGTTGGTTGGTATTGTTGTTCTTATGGGGTTGGAAGCCACTTCAGCTCCTTCAAACCTTTCTTTAACTTCTCTGGTGGGGACCCCATTCTCAGTTCAATGGTTGTCTGGTAACATTCACCTCTGTATTTGTCATGCTCTGGCAAAGCCTCTCAGGAGACAGTTCTATCAGGCTCCTGTCAGCATGCATTTCTTTGGATCAGCAATAATGTCTGGGTTTAGTGGCTTTATATACATGGGTTGGATCCCCAGGTGGAGTAAGCTCTGGATGGTCATTCCTTCAGTCGCTGCTCCCTACTTGGTCTCCATAGAGGAGATATGTCTTATAAGGGCAAGCAATGCTTGTATTTCATTCCAAATTTTATATAAATAGTTTTGGCAGAAGAATAACTTCATAAAATCAACTACATAAACAAATAAATTAGGACATGTTTTATGCTTCAGAACACAATATTGCGTCATAGCATTTTTTGCTTTTGCTTTTTGTTGTTGTTGTTTATTGTAATCTAGGTTTAAACAGCACCACTCATTTAAACATTTCCTGAGATAAATGAATATATTAAAATGTGTGTTCCAGGATTTTCTTGGCGTAAAAATTAGAAATAAATTCAATGTTATAACTTTTCAAAAGCTGGAAAATGTACTATATTATTGGATTTTCTTTTTAAGTACATGGTCGTGCAATGAAAGCAAAGCTTTAAGATATTTTGACTTAACTTTTTGAAAGCCATTTTGTATTTTCTGGTCTGAAAAGTTTGTTGCGTATGATGGTTGACCTTGTTTGCCATCTTCATTGGGTATGGAATCAACTGTAATGGGCTGCTTGATGTTCTTGGAGAGTATTTCCTGAACGGACTAACAGGGCAAGGAAGACCATTGCTAAGATTGTCTGCACCCTCTTAAGTAGGTCCTGTTATATGGCGGTTCTGTCGAAGGCTGTTGATTATTAATAGCCCAACTCTGCCCATGTAAGTGAATTCATCGGCCCCTGTGGTTCCTGCAACCCTGCTGCCTCTGCTGCCCTGATGCCCTGATGCTCTCCACCTCTGAAATAGGAACTCAGCCTCTTCTGCCTTCCAGTATGGATGGAAATTATTGGATTTGGGGTAATCTTTGAAATCTAGAGTGCCTGTTAATGATACTGAAAAATACACTCCTGACTGAACGGACATCTGGTTCTTAACATCTCTAGTGTGCAGAAAACCATTGTTAGACTATCTAGCATGAATCAGGAAAATGAATGCAGTATATTTACCTTTTAATATAAAGTCACTCTATTGGTTCGTTTCTACTAACTCCATTTTCAGGGGATGTGGTGCCCTTTCTGACCTCCTCGGGCTGGTGCACATATGTGATGCACATATATTCAGATGCACACACACAAATGAACATAAAACTAAAATTTAGTTAAATGAAAAACATAGAGAACGATTGAGAAGCAACACTGGAAGCACATTCACATGCACACTAGCGCGCGCGCACGCACACACACACACACACACACACACACACACACACACGCACACACACAAATACACACTGAATTAGCCAAAGAGTGAAGAGTTGCATTATTCAGGATGAATGAATCAATCATCCATTAGAATCAATAAACAGGTGAATTTAAATTCAAATTTTTCAATATTTATTAGAGTTGTAACAAATATTTACAGTTTTACAGGATTTGAAAATGTCCTATGTAAGGAAAATTGCAATATGTAATATTTTTATAATTATAGAAAACTTTACCTGAAACATATTTTCATTTGCTTTTCTATGTATATAAAAATTATTTATTTTATTTTAAATAGAACTGTTAGCTTATGAAAATTCT
This sequence comes from Rattus norvegicus, assembly GCF_021556685.1. Taxonomy (NCBI): domain Eukaryota; kingdom Metazoa; phylum Chordata; class Mammalia; order Rodentia; family Muridae; genus Rattus; species Rattus norvegicus. The sequence continues at coordinate 73,225,273 of NC_141548.1, forward strand.
ATGAGATTTATTTTTGTTTGCTGTATATAAAAAATGATATCTGGAATCTGTAGACGTTTGCTTTATTAAATTGACTGTGATAGTTTGAATATGCTTGACCCAGGAAGTAGCACTCTTAGCAGGTGTGGCCTTGTAGAAGTGGGTGTGGCCATGGTTGGAGGAAGTATGTCACTATGGGGATAGGCTGTGAGATCTTGCTCTTAGGTGTTGAGGATGCCAGTCTCTTCCTGAATACATTCAGATTTAGATGTAGAACTTGGCTTCTCCAGCACTGTTTGCCTCCATGGTTCCATGCTCCCTTCAATGATGAAAGTGTAAGCCATCTCCAATTAAATAATGTCCTTTCTAAGAGTTGCCTCACTGATGGTGTCTTTTCACAGCAATGGAGATCCTTACGAAGACAGAAGTTGGTACCAGATTCTAAGGTATTGTTATGATAGTCCTGACAATGATTTTGTTTGGAGGAATGTGTATATTTAGACTTTAGATTTGGAAAGAGGTGGCTTAATGAGCCATAATAATAGGAATATGAAAGACATTGGTGCTGAGGGTGCTTTGAAGTGTGGGAGCCTGCTCAAGCAGTTTCAGGGTAGAAGAATATTACTATGTGGCCTAGAAATAGTTTTGTTTTATTTTGGGGAAGAATGTGGGTGCTTTTTGCCACTGTCTGATGAGTGTACCTGAGGCCAAGTCTAAGGTGAAGAGAATTCACTTTAATTGCATTGGGAAAGGAAGTCAGAACAGCCCAGCATAGAGTTTATCCTGTGGGTTGCTCTCATTAACACTATTTTTGATCGATTGTAGCAAGTTTAGAAAGAATAAATACAAAATGTAGAAGTCAAATTATAAAATGGTACCAGGAAGTGAAATGGAGCTGAATCTTCTGTTCTAGGACATAAACGTATTAAGGAAGTGGTGATCGAAGGGCAAGATTGTATCCAGCTAAGCTTATTATTTGTGTATCTGTACTTGAATGTCCCGCACTTGACTTTCCGCCGGCAAGAAGCACGCGAGACATAGAAATTCTTGCTATGACTGATACTTTATTCCTATCTCATGGAGAAGCCCCGTGCGCCGGCTAGGCGCGCCTATTTAACCCTCCTGCACGCATCCACACCTGATTGGTTGCTTACTCATGATCTCATCAGGCACGCCCCGGAATGGGCAAAGACCTGGCAGGAAGGCACTCTTGCACATGCGCACAGTTAACTTCCTGATAGGGGGGCCAGCTGGCGCAGCGAAGGCTGGCGCCATCTTGACTGACTTGGCCTTCCACGTGGGGCGCAGTGGAAGCCAGCGCCATCTAGTGGTGGCGCATGTTATTGCGGCCCTCTACACTTGAACAAGGAATGGTTAGATATTATTATTTGGTTCTTGTGTTCCAGTTGGACTTAATCTGGAATAAACTGCAATCCAGAAATGGAGAAGAACAGAGGTTTTTGATCTGAATCATGAGGAATAGTGGCTATCAAAAGCTAAGCAGGCATTGTGATCCACACCTTTAATCCCGGGAGAGAAAAGAAAATAGATCTCTGAGTTCTAGGCCACCCTGGGACAGGAAAATATTCTAGGTGAATAAAAGCTCAAGTCTAGGTAGTGTGTTACATGCTTTTAAGCCTAGCACTTAGGAGACACAGCCATGCAGATCTCTGAGTTCAAGCCTAGTCTACAGAGCAAGTTCCAGGAAAGCTAAACTTAGGCAGGAAGAAGGAAAACAGAAAGCTGACGATAGTGTAGAAGAACAATGTAACCACGTTCTAACTCTTTAGAGTCAAGAGGAGAAGGAAACTACTAGGATAATTGATGCTGGTAAGCTGATGCTAAGAAATTATTGGTGATTAAGAGACCAGCTTCGATGAGGTGAAATTTTCTGGGAAGTGTTTTCTGTTACAACAAAAACAACCAAAAAAAAAAAAAAAAAAAAAAAAAAAAAAAAAAAAAAAGGCTGTGTACCACAGATAGCCAAGATTATACCTCATACTGCAGTGGAATTGGTAATTTTTATGGATCACCAAAGTGGTTCTAGTTTCGAAGGTATGAAGGGGTGATGGAGAGCAGCTAAGGCTTGATACTATGAGACCAGCGAATGTTATTGGTGAAGGTGCAGCCTCATTGCAGTGGATTGCCCAAGACTGAAGGGGTCATAGAAATAACTTGAGGCTTGTTGTTATTAAGGGAGCCTTGGAGAACCTATCAGGGAAACCTAGTTGCAATGGTAGATTCCAGCAAATTGAAGATGCTAGTACCATGGAATGAGCACCAAGAGTAGCAGCATCGAGAAGTAGAGACAATCAGAGGCTAGAGTGCTAGAGAGAGCCAACCTAGAGAAGTGATCCATGCCATTTGGAGGATCCTAGAAGATCATGAGTGGATCCCAGACATTAGAAATGGAAGCTTTGAAGTTAAAGATACTTTGGAGACCTCAAGATGCTTGAGGCATACAAGCCGTAGGATACTTGTCCAGAAAAGCTGCTAACAGGGACTGGCAGCAGCCCAAGACAATGCAGTTTGTTTCAGTAAACAACAATGGAAAGAACTGGAGATATGAAAAGCACTTTGACATCAGACATAAGGACGTAGAGTTTGGAACTTGCCCAGCTGAGCTTTGTCTTACTTTGGTCCAGTATTTCCTCACTATGAGGTTTTGGAATGGTATGTATATCATATATTGTTTGAGATGTAGAACTTTCAACTTCTCCAGAACCATGATTGCCTGCATGCTTCTATGTTTCCTACCATGATGGAAATGGACTCAAATTCTGAAAGTGTAAGCCAGCTCCAATTAAATATTGTCCTTTATAGGAGTTGCCTTAGTCCTGGTGTTTTTTTTTTTTTCAAATAGCAATGAGGGGTTGGGGATTTAGCTAAGTGGTAGAGTGCTTGCCTGGGAAGCGCAAGGCCCTGGGTTCGGTCCCCAGCTCCGGAAAAAAAAAAAAGACATCAAATAGCAATGAATACTCTAATAAGGCATTGATCTTATTCAAATGTTATTTTAGGAAGTAGCTAAGACAATATTAGTACATGCAAGGCTTATAGGAATGAAAACTAAGAAAGGATCTATTTCTAGATATGTGGAGATGAAAGTACAATGGCTTGTTTCAAGGCCATGGTTAAGTAGACAAAGTTCTGACTATGCCCAGGAAGAACTGAGTTTACCCATCAGTACATATGAAAAATAAAGTAACAAAGAAAGCAAACAATTGTCCTAGTGTGTGTTTGTTATCCCAGGACTGGAGAAGCTGAAACAATACTCTCTGGTGCTCTTAAGTCACTTTTAAGCTGGAGTTGATAAAAAGATATTTCTTTCACAAATTGTTAAATATGCCTTAGAAATAATACCCAACACTCGTTGTGTGCCTACATATGCACGCACACACACACACACACACACACACACACACACAACATTCATAAACATATAAGTGATTGTGACCTATATATTTACAAATTCACATACACATAGAAACACATACACTGGTATTCTTCTTGAAAAATTTCAGCACAGCTATTAAGATAAATATATATCCTGATTAATAATTACTTTTGTATTAATCATAATTTTATAAAATAGAAAAAATGGCCAGTTTGGAGAAAAAAAAGCAATCTTTTAATTGGAGACTATTACAGAAATGAACATCTGGTCAAAATTAAGAGAAGAACAGACTGCCAAGTTCCTAATCTTAACTGCTTTGTCTATAATGCACCTCCTATGCACAAGCATCAGGGAATGGAGCAGTAGAGGGAGCAGAGATATTAGAAAAACCACCCAGTGATTTCTCTATACGATGGGAAAACTGGACCCATGATTCTCAGTGGGATAGTTGCTTAAATAAGACTCCAGGAGTGGCAACATCAATTAACACACCATGGTGTGTCAAAAACAATAATATACTTTTCCTCCCTGGATGCAGAATTACATAAAATTAATATTTCTTGATAGTAGGAGAATCTATCCTCTCCAGGGGCAAATTGTGTGAGTGTGCGCGCTCATGTATGTGCGTGTGTGTGTCTGTGTGTGTGTGTGTGTGTGTGTGTGTGTGTAATTAAATAAACCCTATATTTGAAAAGGAGGCTGTTTAAGAGGATATTTGAGATAACAGGACTTTAAAGTGAAGGAGCAAGAAGGGATGTAACTGCAGAACTCATGAATGAAATTTCAATATTTTAAATATTTGAAGCTAATGTAATGTACACCAGATTGTCTTTTGTCAATAATTTTGAACTGCAAATATCAACCATTGAGATTCATTCATTTCAAAAAGAGTTCCTGAAAGAAATAGTTGAATTCAAAGTTAATTTTCCTCTACTTATTAAAGCACATTTCATTTTCTTGGTATTGCACAAAATGGTACCTGACCAATTATCACAAAGAATTTCCTTAGTGTCTTTCATGTTGTAGGCAACTGTTTAATGAGTGAAACTGCATTGCTTCAAGGTCTAAAAGTTATTTATGCATATTTTCTGTCATCAGTGATCCAACCAGACACTTTTGTCCAAAATTCTACAAGAAATAACATGATACTAACACTAGCCACTGATTGCCAGATGTTCTATGACCCCAGAGTTCTCTAAAAGCCCCATTCTAAACACTACTAAAATTAGATCATGTCTCATAAAACAGTAGAACACCTGCTGATAAAACTTACTGATTTTCTACACAAGCTATACTTGAAGTATATACGTTTAGTTTCATATATGTAGAGAGCCCTTCAGAATCTGTTGAGTGCTTGAGGTTATCTTTATATGTTAAGAAGTATTAAATGGCTTTTACCTTCTCTCTCCTCTCCTCCCATTCTTTATACTTTATATTTGTGTGGTCCCTCCTTATTCCATTTAAATTTTCTCTTTGTTTTCTTGCTAACAGTCATAACATATAATGGTTGCTTCAGTTTAAGAGGAAAGACTTTTAGATATGTTTCAGTGCAAAAGATTGCATTTGAAAGTGTAATTTGGATAGTATATTATTTTATACACACAAGTGGCATAGAAGACCTAACAACTTACAGCTATAAAATTGAATGGTTGAGTAGCTAATACATCAGGCTCTCACTGCTTAGAAGATACTCTTGATAATTCCCAATATGAAGAGGACAACACCTGCTACAAGTACCGGAGTTATTTATTAATGCAGAAATATTTTTAAGTTAAACTATTTTTTTCAAATCTACCTGGGAATCTGTAACAGAATGATCATGAGTTTGAGGCAACTAAGACAAATATAGCAAGATTTTTCTCAAACTATAAACATTGAATCCCAAACTACTAAAAATAAAATTGTAATTAGCAAAATACAGAATAAATTGTATAAGTAAAACTAAATTATAAAAACTACACAGTAGTAATGGAAATTTAATTATTCCAACATATTCATAAGAACATCATAGGTCAAGGACAAATTATGCTTGTTTGAGGTGGCACAATCCATGCAGGAAAGTTTTTCTTGAAAAAAATCTTTCAGAGTTTGTACAAATGAAATTTTTATTTACTCTCCTTTAATCCCGAGTGTACTTAAAAATACAGATAACGTACACAGGGAAAGTATCTATTGACATACCCCGGTGATGGAACATAAATTGACAACAATGTAAAGCACTGTGGTGGGTGAGGTTTTGTTTTTGATTTTGTTTTTGTTTCCAGTATTTTTCCCATTTTTCTAGGAAATCTAAAGGACTGAGCCATTTGGTCCTCTGAGGAAAGCTAACAATGTAAGGATGAATTTTAATGACTCTGTAATCAAACTAAGATTATCACAAACAGGAGAGATAATCAATACCAGGCCAGATTAGAGAATAACTAGTGGAGAACCCTTAACCTCTCCCACTTTCTGAGATCTCTGGGTGAAGACTGACACCTGAAAAACTAACGTGAAAAATTAAAGAGGTGGTAAAAGAGAAAGAGGAAGTCATTGGCTTCAATTCTTTTCATTATGCCCTTACCATACAAAGAAAAATTAGAAATTCCTGGTACAACTTTAGTGAATGATCGATATACTATTCTTGGAGTGCAGCTTTTTTGTTTTTGTTTCCTTGACCCCTAATGTAACTCATTTAAAACACCTTGGGTGCTGTCCCCTGTAATTTTTCCAAATTTGGGAAGCTTAACTGAATAATTAAAATGAAACAAACAGCTCCTTTAATCCGGTTTGCAGCTCCATATGAACAACAAAATCAACCAACCAGAGCTCCCAAGGACTAAACTGCTTCCCAAAGACTATACATGGACAGACCAATGGCTCCAACTGCATATGTAGCAGAGGATGACCTTGTTGGACAACAATGGGAGGAGAAGCCTTTGGTCTTGCAAAGGCTGGACCTCCCCAGTGTAGGTGAATGTAAGGCTGAGGAGGCAGGAAGGGGTGGGTGGATGGGTGGGTGAACACCCTCATACAAGAAGGGAGAAGCAGATGGGATAAGCAGTTTATGAAGGGGAAACTGGTAAACAAGATAACATTTGAAATGAAAATAAATTTAAAAAATCCAGTAAAAATCATCACAAAAATGAAGTAAACAAAGAACGAAACACAAAATAATTAAAAAAATTACTTTTACTTACTTAGAGTAAATACATGCTAAAATACACTATATCATATATCATTGTATAACCATGAATCATACATAGATTTTAATATAACAGTTGTTGCATTAGGCAATCAAATTCTAATAAAATCATTGAAGTGAACATCCCCAACAATGTTAGGTTTTATATTTCGATTTCAATATGTACATACAAATATATAGAACTCTGAATGTTGTGGTATTTATTCAGAGATACTTCTGTGGTAAATCGACTTTGTACAGTATATAATTGAACAAAAGATAACCTCCATATACCTCACAGTCATGGTTTTCTATCTAAGATTTTGATATGAAAATTTTTAGTACTTCACATGTACACCTGAGATATAATACCCATTTTTTATATAATAATTTTTTGAAAGTCTCCCAAGGTAGTCAGGAAACCAACGTTATTAAATTTAAGGAATGACTGTTGGACTGCTCTCCTCCCTGGACAATAGATTAAGCACACAAAATAGGATTCACTTGGTCCCACTGGTTAGTTAAGCACATCTTTGCAATGCATTCTCAACCATTGGAATTTCCACTCAAAGAAAGTTCCCCTCACCTTGGCTTCATTCTCTTCACAAACATCTGCATCTTGGGTAACATAAATGCTTTCTGCCAATAAATAAAAAGTTTCTTGGAAAAACAGATTTCCTATTTGAAAGGGTTTTTTCCCAACAGTTTGAAAGTTGAAAAAAATGACTAATCAAAGTCTTCCATATGTCACAAAAACAGCTTAACATACAAATGAATCTAAACGATATGTCAGTAGATACTATAAAAATATCTTGTAAACTACATGTATAAACATAATTTGTCTCATGTAATTAATTTAGTCACTTTACATCCAAATCACAAAGTCCCCTTCTCCCAGACCTGTCCTTACAAATGGACAATGATCTCTCTGATTAAAGTTGAGTGACATTCTTTTATGAGTACAGAGGTATGTCACTACTTGTTGTTTTATTACTGTGCTACTTCAGCTGAATAAAAGAATTTTCTTTTAAGGACTATTACCTATAAGTACCAGAGATAATTCTATGCATCCATCCATCCATCCATCCATCCATCCATCCATCCATCCATCCATCCATCCATTCTTATATCTATCTATCTATCTATCTATCTATCTATCTATCTATCTATCTATCTATCTATCTATCTATCTATCTACCTACCTACCTACCTACCTACCTACCTACCTATCTATCTATCTATCTACCTACCTACCTACCTACCTACCTACCTACCTACCTACCTACCTACCTACCTATCTACCTACCTACCTATCTATCTATCTATCTATCTATCTATCTATCTATCTATCTATCTATCTACCTACCTACCTACCTATCTATCTATCTATCTATCTATCTATCTATCTATCTATCTATCTATCTATCTATCTATCTATCTAAGACAGCTCTGGTTTTTCTGAAACTTACTATGTAGAACAGTCTGTCCACTAACTCAGACATTTACCTGCCCATTCGCTGGGCCTCAGATTGCTGTTTATTTTAGCAGTTTTGGAGATGGGCTTCACCTCATTGAATGCTCCTTAAAACCAATCCAACAGGAGTTGATAGCACATTGTATTTGTGCCACTATCCCAGCAGTAGGCCTTACAGAAAGTTTGTTGTTGTAGGTCACAGGGTTTGTAGCTGGGAGATTCTGATGGGTCACTTTTCCCCTCCAGCAGTCTGTACAATACATTCCAATACCATTTTGTCCACATTTCTCTTATATTTGGGGTGCTTACAGAACCCTTTGAACAATGACTCAACAAACTCTAATATTGGAGATTCAATATGTAAAGTTGGACATTGCTTCACACACACACACACACACACACACACACACACACACACACACAAACACATAGACTACAGTAGTAGTGGCTTTTTAATGGGTCTTTAGTACTAGTTGTTCTTACCCCATCTTCCTTCGTTTACTCTGTGCTCACATCTCTCTCCTTATTTAATCCTTCTCTTCTACTTTTCTTTACCTCTTTATACCACTTTATAGTCACTTGTTAACTCCATATTCTCTGTGGTTATTCAGCTTAAAACATGCAAACAAAAACTTGAAAGCCAACAAATACATAAATCATATAGTATTTGTCTTTTGAAGGGTTACCTAACTAGGGGTGAATATTTCTAGCTTTACTGATTAAATTGCAGGTTTTACAATTTTCTTTATCTTAACAGCTGAATTATATTCTATTGTGTAAATGTTCCAATTTTTTGTGATCCATTTCACAGTTGATAAATACTCAGTCCACATAATCTACAAAGCTACACATAATATTGTACAAACATGATCCCTGTTGGTCCACCTGGGATAGCCTGCAGAGACAGGAACCTAGCATAACTGTAGTTTGAGAAGCTCCACCCAGCAGACAATAGAAAGAGATGCAGAGACTCAGGCCCAAATGATAGATGGAGTTTCAGGAATCTTAGGGAAGAGCTGGGAGAAGGATTGAGGGATTTGAGTTGGACAGGGACTCCACCGGATGACCAACACAGTCAACTAACTTTGACTGACTCATCAACCAAATAGTAATCCAGGCTGTACCTAGGCCCCCTGCACATATGTAGCTGAACAACAGCTTGGCCTTCAGAAAGGTTCCTCAAAGAGTTGGAGCAGGGTCTGTCTCTGAACCTGTTGCCTGCCTGGCTCCCTGTTGTGGATCTCATGCCCCTAAATGAATCGCCTTGTCTGGTAAAGAGGATGTGCCCAGTCCTTTAGTGACTTATAGTAAACATATAACTCTACAAACATTTTAAGAGAGTATTTTTTTCACCTTCAGCATGGACTTAGGCATACATGAAAGCCAAACCCACATTCCTCCTACATCCATCTCTTCAAGGGCATAAGCAAACTTCACATTAGTACCAGGGGTATTTTCAATTTCTACACTTAGGTTTCCTTTCCAATGAATCCTGTCATGAGCTGTACTGCACAATTTTTCTTTACATTCTAACTATAATTCATTATACACTTGTGATTTCATTATAACATATTTTTTTCTTGATTTTTAGAAAACTCTTCAAAAGTAGACTATCAATCACTGAACATGTATACAAAGAAATGACCTTCATGTCTGGATTCTTTTATTTAATATAATTTCTCTCACCTTGAATTAAGTTCTCAAGGTGGCCTGTAGTTTTTGAGCTTCTTGTTTCAAATCTCATTATAGAATTCTGATTTGAGATAAAAAGATATCATGCATGTATGTTTATTCATAAATATTATGTTTATTTTACATATGTATAAAATATATAAAAATGAACAATGCACACATATACACTTGCTTATCAAAAATTAATAATAAAGTAATAATTTAGCTTCCTCCTATATTTTCCTTTTCTGTTTAGATTCAGTGTGAGTAAAGGCTGGGATGAGAAACAAGCATTGTAATAATTATGAAATATTTGAATGTATATGTATTTCTTTTAAAATGTTTTCAGGTTTTAAATATCAAATTATATGATCTAATATATTTTCCTTAACTATTTAAAACAACACTAAAAATAGCCTCATATATGATTAAAAATGAATATCAAATAGACAATTTTTAGTTTTTCATCTGAAGGTAGACTAATTTTTCTATGTTTAGCAACACTTTGAAGTTTAGACTCACTATGATAGTTTTCTTTGTTTTAACTAGCAATTCCATATCCTTACTAAATACAGAAGAGGTATTTTTTTAACTAATTCAACAAATTTAGCGAAGTGGGGTATATATTTCCCACAGTCATTGTCAGTCAATCGACCTCACCCTTTGGTGACAGTTGGCTTACCAAGTAGACGACCAAGTAGGACAGAGCAGATCTAACTTTACTTCAAGTACTCAGAGCACTTAAAATTTCTTCACCAAGATTAGTAAATAACCTCCTTCTGCTTTCAAGTAAGTCTGTCAGTAGAGCTCATCTATTGTTTAGGAAGGACAAGAAGCAAGGTAAAGGGAGAATACAAGCTAAGTCTAGCGTTTAGCCAGTCTTTGTTTTGTATATACCCATATTTTAATCACTTGACCATTAACATTAATATTTTAATTTTAGTAAGTGATATTTGACAATATTTTCTTATGAACAAATTATTTAATAAAAGTTTTTTTCCTTCTATGTCTCTTTACATTATTATAATATGTTTACAATTTCAGTTTCTGGTAACTTAATGATTTTTCTTTGCAATATGTCTTTCTAAGTTTTATGATTATCTTGCAGATATTTTAATTTCAGGAAATTTGTTTTGTAACATATATTATTATTGTCCCAGAAAAATATAACATAACAGTAAATTGTCATGACTTTTAAAGAACTATTCCTGATATTCCTTAATTAAGTAGTTTGTTCATAGACTACTTTTTAGTTAATCACATGTTCTGCTACATCTCTAATAGTTAAAAACAATCTATTCTTAATGTTTTGCTTTTATTATATTTATTTTAATACCTGCTGCATCGTTGTCTTTTTGCCACATGGGACAGACACATCTTACTATGTTCATTTGCAGTCACCAGTCAATTTTCTCCAATTTTATCTAAAGCACTCTAATTGGTTAACTGGAATAGTAAAGTCAACAGTTTCTAAAGTGCCTATTGTGTTTCCAGTGGCATGCAACCATGTTATGTGCATCAAGTCCTAGGACCCACTTGATGAATGTAATATAGGCAAAGAGATAAACAATTTAAATATGCATTTCTTCTATTGTTTTATAGCTAGCACAGTTGATTTTTAAATTGATTGTAAAAAAGAATTATGTTCACAAAGATGAGTAAATCTCTCTTATATATTCATGGATTTAGTGATATATGTAATTATGAAAAAACAATCACTTAGTGTGATTTATTTAAAAGTGATAAATATGCTTAAAATGATTTTATTGTGGTTTGAAGCAGAATAATTAATACAAATACATCTATTTGTTGGTTAAAAACAAGCATTGTCTGGTAAAGTGATTTTAGAGATTTGTGTATTTAGGGCTGAGGAAAATCAGGCTAAGATTATATGTTCAGTACATGACATTCAATAAATGAATGATTGTATTTGATGATTATCTATTTCCCTACATTTGCAGTTAAACTGAAGAAAAGACAAGTTCTCAACATGTCAGACGTAGATGAACTGATAAGATCAATGTTGGAAGCCCGTCCTCAAAACGCCAACTCATAGATTGCATCTCCTGATTTCCATATGCCATTAGGTTTGTGCTATTTATCACAGGTCTTGTTTTCAGTTACAAAGCTCTTGTATATAAGAAAGCTACACTCTGGCCCATTTCTAAATCTAATCCCACGAAGTAATATACTTTCCAAAGACTTAACTGCTTTACATATTTATGAATTTCTCCACGGGCCCCCTAAGGGATTCATTTCTCAATTGTGTCATAAGACACCACAGTGTATGCTTGGCTTATTTTCCCATCAAGTATTGTTTCACAGCTACATGGTGTTTTCTATTTGTCGTTGTCTAGAGCAAGCTGAGGATGTAGCATTGACCCAGCCTGCTCACTGTGCAGGATTCATGCCTGCAAGCCCTGGGATATGTAAGACTTAGCACTGTACGCTTCTCTGTCATATCAGCAAGCTCATCTGCAGAAATACATTCTGACTGAGTAACCCTGAGGTAGACAGTGTTTAATTCTCCATTTCAAAATCTTCCAGGAATGGAAAAATGATTCAGCTGGAAGGCATCTGCCCTGTCAGCACCCTATTATCTTAACGCAGTGTTTACTCTGTTACTGGCTTCAGTTATCCTTACACAGTTTGATAATCATTTTGAAGCTAGCCTGGTGTATAACTTAACACTGGCTCACAGTGTGGGTATGTTTGGTTTTATCGTGATACCTATGGATTTCCATCTATTTTCCTTCCTGCTATCTCTGTTCTTTTCATTTGAGCTAATATACTTTCAAAAAGATGACACAGGAGGAAAGGATTTTCAAAGATTGGTAAGCCATTTGTTAATAATATTTAATGCTTTTTAAAGCAGCAATTACCAAAGTATTGAGTATAATGTTCCCCATATCTAAACACAGTTAAAATGGTATTTCAATATACTCATAAATATCTTAAAATATGTCAAACATAATTCAAATGATGAAAGGAAATCATATTATTCTTCCAAATAAAATAATTTCTTTAGCAAAAATTTAGCATTATGTATGTTTGTGCATATCTATAATATACTCTGTGCAATTTCATGATATTAATATTAATAAAAAGAAAAATACTTTTTGCAAATATAGCTATTCCTAAACAGCTTATTGTGACATTTAACCATCAACCAAATAAAACACAAGTTGTGTATGATAAGGAAACAGAAAATAAATAAATGTAGAAGAGCAAAAATAATTTAACTGATTGTAATACTAAATACATTTTTCACAAAAGATATATAAATAACCAGAACATATAAATAATAAATATACGTGAGCAATTTTATATGCATATATATATAATTTCATTATCAACATTATAATGATACATTAAGAATCTGTTTTCTTTGTCATGGTCATGATTCTAATGGTCAATTTTAATACAAACATTTTATGCTACTATTTCTAAATTGTTTTATCATTTTATTACTAAATAAATATTTCTTATGTTTTTGTTTTTTTCTTGGTATTGGTTTTGCAGGACAGAATTTCTCTGTAACAGCTCTGGCTGTCTCAGTACTCTTTGAAGACCGCACTAGCTTTGAACTCACAGAAATCTGAGTACTTCTGCCACCCAAGTGTTGGGATAAAATAATGCCCACCACTCCTAGCTAAATAAATTCCTCTAGAGTTTGAATTCACACCATCTTGTATAACATGTTATATTTTTAATACTAAAATAAACCATATCAAATCATGACTATATCGGTTTTCTTTAGTACCATTTAAGAACATTTACTGAAACATCTATTGTACTCATGTATAAAATGTTTAAAATTCCATTGAAATAATGTACTTATGTTTTTCTCTTAAAAGTTTTTTGGACTACATATTTTGGCAAAGAATTTCATATTGGATTTGAGAACTTTTTTGAAATTTATGTATTTCAAGGATCAAATCTTTGATTTAGTTAGATACTTATGTTGCTATCTAACTTTAAGTTTTCTTTCTAGCTTCCTTTTCATTTCAATGAACCAAATTTTCATAAAATGTATGACTACATGCATAGTAATGTATGAATATGGAAAGAGAGTGCATACCACCCTCTATTATCTTATTTATATGTACATGTGCACATGATTGTGTATGTAAATATGTATGCGTAATGCTTGGACACATTTTTATATGCACAGGACATGAATGAATGTATGTTTGAAAGTATATATGCATGTATATTTATGCAAAGATGGTTTACATTTTGTGGCATGGGGTGTGGTGTGTGTTTGGGCTGTTCTGGTATATGCACAATGTCGGGTATGTTTGTTTTCAAGTGTGTGTTATGTTTTTATGTTATGTGTGTGTTAAGTACATATGCAGGTGTTTGGGTGGGAAGGTGTAGGTGTGTGTATGGTTGGATGTGTGGGCATATAGCATCTGAGGACCATTTTAAAAAATCTACCACTATCTGGGTATCTTGATCAATTGCTTCATGGTCAATTTCAGAAAGCAAGGCATCATAAAGAAAAGATCGTTGTGAAATTTCTGATGAAGATTCCTTATCATACTCCATTTCCTACTTATTTTGAGATAGGTTCAGATAATCTTTTGTTTCCTTTAACTTATACGTTGACCATCTCCATTTTTATCTCCAGAAACGAAAAGAAGGAAGAACAATAACAAGAAAAATCCAATGCAATGTTCCTAGACCACAACGTTTCAATAAAGGTTTCCAGTGCTGAGTGAGAGTCTGAGATAGATTCACTTACATTGTGTCATGGTCATCACAGGCTGTGTAAGAGCCTGAATCACTAATTGACTGAAAAGGTAACTTTGTTCAGTGTCACAAAACAATTAGAATCCCAATGTCCTGTTCCTTTTCTCTAAACCAGTAGGGACTCTGTTCCCTAGTCCATGAATCTGTGGTTTGTATTACATAAAATTTTTCATGTAACCATAAAACAAAGGCTCACCCTTGAGAGAAGGTCTGTCCTGAAAGAGAGGGGGCAGCAGGTAACATTTGACTGTCCCTCAGCAGGTTTCCCACTACCTGCTTTGGTTGACCATAGTTCTGTTCTCTGATTGCTTTTATCTGTCTGTCTATTTGCCTGTCTGTCTGTCTGATTGTTTACACTAGAACCTCAGTAAAATTCCCTAACCTTGTGAAGTGAGGAGTGAAGATGCTTGCAAGGAGGTTAAGTGCCAGAAGGAACTTGGTAACTATCAGAGAACTTGCAAAGGGGAAAGATCTGAGGCATTCTGGTGAGCTGACTACAGCCATCACTGAACAGGGATAATCCCTAATGCTTCCTTGGTTAATATTCATTTTCCTCCTTCTGACTATGTGCCAAAATCCTCAAATAGTTTCATATATATATATATATATATATATATATATATATATTCATATATATTCCCATCTACAAAATGTCAGTCATAATTTAATCAGCAATGCAAAAATGTGAAAATCTTGAAGAGAAAAAAATAAATTAGTTTTATTAACCAACATTGAGGATATACAACTTAACATGTGTTAAAAAAAAACTTGAGAATGATGTGTGTGTGTATGTGTGTGTGTGTGTGTGTGTCTGATATTTTGAATATGAACTATTGAACTATTGGGAATATTATATATATATATATGTAATTTTAAATAGTGACAAAGTGTTCCTTTTAAATTGCCAAGAAGTACTTACTTTTGGATAGATGACAGGTAAAAATAATTGTTTTTAAAGTGAAAGTTTTCACAGTATTGAATATTTTTCTCAATGAATCGCTCTCATGTCATTATGAACATAAAAAAGTTTGAATAGTATTTTTCAAGACATGCCTATTTAAAGATCTACTGTCCCTTAATTTTTAACTTTACCTTTGCAAAAATCTTGTTATATTTCAGCTTCACATTTTAAATAATATTATAAAAAAATGAAGATAATATCTAACGTCATTGTCTTTATAGGAACATAGAATAAATGTCACAATGCACATACAGTCATAGGAATAGAGTCTATTAGAAAACAAACACACATGCATACAGACACTTATGTTTGTGTGTGTGTGTGTAAATTTATGTATTAATTATCACTGCAATAATTTTATTGAATGAATTTATAAAAAGTCAGCTACTTGTATTACATTCTATAAAAAGAAAGTAAACACTATTTTAATGCAGCTCTAATAGGCTTTTCTATAATTTTATTCAGCTCAGCAGAAAAATATAAAGGTATTTCTTTTTATTCTTACCAACAAACATTGTTTCACCTTTTCCATCAGTGTTAGACCTTTTAAATATTATCCTAAAAATAATTTCGCATTGTGTTTTCAAATCCTCTAATGTTTCTAAATTATTATAAAGCCATAGAGTCATGGGCCCATATATTAGGATATTGAATCACAATATGTGAACATATATGTACATTTGCATAATGAAAATGGAGCTCTTTGTTCATCATAATACATTATGAATTTTATCTCACACTGAAAAGCTCTAGTGGTTCCTATATTTAAATTCTGCATTAGTGTTTTAGCTTCTATAATAATATTCCAATTCCCTCTTCTTAAAATGAAGATTTATATACAGCTAAGAGTGTCCATTTGGAACTCTAAAATTAAGAACAGATATGATGGTAAGTAAACAAAAGATTAACTGGTGATTTCATTTTAATATGTTTGATTTACAGAAAAAAGTAAGAAGTATAATAAAATGAAGATAAAGACTGAAGTGTGATAATATGCTACAAATAAACTACTAGAATAGCTGGTTTAAACACAGAGCATTGCAGCAAGAGGATAGGGGGCTTATGTCTGTGAAACCAGGAAAGGGAATAACATTCAAAATGTAAATAAAAAACTGTCCAAGAAAAAAAAGAAAAGATAACAAAAGCCATTATTTATATAAGTTATGAATTTGTCAAAATCCAATTAATATCCAAATCCCCAAAGCAGATATCAAAAGAGATACCACTGAATTTTTTCAACAGTTGTGAGTGTGTGTGTGGAGGGGTGAATGATCATGTGTTCCAAAATAAGGATGTGGAGGACAGTATTCAGGTTCTAACATGTGGGATCCTTATATCAAACTTGGATTTTAAGGCAAAGTTCTCAATACATTTACCCACAGAGCTGTCTCTTGTGCTTCCTGACAACAAGAAAAGAATGCAAATATAACCCAAAATTTGTAAAAGGAAAGGATAATAAAGGTCAGAACAGAAACAAATATGAGAAAATAACACAAGTCCACACACAGAACAAACAATCTAGTAAGGATTAGGGGGAAGAAGTAAACAAAATCAAAGCAATAGTAAGAAAAAAAGGAGAAAATTCAAATAAACAAATAGAAAACATTAATATATTATAACTGATCCCAAAGAAATACAGGTCCTTTAGAAATACTGTTAATAAATATGTATATATCTGAAAAAATTGAAAAAGAATGAACACATATAACATTTATCAAAAATTGTAGAAATAGGAAGTCCAAGCCAATTTAAAACTAGCGACAAAAAATTACTACAATCTTCACATCAGAGAAAATCTTAACAAAAAGGAGACTACAGTATTGATTTATACCACATTTGGCGAATATTTGTTAATTTTACTTTCCGTGTCTATGGCTTTGGTTCATATGATCACTCAGCTGGCTATGACCTTGGAATTCACCCTCAGCATTGTACTGTTTTGTAGCTAAATTATTGAATTACTAGGCTGTGACTTCATATCTTGAACTATTTTTGTTGGGGTTTTAGGTTTTTATTTAAAACAAACTAAACAAAACAAAACTTCTTGGGAAACATCCACAAATGCCCTAGTGTTTAAAACTGGTTAATCTTCTTTAAATGGACTTGGTTTGAATCCCAGAGCCTATGTCAACCTCTTTGAACAGATACTGATCACTTGTTTTTCACTTCTAGAGAAAGCATCACATATTTCTGGAATCCATTGTCACCCCCAAACAAGTCTCTCTTTCTCTTTCTTCTCTTCTCTTCTCTTCTCTTCTCTTCTCTTCTCTTCTCTTCTCTTCTCTTCTCTTCTCTCCTCTCCTCTCCTCTCCTCTCCTCTCCTCTCCTCTCCTCTCCTCTCCTCTCCTCTCCTCTCCTCTCCCCTCCCTGTTCCTCCCCTCCCTGTCCCTCTCTCTCTGTCTCACTGTCTCTCTGTCTCTCTGTCTGTCTGTCTGTCTGTCTGTCTGTCTGTCTCTCTCTCTCTCATGCATGCACGCACACACATACACAGAAACACACACATACACGCACACAGACACACACACATATACATAAATATATATATATGTATATATATATGCATGGTCAGAAGCATCAATACATGTTGATGAGCACTAATGAATGAAGTGAATGAAGAGTTAATGTTGCAATTCCAAAATGAAATGATATTTGGATATAAAAAGCAATGTAGACCAATTTTCTGTAATATTGTGAATAATACAAGTATGGTAATTGCAATGCTTCAGACACAGAAGTATATCACATTATTTCACTTATGTGTAGATTATATACTCGTTGACGACATAGAAATGAAGATAAAACAATAACTCTAGACAGTAGGATACTACATGATTAAGAGGAAGTATAAAAATAAATTAATAAATACTAATTTATAGCGAGATATGAGTAATCAAATTTGTTTGATACCACAGTCTGATAGCTATGGGTAACAAAAAGATTCCTTACATTTAAATAACATAGAGGAAAACAATAGTCTTTGTCACCATTAAATAAATATTTAAGCCAGAAGATGGTCAAAATGGGTTATATGTACTTTTCCCCAAGGCTGAACCCTAAGTTTGACCACTGGGTCTGACATGGTGGAAAGACAGAATATACACCTGAAAGTCTGGCCTCTGTTCTTCATGGTAAACATTCAAGCAAACACTCAGACATGGGCACATCCTGCACACATGCAGGAATTCATAATAATGATTTTTAAGATTTAAGTGAAATAATAAATATTCGATGATAAAGGCATACTGAGTCTGATTTGAAAAAATATACAAGCATAAAATCACATTACAATTGGAATATACAGAGTTTTACATATTCATACATAAGTTAAAAATTTAAGTTTTGAAAAATTATACAGCAGTAGAGAACTTCCATAGCATATAGGATGCATGCATTTAATTACCAGTACCACCAGTATAAAATTAGTTAATTAATTTTAAAAAAACAGTTATTTTTCTTCATACACACACATATATTGTATGAAGAAATATATTTCAATGATTAGTTTTCTCACAGTTGAAAATTATGTATATTATGATATAAATTTTGATTTTTAGTTTTCTTAAATATTTCATTTAAATTATACATAGAATTCATACTAAAATGCCATCTATAAAATATTTCAGAATAAGTCTAGAAATTGTCAGATAAATCATCTCTATTAGATAATTTTTTCTCACTTTATATTCAAATAAATGTATTTATTATCTATTTTCTTGGGCTGGAGAGATGGCTCAGTGGTTAAGAGCACCCGACTGCTCTTCCAGAGGTCATGAGTTCAATTCCCAGCAACCACATGGTGGCTCACAACCATCTGTAAAGAGATCTGATGCCCTCTTCTGGTGTATCAGAAGACAGCTCTGGTGTATCAGAAGACAGCTACAGTGTACTTATATATAATAAATAAATAAATAAAAATAAAAAATAAGAGACTTTATTTAAAAAAAATTATCTATTTTCTTCATATTTGAAATTATTAGCTCTTCTATAATGAAAATACAAGTATTCTAGCCCTTATTTAAATGTAATGTTCTAAATACATTATAATGAGAAGCTCATTATTTTGTTGCTTTCCATGTACTTCAGAGAAAGTACATGTATATTTGCTTACAATTATTTTAATTACTTTATAACTTCTTTTTTTTATTATTAACTTGAGTCTTTCTTATATACATTTCGAGTGTTATTCCCTTTCCCGGTTTCCGGGCAAACATCCCCCTAATCCCTCCCCCTCCCCTTCTTTATGGGTGTTCCCCTCCCCATCCTCCCCCCCTTGTCGCCCTCCCCCCAACAATCTAGTTCACTGGGGGTTCAGTCTTAGCAGGACCCAGGGCTTCCCCTTCCACTGGTGCTCTTACTAGGATATTCATTGCTACCTATGGGGTCAGAGTCCAGGGTCAGTCCATGTATAGTCTTTAGGTAGTGGCTTAGTCCCTGGAAGCTCTGGTTGCTTGGCATTGTTGTACTTTTGGGGTCTCGAGCCCCTTCAAGCTCTTCCAGTTCTTTCTCTGATTCCTTCGACGGGGGTCCTATTATTTATAGATTATAACGATAGAAACTCATTTTTATAGTTCCAGAATCTAGAACATCCAAGGATAAGTACAAGGAATATTTAGGATCTGGAATGGATCTCATTTTACAGTTCATAAATAGAACCATATAACTGACTTCACAAAGGAAAGAATATGAATAATACAGAAGTTAAATTACTATTGTATTAGTTATTTTTTGTTTCTATAGAAAACACCCAGGAAAAAAATCTTAAAAAAGAAAAAAAAATATTTGTTGCCAAAGTTTTTTGTTTTTTGTTTTTTTTTTGTTTTTTTATTAACTTGAGTATTTCTTATATACATTTCGAGTGTTATTCCCTTTCCCGGTTTCTGGGCAAACATCCCCCTCCCCCCTCCCCTTCCTTATGGGTGTTCCCCTCCCAACCCTCCCCCAATTGCCGCCCTCCCCCCAACAGTCTAGTTCACTGGGTGTTCAGTCTTAGCAGGACCCAGGGCTTCCCCTTCCACTGGTGCTCTTACTAGTTGCCAAAGTTTTAAGGCTATGTCACTTCTCTCTCTTTTGCCCCCAACCCCCACTGGATTTTTTTTTATTTACATTTCAAATGTTAACCTCTTTCCTGGTTTCCCATCCATGAACCCTCTATCCCTTCCCTCTCTCTCTTGTTCCCAACCACCCACCCCTTCCCACCTCCCTGCCTCTGCCCTGACATTGCCCTAAACTGGGGTTCCAGCTTTGGCAGGACCAAGGACTTTTCCTCCCATTGGTGCCCAACAAGGCCATCCTTTGTTACATATGCAGCTGCAAACAAGGGTCTTTCCATGTATAGTCTTTGGATGGTCGTTTAGTCACTGAGAGCTCTAGTTCATTGGTATTGCTGTTCTTATGGGGTTGCACACCCCTTCAGCTCCTTCAAAATTTTCTAACTTCTCCAAAGGGGACCCTGTTCTCAGTTCACTGGTTTACTGCTAGAATTTGTCACTGAAGCTGTCATGCTCCTGCAGAGCCTCTCAGAAGACAGATCTATCAGGCTCCTGTCAGTATGCACCTCTTGGCATCCTCAATATTGTCTGGGTTTGATGGCTGTATGTGTATGGGCTGGATCCCCAGGTGGGGCAGGCTCTGAATGGCCATTCCTTCAGTCTCTGCTCCAAATTTTGTCTCCATATCTCCTCCTATGAATATGTTTGTCCCCTTTTTAAGAAGGACTGATGCATCCACACTTTGGTCGCCCTTCATCTTGAACTTCATGTGGTCTGTGGGTGGTATTTTTGATAATCTGAACTTTCTGGCTAACATCTACTTATGTTATATATGGTTTCTTTTCTTTTTTTTTTTTTTTTGATTGGGCTATCTAAATCAGGATGATATTTTCTAGTTCCATCCATTTGCCTATGAACTTCATGAAGTCATTGTTTTTAATATCTGAGTAGTACTCCATTGTGTAAATGTACATTTTCTGTAGCCATTCCTCTGTTGAAGGACAAGTGGGTTCTTTCCAAATTCTGGCTATTATAAAGAAGGCTGCTATGAACATAGTGGAGCATGTGTCCTTGTTATATGTTGGAGCACGTTTTGGGTATAAGCCCAAGAGTGGTGTAACTGGATCCTCAGGTAATACTATGGCCAATTTTATAAGAAACCTGGAGAATGATTTCCATAGTGGTTGTACCAGCTTACAATACCACCAGGAATGGAAAGTGTTCCTCTTTCTCCACATCCTCCCAGCATGTGCTGTCAACAGAGTTTTTGATCTTAGCCATTCTGACAGGTGTGAGGTGAAATCTCAGGGTTGTTTTGATTTGCATTTTCATGATGACTAACAATTTTGAACATTTCTTTACATACTTCTCAGCCATTTTATAGTCCTCAGCTGTGAATTCTTTGTTTAACTCTGTACCCCATTTTTAATAGGGTTATTTATGCTCTCGAATCTAACTTCTCAAGTTCTTTGTATATATTGGATATTAGCCCTCTATCAGATGTAGGATTAGTAAAGATTTTCTCCCAATCTTTTGGTTGCTGTTTTGTCCTAACCACAGTGTCCTTTGACTTACAGAAGCTTTGCAATTTTATGAGTTCCTATTTGTCGATTCTTGATTTTAGAGCACAGGCCATTGGTGTTCTGTTCTGGAAATTTTCCCCAGCACTCATGTGTTTGAAGCTCCTCCCTACATTTTCTTCTATTAGTTTGAGTATATTTGGTTTTATGTAGAAGTTTGTGATCCACTTGAACTTTAGCCTTGTACAGGGCTGTAAGAATGGATTTATTTCCATTCTTCTACATGCTAACCACCAGTTCAACCAACACCATTTGTTGAAAATGCTATCTTTTTTTACTGGATGGTTTTAGCTCCCTTGTTAAAAATCAAGTGAGTGGGGCTGGGGATTTAGCTCAGTGGTAGAGCGCTTACCTAGGAAGCGCAAGGCCCGGGGTTCGGTCCCCAGCTCCGAAAAAAAGAACCAAAAAAAAAAAAAAATCAAGTGAGCACAGGTGTGTGGGTTCATTTCCTGGTCTTCATTTTTATTCCTGGTCTTCTCTGTCTCTGTACTAATTCCATACATTTTTATCATTATTGCTCTGTAATACAGCTTGAGGTAAGCATCGGGGCTTCCCCCAGAAGTTCTTTTATCATTGAGGATAATTTTTGCTGTCCTGGGTTTTTTGTTATTACAAATATATTCGCAAATTACTGTTTCTAACTCTATGAAGAATTCAGTTAGAATTTTGATGGGGGTTGCATTGAACCTGTAGACTGACTTTGGCAAGATGGCCATTTTTACAATATTGAGTCTGCCAGTCCATGAGCATGGAAGATCTTTTCATCTTCTCAGATCTTCTGAAATTTCTTTCTTCACAGACTTGAAATTCTTGTCATACAGTTCTTCACTTGCTTGGTTAGAGTCACACTGAGGTATTTTATGTGACTATTGTAAAGGGTGTTTTTTCCTTAATTTTTTTCTCAGCCTGTTTATCCTTTGAGTAGAGGAAGGCTACTGATTTCTTTGAGTCTATTTTATACCCAGCCACTTTGCTGAAGTTGTTTATCAGGCCTAGTAGTTCTCTTGGTGGATCTTTTGGGGTCACTTACTTATACTATCATATCATCTGCAAATAGTGATATTTTGACTTCTTACTTCCCAATTTGTATCCCTTTGACCTACATTTTTTTTTCTGATTGCTCTGGCTAGGACTTAGAGTTCTATCTTGAATAAGTAGGGAGCGAGTGGACAGCCTTTTCTAGTTCCTTATTTTAGTGGATTGCATCAATGGAAGGTAGAGTGGCAACAGTGAGTGATGGAAACACACACTGTTCCTGTTTTCAGAGAGCAGCACAGCAAGGTAGTCAGGCCACTTGTAAAATTTCAGTATGCATTGCCTATTTTACTACTAGGTTTCTATTTTCTTCATATTTTGACATTTTGAGAGATTAGATTTTGGCCTTGTATTGCATCAATTTCATTATTTATTAGGATGACTATATCTTAAATTGACGTTTTCTTTTGTAATTAAGAGGCTTTTTATTTCCATGAAATATATTTTGCAACTTTTAGTCTTATTTTCTGAGTGACTGCAAGCATAATATTTAGTATGGGTTTCTTATGTAATCTATATAATAGTGAATTCTGTCCTCTCCATAAAAGAAATGGTTGTAGACCTAAACATGCAGTTCTCAAAGGTGGGAAGAGAAATGTCTAATAAACATTTTTAAAAGTTTTCAATACTAGTAACCACAAGATCTAATGCTTTTATTTCTTCTCATTCCAATCTAGAGGGATGCTGTCATCAAGTAACAAAAGGCCAACATGTTTTATTGAAAATTGAATGAAAAGAAACCGTTATTTATTGTTGATTTAATATGAAGAGGCAATGCCAGTATTGGAATAATAGTTGTTATGTCATTCCTCAAGAAGCTAGAAATGGACATAACATATGATGAGTTATACCATTCCTAAATGAATATGTATACTACAGCTGTGATATAAGCTCAATAGCACATTACTGATCTATTTATAATAGCTATGAGATGAAATTAGTCTACTTGTCCATCAAATAAATTATATTCAACAATAATATTTAAATATATGCATAAAATATTAGGTATCTCTAACCTATTCAAAGTATGTCCTCAAGTTGTTGACACTTAAAGGAAATCCCAAAAAAAAGTTAGAGAGTCTCATGCAAAATGCATTCCTGAAGAGCAATCTCAAAGTACATATTCTAACTTGACATATTTGAAGAATGTAAAGAAGCAACATATAGTCAGCTGTCATTACAATGTTTTTTCAGTAGGTACACAAAACAGGTTGTGATATGGGTATATTCAGTAATTTTTCAAATTATATAAAACCTGACATTACCTGTAGACCTTTACAAAGTGTAATATCCAGACTCTAGTACTAAAAATGCTCAACAGTTAATATTCCATATATCCCAGACATGTGATATTTAAAACAATTTTTCCAGCTTTGTTCTAGAAAATCTGGCATTATCCTCTCATTAATTTTAATCATCTGATATCAAGTTTATTTATGTATTTATTGTGTTTGGGTTTTTTTTTTTTGTTCCTTTGAATGTACCTGTTTGTGTATGTAAGGGTTGGTGTCCATATCTGACATTATTCAAATGCAGGTCAGTGAATTCCAACTTCTTTGTGAAAGGGTTACTCTTTTGTTTCTGCATATGCCAGACTAGCTAGTTTGTGGTACTCTAGTGAATGGCTTGCTTCCCTTTCATGTTTTTCCATAGGATAGATGGAATTACAGATATAACCCAACATGTCCTGCATTAACTGGTTTGTAGATTCTGAGTCTAGGAATCTTTAAACTTTCTAGATAGAAGCATTGCCAAGTCACACTCTAATTTTCCATGAACTGAAACTTATTTTCTTTAAGGATAGTTTCTCTTCATCATAAACTATTTCTCTGAATTTTATCTCTATCTGACTAACCCGTGTTGCTTTTGATGTCTTATGTACAAGCATTGTTTTAGAATCTACTGAGGAGTCTACCATTACAAGGTTTGCATGATTTTCACCCCATTTTATATAGCTCTTCTCTTCTCATATTTTATGGGATAAGTATCAATAAATAAATACAAGTTGGAGAGAAAAGAGCCTAAGTTGTATGAAAATTTATATCCTCTTCTTTTCATTGATGCTGCCAAAGTTCACATAGCTTACCTATTTTGTTAGTACATTCGGCTTTTTAAATAATAATCTTCTTAATTCAGGAAAAAGATTATACAATACTCTTTTGTAACCTCTACCAAAAAACACAGTGCCAGTTACTGAGATGTAATGCTAATAACATGTTGACCTGTTTAAATGGATATGAAGAAGTTGGGATGTATGAAAAACAAAAGAATATTTTTTAACGGTGTATTTATTTGTATTTAAAATTCTTGCTTTTAATGCTCATCTTCCACCACCCGTCTGGTATACTGTGGATTAAATTTACACAAATCCAGTTAAGGTCACTTCTGTAACACAGCAACAATGATTTTACCAATACAGTCTGAAACAAATTGAGGTCAGTGTGCATTTTCTCATAGCCTTGCTCTTCGCTTTCTTCCATGAACTGCAGAAGGTTTCAATTTACTGAAGCACTGAGGTAGGTAAGATCCAATCAAAGTAAAAGGAAAATCAATACATGCTAACCTCGGAGGGCTAAATAGTAGTGACATCAGTCACCAGGAAAACTTGTTTGCAGGTTTGAAATACTATTGTTCTGTAAAGCTATAGGAATGAAACTGTGACTCTGATCTGTTATAAATTATTTTCCACTAAAATACTAAAAATTACCAAAAAAGATAACCAAGTAACTCACCTCTCTGGGTAGAATGGTGTATGGCAAAGAGGGAAAAATCTGACTATACAGGATTGGGAAAAAAATGTCACTGAATTATAGTTAGTATAGTCTAAACTTCATAAATGTTTGTGATAACATTTATATAAATATTTCTCTTTTGATCAATGCTTTTATTGGCCACATCAAAGCAGTTCATATATTTTTAAAAAAGTATAAGAAAAGAGGAATCAAATTAAAGCCAAAAAAAGTTATGTCATCAAATGTTATATTCACATATATCCCAACTTCCTTATAATGATTTAAACATGTGAATAATTTATTAGCATTATGACTCAGTAGTACCTCAATTTTGAGTATATTTGCATCTATAAGAACGTAAGAGTTAATATTATTTCTGCTTGTACATTTAAAATATAATGCTACCTATTAAATATGATGGTATAAGTAACTTAAAATGCCAAGAGAACATTAATAATTAATTACATATTTATTAACTGGGCTTGGCAGTATAGTAGTTCAAGGTCACCTGGAGTTACAAAGTGAGACTTCAATAAAGCTAGAAACACCAAGGTGTTTAATTAAAGAAAGAAGGAGGAGAGAAGCATTAAGGAAGGGGTGGGAGGTGAAATGGAAGGAAGGGAAGAAGAGAAAGGAAGGTTTGTATCTACTGAAATGGTTAAATCACTCAAATAACAATATAATTGTGTCACAATATATTTTGATTTATTTTAACAACATTGATATTATTCTTCCCCTCCACAAGCCTCCTATCCCTTCCTCCCTCCCCCCAGCCTCTTTGAGGGTGCTCCTCCACTCCCGCCTCAGCGGCCTAGTGTTCCCCTATCCTGGATCATCAAACCTCCACCGTACCAAGGGGTTCCCAGTGATGCCACATACGGCAATCCTCTGCTATATATCCATTTGGAGCCATGGGTACCCCCTGTGTACTCTTTCGTGGGTGGTTTAGTCCCTGGGAGCTTTGGGGTCTGATTGGTTAATGTTGCTCTTCTTAGGAGGCTGAAAATCCTTTCAGCTCCTACTGTTCTTGCCCTACCTTCCCCATTGGGGTCCCCAAACTTAGTTCAATATTTGGCTGTGTATATCTGCACCTATATTGGTCTGGCTCTGGCACAGCTTCTCATGGGACAGCTAAGTGTTTAGATAATCATTTTATTTGGAAACTTTGTGCCACAAAAATCATCCTAATATATTTAATTCCTAGAAACTTAAATTTTGTGTAAGTTAAAGTCTTGTATTCTGTTACTTATTCTATACAAATACCAAATAATTCTATGCATGGCATTTATTTAAAGTAATTGCATAGAATACACAAGCTTGAATTCATGTCAATATCTTAAATATTTCTCTCCTCTTTTCTTTTCATACTTTCCTAGTTATCCTTTCATTTACAATTTTGCTATTGGTTCCTCTTTCTATTGTTTCACTTATGCACCCAATATTTGAACCAACTCTTTAATGTAGCAGAGACATAAATTCCAGATATTCCTCATATTATAGCTTAAGCAGACTGGGTTTTTGAGAAATGTCTGGTTTTCCCAGAGAAGATTATGATTCATCCAGAAAGGAAATGGGTTTTAAGACAGGATACCTGAACCAGGAAGGTGAAGATTACATATCATCGCTGAGGGGCAGACACATGTAAGGACATTGCCTATGATTAAAAAAGTCTTTGCCACATGAATCAGGTTGGGACCAGATGGATACTGGCCTCTCTTACTTTTACCCTTTCTTTTTCATCTGAGGCCTCATAAAAATTTGATTTAATATCTTGCCTGATCTCATCTCTTCCAGGTGTGATGCATAATAGGGTCAAGCAGTTAGTGTATTAATGTGAAAGCAAAACTCCCTGAGAACTGCTATTACCTTGTTAACCGACTGGAGCTCTCAAGGGGACGATAAACAGTGGGATACCATGACATGTGGTCCAATGAATTCTTGCTGCACTTTTTCTCCAGGACACTTTCTCTTCTTTGATAACTGGGATCATTTAGTCTCAGCTTCACTTAAGCCCTTTCCTTTTAGATTGCTTGGATTGAATTTGGGGATTTGTACGTGCTAGGCAAGCACTGTACTGCTAAAAGATGATTCCAGGACCATTTAAAGTTTTAAAAATAGAGATATAAGTTGGGCATGGTGACACATGCCTTTAATTGCAGCACTTAAGAGGTAAGAGTAGATTGATCTCTATGAGGCACAGGTGTACACATCCCATATTATGACCCAGGCCAGCAAATGCTGCAAAATCAAAACAAAATAAATATATCTTTAAGTAGTAAAGAAAATGTTTGGAAGGCACATATAATTTTTTCTTCAAGTTAAACAAAATATGTGGGGGCTATAATATTTCATTAAAAGTACATTGATGGTAAACTGGAAACCCATTCTGTTATGTCAAATAACCTTCCACTTGTGTCATTGATATATTGCTAGCATGAATGTAAATTTTACTCCCTACTATGGTCAAAACTCAACACTAGATGATAGAATATCTTACTGTGTGTGACATACTCTCTATGGTTATGGTAAGCAATACTAAGGACATTTTATTGTTTGCTTGTTTATACTTTTAAAATTTATTTATTCTTTGACAATCCCCTACATGCTTATCATGTAGGAAATTATCTGGTTTCTCTTTTTTCTATACTTTTTCTCTCCATCACCTTCCTCCATTAAACATCTTTGCCCAACTTCATCTCTATACTACATGATGATATTATTGTATTGGGTGTGGGGGGGCAAATTTTAAGCTAATTTTTCCTTCTTGTGTTTTACAGCTTTTTAAGCCATATAAAGTCATACCCACCATGGTTTTTATAGAGCCCATGAAAACTATGTTTACAGGTCAGCAAGATCTACATTGATATCCATGATCTTGAATGGGGGAACACACTTGTAAAAAGGAAAACAAGTAAGAGGCAGAGGTGTATTGAAAGAATTCACCCTCTACAACGACAATTAGCCACTTTAATTTTAAACATAAATTTCTCATGATAAAAAAACAAAACTTATGTACCATGAAACATCATAGTAAGAAACACTCATTTGTTGGAAGAAAATTTCTATTGGGAAGGGGTCTTGTGCAATATTTGGATCCTTTGTTGAAGATACATCACAGCTTTCCCATTGTTGTCAATGATTCTAACCTCCCCTTTGTTAGTTTTCAGCCAGTATGTCACAGCTTCTAAATAATACCTTGAAACCTCACAAAATTCTAGCCTAGTAGCATATACAGCTAGAATAAATGACTAGCTACTGAGGGGAAGAACTGATGCCTTTCCACAATGTTTGGTTATGTCTTTATAAGTGAAAAAATGAAGAAAAAGCAAGAGTCTCCAGTCTTTTTTAGGTTAAAAAGTAAAAAGGCAGACCATAGGTATAAGAAAAATAAGTGACAGAGAAACTATGCTGTCTCAGAAGAGGAAGGTTTGGATACCCAGTAAAAATGATGATCACTATAGCTTCTGTCTCCAGTCTCCCTCCAGAACCAATGGCCAAGAGTCATTCCCACATGGAAAATATTGCCTTATATAGGAAATCAAAACAAAACAAAAACAAACAAACAAATAAAAACAACGAAAACCCCCAACTTGTCCTGTATCCCTTGAGTACTCTGAAGTTGGACTCTGAACTTATTCCTGGCACAACTTCTACAATCCCTGAAGTTCTGCAGGGTAAAGATGTGAGAAAGGCTCTTTTATTCCTAACCTCATTGTGATTCCATGGCTTCTTCAGACACAGTTCTCCCTGTTTTCTGTATGGCCTCTCCGTTTTAGGACCTAATCCTATATGGCTCAGTTAGGAAGATTTTATGGTTTGTTACCTATGGGTTAAATGTGCCTTGGGAGGAAGGGTACAAGTTTGGATTACTTTTGGGCTCTGAGAAAAACATGGAGTATGAGTGATTCTGAGTGGCCGTGGTTGACAAGGAGCTAGGGCTTATATGGTAGAGAAGCTGATGCCATTTCCACTCTGTTTTATGAAATCATCTAAATCATTAACATAATTAAAATCAAAGTGCCAGGTTCTGGCTAATGACTGTCATTGTCCAGTATACAGACAAACCAAAATTCCATCAAAAAGTAAAGGAAAATCACAAGTCTTAATTTTTCTTATTGGAGCTTACAGACAAAGGAGAGTACATTGGCATAGATGATTTAGAATTTATGGAGGATGCAGGATCAAGGTAAAATGGAAACTAGACCTAGATAATGCAGGCATCCCTTGAGTTTTGGATTAACCTAAGGTACCGGGAAGGTAGAAAAGAAGTACTTACACTTTTATTTTTCAGAAGTGAAGAGTTGGGGGACACATACTATAATATTCCCAAACAGTTGAACAATTGGGGCTTGTGAAAATTTTCCAGGACTATTGACCATGTGAATCTCAAGATGAGATGAGGAAAAGGCTCTCCTAAGACCCCAAGTCCTAGCCTAGGTACCTTTAATCTGGAACTCCTGAATTATCTTGTGCCATCATTTGGCTGCAGTAGACATATGGTCTGATTAGATAGATGGAAAGTGACCTCTCATCTGGAGGTCAGACTGTGTCAGAACAAAACAGACTCAAGTGAGAAAAGAAACAAAAGATGAAAGATACGGACGGCTCCTGGAGAAGGAAGGGCTGCATTCCCAGGCATAATGAGTGCACCAAATTGGGTTTATCGTGATTACCAATAAATCCCCGGAAATGATCCTCTCATTGGTCATGGAGACAAAGGTTACAGAAGACCAGAAGTCTGTCACCAAAGTTGATACCCTGGCAGATGTTTATTAGTTTATCGTGAGTCCAGTGGTTGCCAGTGGTTCCTGGAGGGATACAGGATGCAAGTAGACTAGAGAAGGGAGCTCTGTCAGAAGTGTGGGGCTGCCAGTGGACTCTGGGGGCCTGCTGCAGTTTGGTACCCCAAATGTTAGTTTTCAGAGTACAGAGTCAATAGACAAGAGGCAGAAAAGAGACCAAAGTCTGACTTCAACAGATAAAAATGTGTTTATAAGTAAACAGAATAAAGGGGACTATATCTCCTCCCAGGGGATGGGAATTCTACATGAGGTAAAAGCTGGCTTGGACCTCCTATAGGAGTAACTGGGGCTCTTGGGAATCAGAAATTTGGTACTACAGTGGAGAATACAAAGGATTTTTTCTAAAACCCTTACTTGTATAAGGCAGGCAGCCTCAGCAAACATTTCTCTCTGGGTTGTAGGTGACTGACAATAGTTTACAAAGCCAGTTGAAATCTCATAGGGCTCTTGTTACTACAACAGAGGCACTATCTCCTGTCTTTAGTTTCTCTGTCTCCTGTGGTCTCCTGCCTGTCTATTGTCTATTGTGTGTGTCTGTTTTCTGTCTACCACCTCTTCCTTAAAAAAAAGTAAAAAGAAAAAAGGCTTTGCTCTGTCTTTATTGACCAGCACAGAAAACATGATATGGGAGAAGAATGAGGAATTATTTTTTTTTCAAAAAATTTAGGAGTTTTACAAAGAAAAAAGTTACATTACTAACCCTTACTGACCTGAAGTAGAACTCAATACAGAAAATAATTGTTATCAACCTATCTCCACATGTTGCTTCCAACAGTTATGAGGAACAGTTGTTTTCTTTAAGTTTGCTTTTTACATATTGGGTATTTTCAGTAAATGACCATCATAACACACACACACACACACACACACACACACGCACGCACGCACGCACGCACACACACACACACACACACACACACACACACACACACGCACACTCCCACCGACAGACAGACAGACAGACAGACAGAGGAAAGGGTATATTGCCACCAATCATAAAAGATTAGATTGCTTAAGATTAATGCTACCTATCTTTATCAGGGCCTTATTGCTCTGCACAGACAGCATGACCAATGCAAGTTCTATAAAGGACAATATTTAATTGGGGCTGGCTTACATGTTCAGAGGTTCAGTCCGTTATCATCAAGGTGGGAGCATGGCAGTATCCAGGCAGGCATGGTGCAGGAGGAGCTGAGTTCTACATCTTCACCCAAAGGAAGCCAGGAACAACCTCAGCATCCTAGGAGGAGCTAGGAGGAGGGTCTCCAAGCCCACTCCATAGTAACACACTTCCTCCAACAAGGCCACACCTTCGAATAGTGCCACTTCTTGGGCCAAGCATATGCAAACCACCACACTACCCATTAATTTAGGTTGTTAAACTGAAATTCCCATGATTACATGGGAAGCCCAAAGCATTGGTACACTTTATTCTTAAAATCAAGTTAAAGATGATAAATAAATGTAAAGAAACTTATTGAATACATATCTTTAAATGGAATGGAGCAGAGTCTGAAGGAAAAGCCATCCAGAAACTAGTCCATCTGGGGACCATCCCTTATACAGACACCAAACCCACCACTGTTGCTGATGCTAAGAAGAGCTTGTTGACAAGAGCCTGGTGTAGTTGTTTGAGCCTGACCAATTCAGATGAGAATTCTCACAGACAACTATCATACTGAGGATGGAGAATCCAGTGGCGAACTTAGGGCAAGGACTGAAGGAACTGAAGGGGTTTTCAACCCCATAGGAAGAACAACAATATCAACCAACCAGACCCACCCGCCAGAGCTCCCAGGGACTAAACCACCAACCACAGAGTACACATGGTAAATACCATGGCTCTACCTGGATATGTAGCAGAGGATTGACTTAGCAAGCATCAATAGGAGGGGTGTTCCTTGGTTCTGTGGAGGCTTGAGGAACCAGTGTAGGGTAATTCTAGGGTGCTGAGGCTAGAGTGGGTATGTAGGTGGGGGAGAACCCACATGGAAGCAAAGGTAGGGTTAAGAGGATAATAGATTTGTGGAGGGGAAACTGAGAACGGGGATATTGTTTGAAATGTAAATAAATAAAATAACCAATAAGATATGAAAAAGAGAAGGTAAAAAAGATGGTCTTAAGGTATATTATAAACTTCATCACATAAAGGTTCAAGTTCTGAGGGCTAGAGAGGCATTTTCTGGAACAAAAGCTATTCACATACTCAGTTAGTTTTTATATAGTACACATTCTCCTGTTGTGGAATGGCAGTGCTTACAGTAGGTTCAGCCTCCCTACATTAGTAAAAAGTGAAGAAAATTGGTCCACATACATGTGGCCTACATACACGCTCACAGTTCCATCCGGTAGAGTCAGTTTTCTGTTGAGGTTTCTTTTTTTTCTATGCATCTATCTGATACCATCAAGATAACAGTTAAGTAAAATCTGAATTCATCTTTTCTTGAGGGCACCAATAGCAATAGTTAAACAGACATAGTTTTAGAGGCCTCTAGGACACTCCGAGGGTTGTGTGCCACATGTGAGGCCAGGGTTAATTTGCATTCATGGAAAACCAACTGATTTAACAAACTGAAAGAACATCATTGTCTAATTCCTCATTTGCAAGGTGTAGGGAGTATTTAATTAATAAAAGCCAAAGCAAATAACAGAAAAAATATATGCACCTATAACTTAAGAGATAAACAAAATATCATAAGTGTGGGTCTTATTTGCCTTAATCTCTTACTGCTTATTTGAAATGAACACAAATACTTTTTATTAAAGAAATGTGTAAAGGAATTGTAATGCAGGAATCTGGTTGCTTTGGCAAGGGATAACATCCAAAGACGTTCTAGTTCTGTATGATCCAGCAGGAATGTAGACACACTCTTAGTATGCAAATTTATTCCCAAACAATGAGGGTAAATATAGTCTGTAGAAGGAAGTAGCCATGTTTGAATGTGAAGTCTAATTGAGGGTCAAAAAAAGTGAGGGATAAGAGAAAATTTTGACAGATTGAGTCAGGGACTGAATATGTTCAACTCTCAAGTAGACAGGAAACAGAGGAGTTGAGAGAGCAGCACAGAGAGTGTAGTTCATGCAGCTCAGGGCAGATCAGCAGAACTAGTTGAAGCCAGAGAATCAGAAAGAGGCAGAAGATTAGAGCACATTGCCAAAGTTATTTTGAGGCCAAGCTGAGGAATTCAGTGAGAAACTGAGTGAAGCTAGATTGAAACAGTCAATTTGGAGAGGGATTTGAGGCAGAATAACAGAGTTGAACCAGGTTAGAAAGAACTAAAAAGAGTGAGCCTTTTCAACAGTGATACCCAGATTATGAAGCATTCTCTGTCTAGGTTTGCTGATGGAGGCTGGAACCTGAATCCTTCAAAGTCAGGACTTGGTGAAGATTAGATTGTATGGAGGCTAGAAGTTTCCAGGTCTAGGTCTAGAGATGGTTAGCATGAAGTGCTCTGGGATCAACCCAAGCCATGTATTCATATAACTTGGTACAACTACTATCTCATAAATTCATCTGAAGAAATTAAAGTGGCATTTACATTTACAGTAAGGGTAAAAAAGACTAAAGAAAATAATAATCAGTCGAGTTTGGACCTTGCAGCTCATCTTAAACTGGCTAGATTACTTATAATAATACTTTATCCTTTACCTCAGTTGCCAATCTGGCAAATATTTTGGTAAGATATTTTTTTTTCGTTTTATCTTGCAAAACTGATGCCAACAATAGCGGTGATTGTGATGCCTCTGTCTTAAATATCTAGTATCTAAACCTTGTCATCTGGACATTTTCCTGATAATGGATGCTCACTAAGAGATTGTGGTTTAATCAGGCTTTTTCAAATGGATGCTAAACTAACAGAACGTTGACATTTTGACATTTATATAATTCAATTTTTTTTATTCATCTGTTCTTTGGGGCTCCTTTGATCACATCTCTTAGACTCAGACTTCACTGTGCTGATCTACAAGGTCATAGAATAATATACTTCTCAAATTCCTTCTGAATGTAATTAACTTTTTTTTCTGGTTGAAATTTCTTCAGTTAAAGCAATTCTTTAAGCATGAAAGCTAAAAATGCATTCCCAATTGTCTGTGTGACCCAAGCACATCAGTGTTGTGGAGGTCACTGGTTGTGACAGTAGGCTTGTCATGTACTAAGACCTTTTGTTTCAATGTGATGAGTCCTGGTTCACTTGGTTTGAATGTGTCAGTCCATTTTGGTAAAATATTGATAATTTTATACAGTAACTTGCACAAAGTTCCTTTCATGGGTAAATAGTAGAAACTTGGAAAGTGAAGCTTTTTAATATTGCAGTAATATGGAAGTTGCATACCATAAAAATATAAAAATTCTCATTATAAAGAATTATATAGCATAAAAGTGATTATACTTTACATATAAAGTCATAAGATTAAATAAAAGTTTAGAAGAACAAAAACAAATGAAAATTAACCAGAAATAAATTCCTTAAAGTATCTCCAAGCCCTAGAATATAAACTGACAGGGAACATAATAACTTTCTTGAGAGCAATCTGCGAAATCAATGGAGGTTCCATATAGTACTAACTTTCACTAAGTGTCAGGATCTGCAACTTTGATATTAGCATGAAACAAAATAAGAACACTCTTTTGTAAAATAATCATAGTGGTACCATTAAATTCAAAGGAATCATATTGTCCTTTATCTTTCAGAAGTGTTTAACATTTAAAAATAATATTTAAAATATTATTTGTCTCAGTATTATTAAATTTTGGAATCTATAATTATGACTGATATATTATTTATAATTTCAATGGTTTTTCTGATATATTATATGATAAGTACTAGCAAGCTTGTAACGGTGAACAGGGCAGACCTTTGCTTCACTGAAATAACCTTCTATAGAGAAAAATATAAACATAATGATTTACTGAATCGTCAAGTGGTCTACTTTTCCTTACAATATTTTATCATTCAGTCTGTGCTATTGTAGACAAGCTTTTGCAGTGACCAGCTTTATCTATTGCCTCCTTAGACATCAAACAGCAACTTGGCGTAAGTGGGTTGTTCTACAAAATGAGTACCCTCATTTCCTTATTTTCTCACGTAAACAAACTCATGGCCTCTTATATGTGGAAAGTTTAGATGGTATTTGTGTATGGGTGCAGTGAGCAAAACGAGACAACACATGGCAGTTGGGGCTGAAGGCTAATGAGCAAAGGATGTCCTCTAATATAGCCTC
This sequence comes from Rattus norvegicus, assembly GCF_021556685.1. Classification (NCBI taxonomy): domain Eukaryota; kingdom Metazoa; phylum Chordata; class Mammalia; order Rodentia; family Muridae; genus Rattus; species Rattus norvegicus. The sequence goes on from NC_141548.1 coordinate 73,261,030, forward strand.
TATCTTGGTTCACTCATTATTTTTGAGATTACTTGCGAACAAATTAGTTTTATGTAAATATTTACCAAAATTTAACACGCAAAGAAGGCATAGGTTTTGCTACTGAGAATAAGGTAGCACAGTCATATGTATTTTCATTTACAACTTATTGGGGTAGAAATAAATAAAAGAGGGAATAGGTTTGTTCTGGGGTTATGGGGATTGATGAACATGAAGCAGCAAGTATAAATATCAATATATCGTATGTCTTTTCGACACTGACTTGAAATTTCCAACAAAGAAAAAATACCACAGGATACTCTGACATTATGAAATACATCATCATTCTTAATAACCAGTCTGAGTTACAAGCAGAATAATATAAAGACTCAGTTAAAAGCCAGCATGACAGTACTTCTCGGAGTTGATCAGCTAGCCTATAGACTGGAAAATAAGTATTCATTTGATGGTCATTGTTAGAAGCTATGATTAAAAGCATGGTACTAAAGAAACAACAACATGAATAAAGGCAAGCAACTATTAAATCTATAATAGGTTCTACAGTCCTATGTGTCCAAATAGCAGTTATACTCTGGTAAAAATGATGGAAAATGTGTTGATGATTATAAGACCATCATACATGCTTTTTTCCATTTGTTGGCTACAGAATACCATAAGGTACAATTATACATCAGTTATCATTGATGAAACAACATAGCATCTTACATAATTATCTCTATGTATTTCATATGCATATAGCTATTAATGTCTGTGAATATATATTGCTGTATATGTGTGTAAATTGCAAATATATAATGCTTACATCTTGCATTTACATACTTGTAAGTTATTGAAAGGAAAGAATAAACAAATAAATCCAGGGCTGGAGGGATGGCTTAGTTAAAAATGCATACTTCTATTATAGCAGAGCCAGTTCAGTTCCTACCTCCTTTGTCAGCAACTCACAATTATCTGTAACTCCGATTTCAGGTGATCTGACACTCCATGATTGTTTGGAAAAATATTACTTGCATTTTTATCAACCCACAAGCAGACACACATTCTAACATAAAAAACACAAGTCACACAATAAAAGATTTAAAAATGCAATAATCTTCCAAGCATGTAGGCTTATAAAGCCAATTAGATAAAATACTTTAAAAGAAGGCAAAACAAACTTTCAAACAAGCAAATATCTACTGGACTCATAAGGTAAGAATGAACATGCTATTTCAAAATCAATATGCAGTTTTAATGAGCATAGTAAGATAGTTATTAAAATGAAATCTCAAATGTGTAAAATAAAGTCTTTACATTCTTTTTTAAAGATACTTACTGAACAATTGTTATGGCAAACAGTTTTTTGATGTCTCTAAATAAAGAAACAATCAACAGAAGTTTTCATTAATCATAAAACTGAATAGAAAATAAATACTTAATAATTATTCAGTGAGTATACTAGAAGGAAATAAGTGCTAAGGCTAATAAGTCTTGGATCTGCATAAGTAATACTTGAGATGAAAATGGTCATTGCTGGCATGCCACTAAACTAAAAAAGCAGGAAATGATTAGACTGGAATTTTCTTCCTGTTAGTGATGCCTTTAATGAAATAAATTTCCAATGCTATTTTTAAAAGTGGCAGAAAATACAGAAATCATTAAAGAACTTTTTTTGAGTTAAAACAAGAATGAGGAGATCTGGGCTAAGAGTTAAAAAAATAAATAAATCAAAACAAAACAAAAAGTTCTTGCTGCAGTGGAGGGAATAAAGACAATTCCAGCCTTATGATTAGATAGATATTACAGATTCAATTCACTCACTCATTATTAACATATTTTAAACATTGTCAATAAAATATTTTTCTATCACTTATTTATCTAAGTTGCAATATTTACTAACTATACAAATAATATATTAAAAAATGTTGACAACCATATTTGTAAATTAACAAATATGATATGGTAATCATCTAATAAAATATAAAAATTATGTGACACATTTGAAAAAATTATAATCTGAAAAATTCAATGAATTTATCTAACTCACATAAATTATTATTTACATCTATGTATGTACAACGGGATAGAGTAGAGTAGATGAATTACTGTTGTTTTGTGAAGAAAAAGAAACAAAATTTGAAGAAGTATTTGATGTAGTATCAGAGACAAAGAAAACTTACAAGAATGATACAAAGATATTTAGTATGAATAATTGAAGAAAAAATTAATTTACAAATTATAGAGAGCTTTAGAGTGCAGTATTGAAAGCTAAAATTGATAATTCACTTTTAAGATACTGAGATAAATTTGTCTGTTAAATATGTAAATGAAATATATGAATATGCAGTAAAGTATATATCAGTCTGTTGTTGACAAGAGTGGAGCAAGGAACATAAGGGAGATAAAAGTCTTGAACATAGATGCCTGCTTGGAGAATTATTGCTCTGTGAAGACATCAACTAAGAAGCTAGAAATCTATGAATGACTGGACCTCCCAATTTAATTTAATTTAATCTATGGAGAAAATTGTATCACATAAGCTGTTAACAGGCTAGAGTCAAACATTTGGAGATATTTGAGAGGGATAGTTCACTAGGGATGAACACACAAAATTGTGAGCCAGTTGCTCAAATTTCATGACTCAACAACAGAAATACAAATATACCTTGACCAGGGACTCTTTTTCCCTCTTTAAAATGTATTCAGTGAGATAAATTTTCTCAGAAGTTGGGTGAAAGAGTAGATAAATTTCATTATTTCTTATCATTCATCAGTGGATATTCATAAATATGTCTTAAATTTCAAATAGAGAATCCAATTATTAAATATCCCAATCAATGAAAATTCACAAGTTCTTGAAGTTAATTAAACATTATGTATTGCCATTTCTGTGCCTGAAGAATATGAAAGTTTTGTCCTAGAAGAAAGGTTGTGTATGGCAAGTCACAGGAGACCATCTCCTTTGCAGTTGTACTTGTCCACAATAATAACCATCATTCTAAGAGTTGGACAGTACCATTGTTTTCACAAATGTGTTCTCTTTAACTACTATTTACGTCTTTCTTTATAGACACAGCCATCGATAAATTTCTTTTCTTTTCCATTCTATGACTGCAATTCTGGCCCTACAGTGGACACAGAAATGGATTTGTTTGTTGTTTGTTGTAGGGCAAAGAAAATTTAATTTCATTCTGAAAATGAATGTGTTTGAAGATATTGACACATTATAAAACATGAGACATTCACTCATTGCAGTTGCTTCACTATTTTTGCCCCTTCAGACTACCTGGGATCACTTTAGCATCATTCTCTGACTCCTTCAATTTTAACCATAATATCTACAATTGCCTACCATAAATTTCTGCTACATCTCCATGTTAGGGATGGAAAATACCATTTTCTTATATATTTGGTTCTGAGCCTAGCCTTTAACGGCTGAGCCATCTCTCCAGCCCCCATTTTCTTTCTCTAATGTGTTTGCTTGCATCTTTATTTTTGTCTGTTATTAATCATTTAATTTTTTTACATTTCAAATTATATAACTCCCTGGTTACCCATTCAAAGATCCTCATTCCATTCCCTCTTTCCTGCCTCACTGCTCTAGCATCCCACTATGCTGGGGCATCAAGCCTCACAGTACCAAGGACCTCCCCTCCCATTAATGTCACATAAGGCTATCTCTCTGCTACATATGTATCTAAAACCATGGCTCCCTCCATGTATACTCTTCGGTTTGTGGTTTAAACCTCTGGAAACAAGCCAGATGTCCTTCAACAGAAGAATGGATAGAGAAAATGTGATACATTTACACAATGGAAAATACCATTTTGTTTTTTTTTTTTTTTTTTTATTAACTTGAGTATTTCTTATATACATTTCGAGTGTTATTCCCTTTCCCGGTTTCCGATTTTGAAGCAAATCTTTAGTCAACTATCTTCCTGAAGAACAGCTTGATTGTTAGTGTTCTCCAATCAGGTTAACATATAATTATAGCCCTACCACCTTTCAGAGGAAGCAGATAAGGGCCTGAGTAAGAGAATTCCTCAGTGAATATGTTAGCATAACCATAGCCATGTGACTCTAGGAACTAAGAGTACTTGGAAAATAACAAAAACAATAACAATGACAAGAACAACAACAATGGTTTTTGATTTGCATCAGGTCAGGTTAAGAACAGTAAGACCTTGCTCTGTCCAAGTACAATAGTTTACACAGGAATGTTCAGTGTTCACATGACTGAGCCACTGTAGCTTTCTCCTCTTCCTAGATGTTTACAGCCTAACACTGTTAGCCTCCTATTACAGCCCCTCCTGATATGCAGGACATAAGAAACTCTCTGAAGTTCAGGGTTGCAGAGTAATGCATACAAGTCAGTCACAGAGAAAATCACATGTAATCCCATCTAAACTGTACATGTGTCTGTTTTTCCTTCAGTCCCTGCCTACCACTAGTCAGGCTTCCAGAATGCAAGCCTAGTAAGTCACAGTAGAGAATGTCATACTTACTGAATCTACATGACTCTTACCCAAACCTGTCATTAAGTAATCTTTCATTTACAGAGCCATCCGATAGTTTAAACAGAAAAGGGACACACTACATAAACCTGATGACCTCCTGTGTTTGATCTCCAGAGTCCAAGATGGACAGAGAATCTCAGAATGCCCACAATACAACTCACAGACCATATGAAGCTCAAGAAGAAGGAATACCAAAGTGTGGAGGCTTCAGTCCTACTTAGAGGTAGGAACAAGATAATCACCAGAGGTAGAAGGTGGGAAGGATTTGGGAGGAAAAGAGGAGGAAGAAGAGAGGAGAAGTATCAGGTATGGGATATGTACAGAAGGTCAAGAAATTGAACAGAGGTGTGTAGCAATGGGGGATCTGGAACTGGGGGTAACCACCATCTGGTAGCTTTTCCCAGATGCCAGGAAAGCAAGAGGCTTCCAGGCCCTAACAGGGATGAGATTACATGAAATATCCAAAAATTGGAAGAGAGAATCTATAGAGAGCATATCCAGAGGATAGACACTGCCCCAAGTTTAGGGAGGGAGCCACCCACCCATTTCAAAAATATTAACACAGAATTGCTCCTGTCTAAAGGAAATACAGGGACAAAGAGTAGAGCAGAGGCTGAAGGAAAGGCCATCCAGAGACTGCCCCACTTGGGGATCCGTCCCATATGCAGACACCAAACCCAGACAATTTTGCTGATGGCATAAAATGCTTGGTTGACAGAAGCCTGATATAGCTGTCTCCTGAGAGGCTCTACCAGAGCCTTATCAATACAGATACAGATGCTTGTAGGCAACCATCAGACTGACCACAGAGCTGAGGAGGAATTAGGGGAAGGGCTGAAGGAGCTGAAGGGGTTTACAACCCCATAGGAAGAACAACAATATCAACAACCAGAGCTCCCAGAGCTGCCAGGGACTAAACCACTAACGGAAGAATACACATGGAGGGGCTCATAGCACCAGCTGCGTATGTAGCAGAGGATGGCCTTGTTGGGCACCAATGGGAGGAGAGACCCTTGGTCCTATGAAGGCTGGATGCCCCGATGTAGGAGAATGCTAGGGTGGTGCGGTAGGAATGGGGGAGGAGCATCCTCATAAAAGCAGGGGCGGGGCTGGGGATTTAGCTCAGTGGTAGAGCGCTTACCTAGGAAGCGCAAGGCCCTGGGTTCGGTCCCCAGCTCCGAAAAAAAAGAACCAAAAAAAAAAAAAAAAAAAAAAAGCAGGGGCGATAAGGGGTAAGATAGGGGGTTGGCAGAGTGAAAATCTGGAAGGGGGATAACACTCGAAATATAAATAAACAAAATAAACAATAAAAAAATGATGTCCAAAAAGATCAACTTGTCAATTCACCTATAATAATAAATAAAAATAATTTTGTATTTATAGATTATCTGACAGAAAAGCTGGAGACATGACTACTTTATATGTTGCAAGAATACAGAATAAGAATTAAAGAAAGTACTTACTAAGCTTACAGATTTTGATTGTGGATTGGAGAACTCTTGTCAGAATGAGAATGTGTTCTTAATCTCAGGGTCATGGGTTCATGCCCCATGTAGAGCACCTGATACAAAAGTATCTTTTATTTTCCTGATGCAATTGTCATCTGAGAGGCTTACTACTCGGAAGCCTCTATTCTCTGTACAATCTAATCCAAGCCTAAAATGTTTTTAGCTATTGATAATTGCTACTACCTAAGCTCACCTCTTTCCGTCTCTTTCTGTTCACTGGTTTGCTAATTCAACTCAGAAGTTCTGGTTCCAGCTCATCACCAAGCTGATCGACTCTATCTGGGAAGTCTCTCAGATTCTCCTGAATCTGCCTGGCCTCATAACTTAGGCAATATGGTTAAATTTCTGGCTTTTCCCCCCATTGTCTTCTTGTTGTCTTCACTTGTGTGCAGCTTGTTCTTGTTCTGCAAGCTGTCTCTGTATAACTGTCAGAATAAAACTGACTTCTCTTTTCTTTTCTCTCTGCACTGCTGTCTTAGGTAGCCTTTCTTTTCTCTGTTCTGGAGAGAGTTAGGCAATCCAGTTCTGACAAATCTTTCTCTGATCTGTCACTTTGACTTGCATCAGACATCTGTTATGAGCATGGGTGCTTTCATCTACAAAGTAACCCTACTTTCATTGTTTGTGATTAAATACATATACTACATGTGTGCCTGTATTCAGGCCACAACACCAATAGAAAGAGTTTTCCAGCAAACAGCTCATTCCTTGGGTTTACAGAGTGAAACAAATATGCAACAGTTGTAAAAGTAGTTTTGGGATTGGAAATAAATATTAACTGTGTTCTATGTAAAAGGTTAGTGAGATGTGAAGGTTAAAAGGATCTGGAATCTTTTAAATGGCATGTTAAGAAGCCTTGTACTTTTCAGGTAATAGAAGACAAAGAAACAATATTTTGTAGATATAAAACATAGGCTGGTGTATTTTATGTTAAGAATTTATCAAGTAGGAACTAGAAGAAAAAATCAACTAAGAATAATCATGATACTACTTGTGTTTAGAGACAATAACATGGTATCATATTCTCTGGAAGCAGAAAAATGAAGAAAGGAAAATTATTGAATTAGGAAAATTAGGCTAGAGTTTCAAAAAATAAATGAATAAGATGTAGACAATTAGAAATCCCAATGACTAGATTCAAAGTTTCAACAGTGCTATAGTTGAATATGCCGTGATTAAAGGTGAAAATGAAAATTAAATACAAAATAAAATATTAAACTAAGCATGGGGAAGAGCAGTGATAGGAAGATTAGGTTTTCCCAGTATTGGCTGCCAGGTGGTGACTGGATGTCTTGATGAAAGTACAAAAGAGACAACTGTACCTAAGGGTCCGAAGCTCAAATAAAATTGGAAGAAAGAAAAATATCTAGCTTTTCTGAAGAAAAAACTTTGAAACTTCAATAACCAAGGTTATTATATCAGTACAGCTAGTTTTTGCTGTTGTTTCCAGTAGATATAAATTTTACTCTTCTAACCATTCTAGTTAAAAACATTTTTGAAGTTTGGATTGCATTATTCAGTTTTCTCTGCAATTAAAAGTGAAGTTTCTAGGGCTGTAGCTAAGTAGTAGGGTGTTGGCCTCACATTCATGACACCCTGATTTCAGTCTCCAGTATTGGCATAAAAAAGAATGAAAATTAGTATGTAGTTTATACAATAAAGACTGTAATCTCCTAAAATTATTTCTAATTTATTTACAAATTATTTTACCTATATAGTCTTCTGAATTTTTAAATGGCATGTTAATTCCTTATTTCCATAGTAGTATAATATAATTTGTATATCTTTATTTTTTCCCTAGAATAAACCATTTTATAAAGCAAGTGTATCACCTATAAGCATGTTTAGTGTTGACAGGGAAGCTTGCACTTAGTTACTTAGTACTTGCTAAACTGAAAGTTTTTCAGTTTAGAGTATATTCTTCTAGACAAAAAACATATGTATGAGTGAAATATTCCATAAAAATACTCAGTGGTATCTTCTTAAGAAAATTTGAAATATAAGAAACACAACTGAGTTAATACTAAATTTGAAAAGCATGATGATATTCTCACATAATTTTTATAAAACAGAGGCTGACCTTTCTGTTAAGGAATGCTAACTTCTAGACAAGAACAAGGTAGTGACACACACTCAGCTATGTGATGTTTGCTACCAACACCAGTGCGGTGTGAGAGCATTCATCCAGAAGTGAGACACAGCACTTTCCTTTCCCGAGTTGTGCCCTTTGGTTCATACTTGTAACAGTAACTTCGTTTCTTCTGGATTAGCATCTTCAAGACTCCATTTAATGTTACCTGAAAGAATGCATAATATAATGTTGGTAGGAAAATATATATTCATCTCTGTTCAAAATTCTTTGATCTCATATACAATATGTTTTACTGATTCCTTATACCAAACATTGTAGCAGTAGTTTTAACACAGATGTATTCAGTAAGTTAATGCAGCGGCTGTTTTTCTATATCCTAGCTAATTCCCCAATAATGACACAGACAGAGCAAGATTTATTTAATCAAGCTTTACCACAATACCAGGGCAATCATTGATCTAATTTAATCCTCTAAACCAATCTGGCCTCCTCTCATCAACATCCCCATAATACTTGCATTTAGATCCTTTATTCTCAGCTGAACTCTCCTAATTCTACTTTCCTCCCTCTTGGTTGAATCTGCTTACTTCTTCTTGCTCTCCCCTCCCCTGACTAACAGAAGCCCGATCCTATGTGTCTTTGTCTTCTGTCCAGGCATTGGCTGATCAGATTTTATTGACAAAGCAGACAATAAATGGTAAGCATTCTTTACACAAAGATGAGAGATTATTTTCTTCACATAAGCATATCAATGTTGTTTGCAGATTTAGATAAGATATAGGAGAAATCAACATTTAAATAACACAAGTATAATGTTTACACTGCACAAAAATATTATGCCTTCAAAGCATGGCAAATTTATTGGACTAAGTGATTTTTCTGGAATTAAATGAATCCTTAATGACTTGTTTAATATATGACCAGTTTCTGTATTTATGTAGTGATTTAATTGAAAATGAGGTACCAGAAGAAATCTCTGAGGTGGATTAATGTCAAAAATAGTCAGGTAACAACTGTTTTGGCACAGGATTTCCTATTCACAGGCAGTTAAATTCTCTTGTTAGCCCTCTGATATCATCACTTGTATGTCACTACATGCAGAGAATTGAAAAGACTACCATAAATAAAAGTTCAGTTGAAACACACTCCCTGAATAGTCTAAGCTTACATCCACAAATTATAGAAAGTATATGATATTTGTCTTTGTAAATATGGGTTACCTCAGTTGGAATGATTACCTATAGCCATGTACATTTTACTGTGAATTTCAAATTATTGTTTTCTTATAATAGAAAGCAAATTAAATTGTTTGAATTACTACTTTACTAACATATATTAGGTGATAAACGTCTAGACTAGGATTTCTGGCTGTAGTGACTAGAGCAGTAATAAATGTGTATAGCAGTTATCTTTATAGTAGCATATAGAGTATTTTGGATGTATGCCCAAGAGTAGTGTAGCTACATAATGTGGTAGATCTATTTTTAGCTTTCTGAGATCATCACATTACACTGATTTCCATATTAGTTTCACAAATTTATATTTCCACCATCAGTCAATAGATGTTCCTCTGTCATCATATTTATTGTAGCATTTTTTACTTTTTTTTAAATTTTAGTCACCCTCGTGATATGATGAAATCTCAAAGTAGCTTTCATTTCTTTATACATGATGAATGAGAATATTGAACATTTATAATTGTTTCTCAACCATTTGTATTTTAGCAAATGAGAATTTGTTTTTAAGTCCCATGCCCCATTTCTAAATCAGATCATTTGTTTTCTTGCTTTTATGTTTTGAGGGATTTTGTTGTTGTTGTTATTGAATTCTTTGTATATTGTAGATAATAGCCTTCTGTCAGTTGTATGTAAGGGGGCGTAGGCCAATTTCAAGGAAAAGGTGATATTAAGCACTTAAATGAAAAAAAAAGCGATGAATAAGAAGTAAATGGGGCAAGAGGTAGGATGTAATATGTGCATATGAGATCCTAGTATTGGTGTCCTCTGATGTGCTCTATCAGCACCTGAATGAGACAGATGCAGACCATTGGACTGAAGTCAGGGATGCCTAAGGAAGGCATAAGAAAAGGATTAAAGGAGCTGAAGGGGATGGCAACCCCATAGGAAGACCAACAATATCGACTAATATGAATCCTTGGTAACTCCCAGAAACTAAGCTATCAACCAAAGAGCCTACATAGGCTGGTACATTTGCCATTGAATAAATAGTTATATCCTGTTAGCTATTATTATTACTTGGTTATCGTTCCATTTGGACTACAATAAGCTACAATCCAAAACTGGAAGCCACAAGCTTTTGAACCAGGTCTTGAAGAATAGTAACTGTGAAAAGCGTAAGCACAGGCATGGTGGTCCAATCATTTAATCCCAGGAGACAGAAGCAATCACATCTCCTGAGTTCAAGGCCAGCCTGGTCCAGAACAAGTTTCAGGTAAAGAAAGGCTTAAGTCCAGGTATAGTAGTACATGCCTTTAATCCCAGCACTCAGGGACATGCAGATCTCTGAGTCGAAGGTCAGTCTACATTATCATGTTCCAGGGCAGCCAAGCTTAGATAGTGAAGGAGTTGTAAAACAGAAACTGGTGATAATGTAATAGGAAAGGGGGCCATGTGCCAGCTCCAGGAAGCAGCTTATGCCATGTGGCTCTGGCTTTAGGGTCAAGAATAAAAGGGGCTACTGAGACAATTGATACTACTTAACTGGAGCTAAAAAATTAGCAGTGATTAAGAAGAGACCAGCATTACCAAGGTGAAATCTTCTGGTTAAGTATTTTCTGAGAATACAAATAAGCTGTGTTCCATAGATAGCCATGGTTGTAATATTTAAGAATCATACAGTGGGTACTGATTTTAAAGGCGTAAATGGGTCCTGGAAAGAAGCTGAATCTTGGAGTTGTGAGAGGCTACAGAAGGCCATTGGTAAAAGGGGAGTCTTAGTTGCAGTTGTTGGTCCAGAACTGAAGGGGTCATGCAAAGAAGTTGAGGTTTGGCACCATGGAAAGAGCCCATGAGAGGCTAATGGTGAAGCCTAGATGGAATGGAAGATTCCAGTGAATTGGAGATGCCAGGACTATGAGATGATCACCAAGAACAGCAGCAGTGGAGTGGACTCTACCAGAGTCTGGAGGTCTACAGATGGCAGAACTTGAGAAGTTACCCAAGTCTGTTTGAAGGAGCCCAGAAGATCATGTGTAGATTCCAGATATTGGATCAAGAAGCTGCTAAGTTAAGGTTGCATTGGACACCCCAGTATGTTAAATAGGTAGAAGCCCATTGGATACCTGCTGATTAAAACTGCTTGCAGGGGATGGAAACAGTCCAAGAGATAGAAGTTTGTTGTTGCGAAATGCCAGACCTGCTAACAGGAGTCAACAAGAATGAAAGGAGTGAGCGATCTCAAGAGTACTTTGCCATCAAACATAGAGACTTGCTGTTTGGAGTTTGTGCAGCTGGTTTCTGATCTTGTTTTGGTCCAGTATTTCCCCACAATGACATTTTGTAAGTTTATTGCATCATGTTGGTGGTATGTGACATGCTTTTGGATTTTGATTTCATAAGGGATTGCAGTTAAGAGACTTTGAACTTTGGAATTTTAACATTTTTGAGACTATTAGAAACTACAAGATTTTTTTTTAATGGCTGTGTATGGTCCCCATAGACTCATTTGTTTGAATAACTCTAGGGGTGCCAGAGATAGGAATGTGGTAGTTTGAATATACTTGGCCCACTAAAGAGGCAGTATTAAGAGGTTGGAGTAGGTAGGTCTTGGAGGAAGTACGTCATCTCATGGATGGGTTTTGACACCCTCATTCTAGCTGCCTATAAATCAGTCTTCTGGATGAAGTTGGATCAAGATGTAGAACTTTTGGCTCCTTCTGCAATTCTGTGTATGCCTTGATGTTGCCATGCTTCCTTCCATGATGATAATGGAGTGAATCTCTGAACCTGTAAGCCACCTGCAAGAGCTATATTCATTCTTCTTAGAGACACACACGTTCCAGTTATGTGTTCCAGTTATTGTAAGTCCACAGATCTAAGAATGTATGTACAGTATATACTGTACTGAATACATTTTTAAAAAACTACAGTAAAAGGAGACAGAAAGCTAAGGAAGAAGGGTAAATCTGAAAAGAGTTGAGGATAAGTCTGATATAAATACAATGTACAATATTCTCAAATTACTAAAAAAACAAGTGGCAAAGTTCAAGATGATATAATACATTATTAAGTAACTTAGCAAAACTATCCATTTCAAATTAGTGACAACATATTTATGAAGCTCAGGTTATACAAATTAACACTCTGCAAGTGAGGCAGTTAAAACTGAACAATAGAATGCATCAAATAGACTGCAATTTCTGAAAAAAATCATTAAAAATGTATTTAAATGATGAATCCTGCAACAGTTTCTGGAGAAAAATATTTCATCCTCACAGTACCTGCACATATGTCACTCATATGATGCATTAAGAATCCATTGAAGTACATACTTTGGCTGGTGGACTATATGCCTAATATACACAAAGCCCTAGGTAAAGTTCCCATCGCCAGATATTACCTAGGATTTTCAAAGCAGACTATGAATAACAGAATTTGAGAGGACAAAGGAGGAAATCAGAAGTTAAAAGTCATCATACAATCCACAGTAAGTTCGATCATAGTCTGAGTACCTGGAGATAGTGTTCTCAAGTTAACAACACAAAATAACCAAAGAGTAAGTCAATTTCTCTGGTTTTCATGGACACTGCTACATGAAATTACAGTATTGAGCATCTAGTGAATCTCTTTTACCTTTTCATTGTCAGATTATTTTTCCTTTTTATCATGGGAAATGTCATCAGTCATCACTATGCTTACTAAAATATTTTGTTAGCTCTTTCAATGGCATATATATGTATATATATGTATGTATATATGTACATGTGTGTATGTGTGTCTGTATGTATATGTGTTTATATATGTATGCATATATTAAATTAATAAGAATGACTTAAAAAGTCAATAGTATTCACTTTTTCAATGGAGAATGCACTTTAGTCTGCTCCAGGTATAAACATTGTTAGCAAGTATATAGCTCCTTCCTATTAGCAGGAGGTTATACAATATACTTTTAAAGAATGTTGAGCTTAGGAGTTAAGTATTCATTTGCTATATAGATACTGGCACAGAGGTATTTGAGTTTAGGACTAAGAAATGTTTCCATGGGTGAAAGTAGCCTAGGCTGAATGAGATGGTACTTCACAGTGAAGAAGAGAATGAGATTGTGTAGTGTTTAATACACTGGTAAAAATGAATGGAAACCCAGAAAGCAAAGGACAGCTGCTAAATCTTTCTCGTCTTTGGGGATAAATCCTGTTTCGGGTAGCCCAGGTATTTACCATCTGTCTCACAAGGGTGAGTGCATTCCATACATTATTTTTAGTACTTTAAAATATTTAAGATTTTGTACTTAAACAGGATTCCAGGCTAGTTGTTCATTTTGTGAATAGCCACCATTTTGTGACATTTGTTCCCCAGTAAATCAGAAAGCCAGTAGGGGTAGTCACCTTTCCTCAGTTCAATAAGAGGTGGTTTTATAGGATTAATGGGCTCTCTGTCTTGATCCTCAATTTTATTAAATACCACAAACTCACAATTACAAATTTATGTACTCTTACTTTCTTTTCTCTTGTCTCTCAAGCCCTTTTACTATCATAGTTAATTTTTATCATTGTACAGCTATTTTAAACTATTTTTAAGGAAAAAATATAAATACTGCAATTGAAAGGAAAGAGAAATTTACCCCTGTGGTCACAAATATAATGAGTACTGTTGTCTGTGCCCTGGACTACTCACTGAACAACCCTACCTGACCTCGGTGGTTGGAGGTGAGGTGACATGGAGGCAATGACAGACTCTGGGAGCAGGTAAGAAACACAAGAGCAAGCTCAGCTGAAAGCTGATACAAGTTCCTTTAATACCCTCCACCCAAGCCACATTGGTCCCAAGAAAATATCTCTTCTAAACAGTGCTTCCTGATTGGCTGGCATTTTCTGTGCCAGCAATCCTTGATCTCTCAGGCCGTCCTAAATGATGTCCTCCTGGAGGAGATGCTTTTGCATCTATTCCTGCTACAGAGTGCAATGATGGCTTTTTCAAGAAAAGTCTCTGTACCCTCAACTTCAACCCTTGATCCTAAGGGATATGAATGGAATTTGCTATTTTTAATACAGGAAGTGTCTGTAAAATTTTGGTGTTGCTTACTGTGATTGGCTGTCTCAGAGGCTCCTGCAATATACTATTGTTTCATACAGACCTAGAAAGTCTTTGGATGTGATCATTTGCCAGAGCAGCCATGTTTCTGGGTTAGTATTCTTTTACACTTGGGTAGCGGCCTTGATAGTCTTTGCTTCCTGTGACTTAACAGTGTTTCACAATTTTGTGATCCTCCTTAGATTTTATTTGTTTGTTTGTTTGTTTGTTTTTTTGTTTGTTGTTGCTTGTTTGGTTCCTGAATCACAAAAGCTTCTCTACTACTTCCAGAATATATGTTTCAGAAAAAAAACTACAATATGACTACCAACAAGCTGTAATATAATAATTAAATAGAGAATTAAAAATGCAAGGTTTGTCAATGTAGACATAGGGAAACTCTATGAAGTAGACCTAGGTCAAGACTGTTAAGACTGTACCTTTTGTTTTGTGTGCACTGAGCTATCTATAGAGACATACATAAATCCTTGCTGAATCTCCCAGTATAAGAAATTGCCACCAAGGTATTTTGGAAACTTCATTTTTTTTACTTTATTACTGCAATTTCATAGGAATAAATACAAAACTCAAATACTAAGTCAAGCTACCCTCTACAAAATACTATATTATGAGAGACTTCCCTGAGATTCCATCTCACATGATTCAGAATGGCTAAGATCAACACAGGTAACAGCAAATGCTGGCAAGGATATAGAGAAAGGGGAACATTCCTCCATTGTTGGTGGGATTGAAGCTGGTACATCCACTCTGGAAATCAGTCTGATGGTTCCTCAGAAAATTGGAAATAGTTCTGCCTGAGGACCCAACTGTACCGCTCCTGGGCATATACCCAAAAGATGGTCCAACATATAACAAGGACACATGTACCATAATGTTCATAGTAGCCTTATTTATAAAAGCCAGAAGGAGGAATCAATCCAGATGGCCCTCAATAAAGACATAGATACAGAAATTGGTACATTTCCACAATGGAGTACTACTCAGCTATCAAAAACAATGTCATCGTGAAATTCTTAGGCAAATGAATGAACTTGAAGATATCATCCTGAGTGAGGTAACCCAGTCACAAAGGAACACACATGGTAAATACTCACTGACAAGTGGATATTTACTAAAAAGTTTGGAATACCCATAATACAACTCACAGACCATATGGAACTGAAGAAGAAAGAAGATCACACCCAAGTGTGGATGCTACAGTACTGTTCAGTAGGGGAAAGAGAACAATCTCTGGGAAGTAGAGGGAGAAGGAGATCTTGGAGGGGCAAAAGAGGGGGAGGGAAGAGGGGGGCAGTTCAAATATGGGAGGAGATGAGAGAGAAGTGCACAATGTCAGAAATTTGAAAGTAGGTATGTAGCAGTGGGGAAGTGGAAACTGGGGGTAGCCACTAGAAAGTACCAGATGCCAGGGACACAAGAGGTGCCAGGACCTGACAGAGAGGATTTTAGTCAAAATGCCCAGCAAAGGGGAGAAAGAACCTATAGAAACCGTATCCAATCGACAGGCACAGCCTTCAGTTGAGGGATGGGACCAGCCACTCACCTTAAAAATGTTAACCTAGAATTCCTCCTGTCAAAAGGAAATGCAGAGACAAAATGTACAGCAGAAATTGAAGGAAAGGCCATCTAGAGACTGCCCCACCTATGGATTCATCCCATCTACTGATACTAAACTCAGACACTATGCTGATGCCAAGAAGTGCTTCCTGACAGGAGCCTGATCTAGCTGTCCCAGAGAGGCTTTGACAGAGCCTAACCAATACAAATGCACATGTACACAGCCAAACATTAGACTGAGCACAGGAGCCCCAATGTGGAAGGTAGGGCAAGGACTGTAGTAATTGTAGGGGTTTGCAATCTCATAAGAATAACAACAATATGAATGAACCAGACACTGCAAAGCTCCCAGGGACTAAACCACCAACCAAAGAGTACACTGGGAGTATCCATGGCACCAGCTGGATATGTAACAGAGGACTGCTTTATCTGGTATCACTGGGAGGGGAGCCCCTTGATCCTGTGGAGGCTTGATGACCGAGGACAAGGGATCGCTAGACTGCTGAACCAGGTGTGTGTGGGCAGGTGGGATGGCATCCTTATAGTTGCCGTAGGGAGGGAGGAGGGAATAGGGGGCTTGTGGAGGAGAAAAGGGGAAGAAGGACAACATTTGAAATGTAAATAAATAAAATAACCAATACAAATTAATAAAAGGAAAAAAACCTGAGAGATTTCAAATAAAAGAGTCGAGGAGAGAAAGAGCTTGAACAAGAGAGTTTAAAATCACATGAAGCATAAGGTTGGAGCCCAGCCCAGCTCAAAGAAGTGTGTATATGTTTTGGATTCAAATTCTAATTATACACCAATAACTAAAAGTAAACAAAGAATTGAATAATGTTAACTTAAAAAGACTATAGCAATGGTGAAATAGGGGTTGGGGATTTAGCTCAGTGGTAGAACGCTTGCCTAGCAAGTACAAGGCCCTGGGTTCGGTCCTCAGCTCCAGGAAAAAAAAAAAAAAAAGAAATGGTGAAAAAAGAAAATATGGAGGAATGAAAGGTAAAAAGGAAGCAAAGAAAGAAAATAGAGATGAAATGATGGTTAGAGGAAGAGAATAAAAAAGACATGAAGAATAGGATAAAGGAAATACAGAATATTATTGCTTTAAATATTTATGATATTACTCAAAAAATCATTTACGTACTAATAATCAAGTATACAGATTTACCAAAATATTCCAATTTTTCTATCACAAGAAGTCAAAGTTATAGTCGATATTTTTTACAAGATATAATTTATTCCATATAGTGAATTTCTCATTCATTCTTCTTTATTTCATTTATTTCTGAATCTAATGGGTAAGAGAACAAAGAATAGAGAAAGAAATAGGGGTGGAAATCACCTAACTTTGTAATGTGATTTCAGTCTTTTTTTTAAGAGTATTTAGCCCAGGATGGTCAGTGTTGTTATGGACACACTGGCACCGTTATTAATGGCTGTGGAGCTTTGGGTCCTGCAGTAAAGAATTCTATTACTGCCATCTTCTTTAGCTGGCTGTCCCATTTGGCAAATATTCTGCATGACTGCTATGGTGCTCCCATCTGTCACAGCTCAATGCTACATCTAGGACAGACACTTCAAAAGGGCAATTGTTCCCCTGTCTAGTGGACTTAAATGTAATAAGAAAGAAGATAGTGGGTGTTTACATAAATAACAGGAGAAATATATCTACCAAGTAATTTTAAAAGTCAAGCACTCTAAATAATATGCTCTTATTTAACTAATACAAAATCTGCTAATCTATCCATTAATTTGTAGGGGAAATCAGTCTAGCAAAATAAAAATTTCAACAAAAGTATGAAAGTTATTTTTAAAATTTAGTTATTTACCATATTATTTTAAATTCATAAGGAGTAGTGTTATTTGAAGAGTTAAAAAAGTAACTGAAGCTTCATGGTTGCTGCCGCTGCAGAGAGCCCCTGGGCAGCACCCCACGAGCGAACCTGAGCCTCGGGACCACAGGTAAGACCAAATTTTCTGCTGCAAGAAAGCTGCCTGGTGAGCTTGGGACAAACGGAAGCAGAATTTCTCTAGGACCGGGCACGTTCTGTGTTTACCGGAAGTCCCACACCCACAGATCCCGGCCCGCATCAGCTCTCTGCTCCCAGACCCGGTGAGAGAGAGACCCAACCGCCTGGTCAGGTGGGCACTCCTGAGGCTGCAGAGCGGAAGAGACCACCAACACTGCTCACCCCTGCCCACATCCCTGGCCCAAGAGGAAACTGTATAAGGCCTCTGGGCTCCCGTGGGGGAGGGCCCAGGAGCGGCAGGACACCTGCCTGAGACACCCCCAGAACCTGAAAGAAACAGACCAGATAAACAGTTCTCTGCACCCAAATCCCGTGGGAGGGAGAGCTAAACCTTCAGAGAGGCAGACAAGCCTGGGAAACCAGAAGAGACTGCTCCCTGCACACACATCTCGGACGCCAGAGGAAAAAGCCAAAGACCATCTGGAACCCTGGTGCACTGAAGCTCCCGGAAGGGACGGCACAGGTCTTCCTGGTTGCTGCCGCTGCAGAGAGCCCCTGGGCAGCACCCCACGAGCGAACTTGAACCTCGGGAACACAGGTAAGACCAAATTTTCTGCTGCAAGAAAGCTGCCTGGTGAACTCAAGACACAGGCCCACAGGAACAGCTGAAGACCTGTAGAGAGGAAAAACTACACGCCCGAAAGCAGAACACTCTGTCCCCATAACTGACTGGAAGAGAGGAAAACAGGTCTACAGCACTCCTGAAACACAGGCTTATAGGACAGTCTAGCCACTGTCAGAAATAGCAGAACAAAGTAACACTAGAGATAATCTGATGGCGAGAGGCAAGCGCAGGAACCCAAGCAACAGAAACCAAGACTACATGCCATCATCGGAGCCCAATTCTCCCACCAAAACAAACATGGAATATCCAAACACACCAGAAAAGCAAGATCTAGTTTCAAAATCATATTTGATCATGATGCTGGAGGACTTCAAGAAAGACATGAACACACTTAGGGAAACACAGGAAAACATTAATAAACAAGTAGAAGCCTACAGAGAGGAATCGCAAAAATCCCTGAAAGAATTCCAGGAAAACACAATCAAACAGTTGAAGGAATTAAAAATGGAAATAGAAGCAATCAAGAAAGAACACATGGAAACAACCCTGAATATAGAAAACCAAAAGAAGAGACAAGGAGCTGTAGATACAAGCTTCACCAACAGAATACAAGAGATGGAAGAGAGAATCTCAGGAGCAGAAGATTCCATAGAAATCATTGACTCAACTGTCAAAGATAATGTAAAGCGGAAAAAGCTACTGGTCCAAAACATATAGGAAATCCAGGACTCAATGAGAAGATCAAACCTAAGGATAATAGGTATAGAAGAGAGTGAAGACTCCCAGCTCAAAGGACCAGTAAATATCTTCAACAAAATCATAGAAGAAAACTTCCCTAACCTAAAAAAAGAGATACCCATAGACATACAAGAAGCCTACAGAACTCCAAATAGATTGGACCAGAAAAGAAACACCTCCCGTCACATAATTGTCAAAACACCAAACGCACAAAATAAAGAAAGAATATTAAAAGCAGTAAGGGAAAAAGGTCAAGTAACATATAAAGGGAGACCTATCAGAATCACACCAGACTTCTCGCCAGAAACTATGAAGGCCAGAAGATCCTGGACTGATGTTATACAGACCCTAAAAGAACACAAATGCCAGCCCAGGTTACTGTATCCAGCAAAACTCTCAATTAACATTGATGGAGAAACCAAGATATTCCATGACAAAACCAAATTTACACAATATCTTTCTACAAATCCAACACTACAAAGGATAATAAATGGTAAAGCCCAACATAAGGAGGCAAGCTATACCCTAGAAGAAGCAAGAAACTAATCGCCTTGGCAACAAAACAAAGAGAATGAAAGCACACACACATAACCTCACATCCAAATATGAATATAAAGGGAAACAATAATCACTATTCCTTAATATCTCTCAATATCAATGGCCTCAACTACCCAATAAAAAGACATAGATTAACAAACTGGATACGCAACGAGGACCCTGCATTCTGCTGCCTACAGGAAACACACCTCAGAGACAAAGACAGACACTACCTCAGAGTGAAAGTCTGGAAAACAACTTTCCAAGCAAATGGTCAGAAGAAGCAAGCTGGAGTAGCCATTCTAATATCAAATAAAATCAATTTCCAACTAAAAGTCATCAAAAAAGATAAGGAAGGACACTTCATATTCATCAAAGGAAAAATCCACCAAGATGAACTCTCAATCCTAAATATCTATGCCCCAAATTCAAGGGCACCTACATACGTAAAAGAAACCTTACCAAAGCTCAAAACACACATTGCACCTCACACAATAATAGTGGGAGATTTCAACACCCCACTCTCATCAATGGACAGATCATGGAAACAGAAATTAAACAGTGATGTCGACAGACTAAGAGAAGTCATGAGCCAAATGGACTTACCGGATATTTATAGAACATTCTATCCTAAAGCAAAAGGATATACCTTCTTCTCAGCTCCTCATGGTACTTTCTCCAAAATTGACCATATAATTGGTCAAAAAACGGGCCTCAACAGGTACAGAAAGATAGAAATAATCCCATGCATGCTATCGGACCACCACGGCCTAAAACTGGTCTTCAATAACAATAAGGGAAGAATGCCCACATATACGTGGAAATTGAACAATGCTCTACTCAATGATAACCGGGTCAAGGAAGAAAGAAAGAAAGAAAATAAAAACTTTTTAGAATTTAATGAAAATGAAGATACAACATACTCAAACTTATGGGACACAATGAAAGCTGTGCTAAGAGGAAAACTCATAGCGCTGAGTGCCTGCAGAAAGAAACAGGAAAGAGCATATGTCAGCAGCTTGACAGCACACCTAAAAGCTCTAGAACAAAAAGAAGCAAATACACCCAGGAGGAGTAGAAGGCAGGAAATAATCAAACTCAGAGCTGAAATCAACCAAGTAGAAACAAAAAGGACCATAGAAAGAATCAACAGAACCAAAAGTTGGTTCTTTGAGAAAATCAACAAGATAGATAAACCCTTAGCCAGACTAACGAGAGGACACAGAGAGTGCGTCCAAATTAACAAAATCAGAAATGAAAAGGGAGACATAACTACAGATTCAGAGGAAATTCAAAAAATCATCAGATCTTACTATAAAAACCTATATTCAACAAAATTTGAAAATCTTCAGGAAATGGACAATTTCCTAGACAGATACCAGGTATCGAAGTTAAATCAGGAACAGATAAACCAGTTAAACAACCCCATAACTCCTAAGGAAATAGAAGCAGTCATTAAAGGTCTCCCAACCAAAAAGAGCCCAGGTCCAGACGGGTTTAGTGCAGAATTCTATCAAACCTTCATAGAAGACCTCATACCAATATTATCCAAACTATTCCACAAAATTGAAACAGATGGAGCCCTACTGAATTCCTTCTACGAAGCCACAATTACTCTTATACCTAAACCACACAAAGACACAACAAAGAAAGAGAACTTCAGACCAATTTCCCTTATGAATATCGACGCAAAAATACTCAATAAAATTCTGGCAAACCGAATTCAAGAGCACATCAAAACAATCATCCACCATGATCAAGTAGGCTTCATCCCAGGCATGCAGGGATAGTTTAATATACGGAAAACCATCAACGTGATCCATTATATAAACAAACTGAAAGAACAGAACCACATGATCATTTCATTAGATGCTGAGAAAGCATTTGACAAAATTCAACACCCATTCATGATAAAAGTCCTGGAAAGAATAGGAATTCAAGGCCCATACCTAAACATAGTAAAAGCCATATACAGCAAACCAGTTGCTAACATTAAACTAAATGGAGAGAAACTTGAAGCAATCCCACTAAAATCAGGGACTAGACAAGGCTGCCCACTCTCTCCCTACTTATTCAATATAGTTCTTGAAGTTCTAGCCAGAGCAATCAGACAACAAAAGGAGATCAAAGGGATACAGATCGGAAAAGAAGAGGTCAAAATATCACTATTTGCAGATGACATGATAGTATACTTAAGTGATCCCAAAAGTTCCACCAGAGAACTACTAAAGCTGATAAACAACTTCAGCAAAGTGGCTGGGTATAAAATTAACTCAAATAAATCAGTTGCCTTCCTCTATACAAAAGAGAAACAAGCCGAGAAAGAAATTAGGGAAACGACACCCTTCATAATAGACCCATATAATATAAAGTACCTCGGTGTGACTTTAACCAAGCAAGTAAAAGATCTGTACAATAAGAACTTCAAGACACTGAGGAAAGAAATTGAAGAAGACCTCAGAAGATGGAAAGATCTCCCATGCTCATGGATTGGCAGGATTAATATGGTAAAAATGGCCATTTTACCAAAAGCGATCTACAGATTCAATGCAATCCCCATCAAAATACCAATCCAATTCTTCAAAGAATTAGACAGAGCAATTTGCAAATTCATCTGGAATAACAAAAAACCCAGGATAGCTAAAGCTATCCTCAACAATAAAAGGACTTCAGGGGGAATCACTATCCCTGAACTCAAGCAGTATTACAGAGCAATAGTGATAAAAACTGCATGGTATTGGTACAGAGACAGACAGATAGACCAATGGAATAGAATTGAAGACCCAGAAATGAACCCACACACCTATGGTCACTTGATTTTTGACAAAGGAGCCAAAACCATCCAATGGAAAAAAGATAGCCTTTTCAGCAAATGGTGCTGGTTCAACTGGAGGGCAACATGTAGAAGGATGCAGATCGATCCATTCTTATCACCCTGTACAAAGCTTAAGTCCAAGTGGATCAAGGGCCTCCACATCAAACCAGACACACTCAAACTAATAGAAGAAAAACTAGGGAAGCATCTGGAACACATGGGCACTGGAAAAAATTTCCTGAACAAAACACCAATGGCTTATGCTCTAAGATCAAGAATCGACAAATGGGATCTCATAAAACTGCAAAGCTTCTGTAAGGCAAAGGACACTGTGGTTAGGATAAAACGGCAACCAACAGATTGGGAAAAGATCTTTACCAATCCTACAACAGATAGAGGCCTTATATCCAAAATATACAAAGAACTCAAGAAGTTAGACCGCAGGGAAACAAATAACCCTATTAAAAAATGGGGTTCAGAGCTAAACAAAGAATTCACAGCTGAGGAATGCCGAATGGCGGAGAAACACCTAAAGAAATGTTCAACATCTTTAGTCATAAGGGAAATGCAAATCAAACAACCCTGAGATTTCACCTCACACCAGTGCGATTGGCTAAGATCAAAAACTCAGGTGACAGCAGATGCTGGCGAGGATGTGGAGAAAGAGGAACACTCCTCCATTGTTGGTGGGATTGCAGACTGGTAAAACCATTCTGGAAATCAGTGTGGAGGTTCCTCAGAAAATTGGACATTGAACTGCCTGAGGATCCAGCTATACCTCTCTTGGGCATATGCCCAAAATATGCCTCAACATATAAAAGAGACACGTGCTCCACTATGTTCATCGCAGCCTTATTTATAATAGCCAGAAAATGGAAAGAACCCAGATGCCCTTCAACAGAGGAATGGATACAGAAAATGTGGTACATCTACACAATGGAATATTACTCAGCTATCAAAAACAACGACTTTATGAAATTCGTAGGCAAATGGTTGGAACTGGAAAATATCATCCTGAGTGAGCTAACCCAATCACAGAAAGACATACATGGTATGCACTCATTGATAAGTGGCTATTAGCCCAAATGCTTGAATTACCCTAGATCCCTAGAACAAACGAAACTCAAGACGGATGATCAAAATGTGAATGCTTCACTCCTTCTTTAAATGAGGAAAAAGAATACCCTTGGCAGGGAAGGGAGAGGCAAAGATTAAAACAGAGACTGAAGGACCACCCATTCAGAGCCTGCCCCACATGTGGCCCATACATATACAGCCACCCAATTAGACAAGATGGATGAAGCAAAGAAGTGCAGACCGACAGGAGCCGGATGTAGATCGCTCCTGAGAGACACAGCCAGAATACAGCAAATATAGAGGCGAATGCCAGCAGCAAACCACTGAACTGAGAATAGGTCCCCTATTGAAGGAATCAGAGAAAGAACTGGAAGAGCTTGAAGGGGCTCGAAACCCCAAAAGTACTACAATGCCAAGCAACCAGAGCTTCCAGGGACTAAGCCACTACCTAAATACTATACATGGACTGACCCTGGACTCTGACCCCATAGGTAGCAATGAATATCCTAGTAAGAGCACCAGTGGAAGGGGAAGCCCTGGGTCCTGCTAAGACTGAACCCCCAGTGAACTAGTCTATGGGGGGAGGGCGGCAATGGGGGGAGGGTTGGGAGGGGAACACCCATAAGGAAAGGGAGGGGGGAGGGGGAGGTTTGCCCGGAAACCGGGAAAGGGAATAACACTCGAAATTTATATAAGAAATACTCAAGTTAATAAATAAAAAAAAAAACCATTAAATTATTTAAAAAAAATAAAACTCAAAAAGTCAAAAAAAAGTAACTGAAAGTATCTATTTTATTTACCTTAAATACATATATCATAATGTGTTGAATCTTGAATAATTTAATGAAGTCTTTCATTCAGCTAAGAAAATAGAATATTATAAGCTGATTTAATTCTCATTGCACTCATTTAAGTGATTGTTCCTTAATGAAAAATGAGTATAACGATTTCAAACAAGTTTGATGATTTATGTGTAAAGGAATTTTAATCCAGAAATATGTCTATTCTGGCAAGGGATCACATCCAACAATCTTTTAAGTCTGTGTGATGCAGCTGAAATGCAGACATACAAGACACTTAATGCCTCTGTCTGGAATACAAATATACCCTTAGTACACACCTTTAATCTCAAACAATAAAGCTGATGTTAGTTTGTAGAAGGAAGTAGCCATGTTTGAAATTGAGGTCTGACTGAGGGGATGAATCAGAGAAAGATCTGACAAAATGAGTCAAAGATCTGACAAAATGTGGCAAAGATAGGCTATCCCCAACACTTACAAGAACATAGCACAAAAGAAGAGGCTACTTAAGAGTAATACAGGGAGAGACATAGTGTAGTTCAGTGCAGTGGAATTCAGTTGATTCAGTGAAGCTCAGTTGATTTCTCTTGTGAAGTTTGTGAATTCCTTAGAATTAGTGCAGTGGAGGTGAATTTATTCATGAGTTTGTGTATTTCAGTACAGGTTACCGGAGGCATCTGAAGCCAGAGTATAGAAAGGGAGCCTGAAGATTAGAACAAATCACCAGATTTAGTTTGAGGCCAAGCAGAACATTTTAAGAAGAATCAAGAGTGACCAGGTTGAGTCAGTCACCTTGGAGAGGAACTTTTTCTGAATTGAACCAGCTAGTCAAATTTTAGAAAAAGCTCAAAAGGGTGAGCATATTTAGCAGTAAGTCTCCAAGACAACAATTACATATAACAAATAAAAGTTACATTTACATCCATGAGAATTGCTTCTACACATATTTTTGCCTCATACTGCAAATCACCATTTTAATAATACAAAGAAATATATATGCAGCAATTATAAGTCACCACATCTCAGATTACACATTGTTTATTCAGTGCTGACATTTGTTTTTGTAGTGCTTCCCTTCTTTTAAATAACATTGATTAATCGTTGCCAGTAGGTCATAATACAAACCTCCAAACATTGCAGGCAATTGTCAAAGCTACTGGTTACTCTCCATAATGTGAGGCAAAGTCCTACATAAGAAAATGTGGATATGTCATTGAACATGGTGAATTGAAGTGAACCTGGTGCCTAACTAGAAGCTCCATTCATAATGACTAATATTTAATGGTACTGAAAGATGCTTTCCATGCTACCAAAGAAAGAAAAGATAATCATCAATATCACCAGATATAAATACTGTGATCTACAAAAGCCACATGCCAGTTAGATATAGAGGTGCAATGGTGGCACAAGCGAACATCCTATGGATTTAAGGACCATTTTGTGAGGTGGAACTCATACCTGACAAAGCTAAATTGGCCAAGAACTTGAGACTAGATAGAGGCCAGGGACCTAAAGTAAAACCAAATAGTACTGTTCTGCTAAAGACAAGTAATAGTAGAAAGACCCTGAAGAGAGAATGTACCATAGACCAGTACTTTGCTCATCTTTTCTCAGAGCAGTATCGTCTTGATAGAGAATAACAAAGAAATCTGTAATTGGTCAATGTGCAAACAATGTGAGACTTTGGCATACCTAGAATAAATGGAATATCATCAAACCCCTTTCTCATCAAATCTCTGGTGAAGAGAATGTTGAAAGATTTTAAGAGCAAGAAGACATGGGTTCCCCAGGGAAACAGTGTCTTCTAGGCACTATAGGACATATACACATACAAACTCACAGAGACTCTGGCAGAATGCACCAAGCCTACAAAGGTTGTAAGGCAGACAGTGTTTCAGTACTGAGAAAAGTGGACATTGGCTCCTAGTCGCAAACAAGAAACTCTTTTAGAGCCTCATTGAGTACTTTAGCCACAACTCATGGCAGTCGTGCTATCCAGGAGTAGTTGGTCAAATGAAATTGAATCCAGTGGTATTTTTGTAGATTTTTGCCGGGTCATATTTGCTCTGTTTGGGCAGTTTGTTGTTGTGTTATTGTTTTATGATTCTTCTGCTTGTACATACTGCTTTCTACTTCTCTGTTTCTTGGGATTGTGTGTGTGTGTGTGTGTGTGTGTGTGTGTGTGTGTGTGTGTGAGAGAGAGAGAGAGAGAGAGACAGAGACAGAGACAGAGACAGAGACAGAGAGACAGAGAAAGAGAGAGAGGAAAAGTACATAAAGTTGTATATGTAAGGAGGTAAGGAGCCTGGAGGAATGTGGTAAAAGCAAAAACATAATCAAAATATGTTGGATGAAGAAATTCAATACAGAAGGACTCATTTGTGTGTGTTAGAGAGAGCTGCTTTGAAATTTTGTAGAATTCAGCTCTTTCGTCACGTGTGAGCTCTGTGGATCCAATTCAATCAGGTCTAAATGCAGGCACGTTTAATTAGTGAGTGATCTAGCTGGATCATCTCTTATTCAAAAATATCATTTTGATCTCTCTAGTAAATTTAATTTTTCATTCAATACCCATGGGAAATATTCATGCATATTTTGTGTATCTTTTTGACTTTCAAGAGTCCATGTATTAATTGATTCTTTATTAATGCTTTTGTCATTATTTTAAGCATTTAAGTAGAAAGGCAGTTTTATTGTTTACATGTGTTACTGTTCCCCTGAGAAAACATCATGAAAGCTTTTTCATACCACTTTGTGTAATCACATAAATTCATTATTTATATATTTTACAAAATTCTATTCCTAGTCTTTACTGGATTTATGATTCATTTCCAAAAATTTAAATGTCATATTTTAAAAGTCTTACATAATTCTTCCTCCTAAAATAAGGAGCAAGAATTATTAATGTGTTTTATTTTCTCATAATAATGAAATTGTCAGGAAAATGAAAGTATTTCTAAGTTGTAGTTTGATTATTTTACATGATATATTTTTCTGAAACATAACATTGGTTTTTTAAAATCTGAAGGTCTAGTTATCATATCTCATGTAACTTGTCCATAGATGCATACTGTGATGAAAATGCTTTCAAAACCCTCATTTAATGATCATAAAAATGAATGCCTCACTTTAAGATCTTTTTTAACCAGCAATTTTTTCTATTTGCAAAAAAAAAAATCTTCTGCCTGGATGTCCACAGAGAACTGTCCTCTTGTCGTTATATGAAAGATTTTATCAGTGAACTCTTGCAAATGAAGTGCAGAATTGATACACGACACAAGCCCTGAATTTGCAGAAAATAAGTGCTAAAACACAAAGCTTATAAAAGGTTTTGGTAGGAAAATTGAGTCCAGGTTCCATTTTACCCTAAGCTCTATTTAGCAAGACTTTATTTTATTACTATGCAATTCAGTAAGCATGAGTAGTTTCTCCATCAATTCTTTTATCCAGTGGCAACATAAACACTCACACTCTCTGAAATAAAGGAGCTGGAGTATGTGAGTTGCTCCATTCAAGCAGCTATTTTTAAGTTTGTGTCAGCATTTCCATTATATACCCAGTTTCCTGAAGTTTATAACTCGCAGTAAAAACTAACCCTTGGGTTGAATCTTTACTTACAGAGGTATTTTTTCAGAGCAACTTATGGAGACATAGCTGCAAGACACCCCATTTCTGCTAATAGAAGCTAGGTCATGAATCCCTTTTTGGCACATTGAACAGATTTATCCTGTAAGTTTTCTACCTGTGGAAAATTATTTTTTATTTGAATGGGAGAAGTATTTTGGGTTGAGTTCCATAAACCTATAAAATGAGATGCTTGTCTGATGAAGATATGAATTTTCAATAGCTTGGCTGTGCCTGTAGCAAACATTTGGTTATTTTTTTTCTACTACAGATCTGACCTTGGAAATGATATGTTAGCTATTATTTTATAGTGTAATTAAAATTAGCTTGTTTTGCTCTAGATTATTATAGATACTTCTCTCATAATCTCACATTTAGAATGAGAAAATGATTTAATAATTACAAAACAGAATTAAACCAGCATAAATTCTTCTCTATTATGTATATGAGTCTTATTTGTTTATCATAGTTAGTATTAGGCAACAATCTTAATATATCTCATAATTATAAGATATAACTAATTAAAAAGTTATTACAACCTTAAAAGTCCCATCATTAAAAAAATTATTGCAGAATTTAAAAATATTTGTTCTTAAATAAGAAAATATGTCACAGCATTATGCTTATTTATTTATTTACTATTGGTATAATTTTCCTCTGCTTATTCATTTCTAATTAACCTTGAT
Organism: Rattus norvegicus; assembly: GCF_021556685.1. Lineage (NCBI taxonomy): Eukaryota > Metazoa > Chordata > Mammalia > Rodentia > Muridae > Rattus > Rattus norvegicus. Next base: position 73,289,827 of record NC_141548.1, read on the forward strand.
GTCATTATTCAGTACATAGAGTACTTAAATTCAATAATAGTGCATATTCCAGAATACTAAAAATTAAAATCAATCAAATCAGTTATATTTGAGCAAGGACAGATAGCAACAATAAACTATAAATCAAATCTCTACAATCATGAACTTGTAATGTAATGATTCATAAAATGTAGTATAGTTCACAGAGAATTCATATAAAATATTATGTTAAACGAAGTAACAATATAACAAAGTTTACTTAAATAGTTATTTCTCAACAATAGTAGATAAACACACTATTCCTATTTTTTGTGTTTTCTACAAGCTATATTTTTGTGTGATTAATATTTAAAAAATTGAATAATTTTATCTAATTTTACTTTAAGTTGTCTGTGTCAAAATATAATTATTTACTTATGATGTAAATAATTTAAGTCCAAATTGTGTTTGATAGATGCTAATTTTAGCAATTTAAATATTTCTATCATTATATAAATTATTTTAAAATTTTTATCTAAAAATTATTTTCATACAATATATTTTGATTATTTTTTTCTTCTCTGCTAACTCTTTCTCAATATTTCCCACATTCCTACCCACTGAATTTTGTGATTTTTAATTTTTGTCTCATAAAACAAAACCAAGAAAAACAATTAACATCAAAAAATTTAACCTACAAATAAAAAAATCAATAAAACACGAAATATGGAAACAAAATAAAAGCAGACAAACACATACGTGGAGTCCTGTTTGTGTTGGACAAATTTTCCTGGGCTTGGTGCTTGCTCTATGTTGTGACATTCAATGGACAAAACTGATTTTTCTATTAATATTTTCTATTCATCTAATGTGCATAACAATAACTCTTCTTCATTCCTTATCATAGAAGCTTCTTCTTGCAGTACACAGTAATTAACACAGCTAGAAAATGTGCATAGACTGGAAGACTTTGGAACAATCATTCCTATATAAACTAATTTTTATCAGACTGCTCCTCTCAAGGCTCAATAATTTGTACAGAAGAGGAATGAAACTATTTTAAGAGCCACAGGTGGTAAATGACTCCAAGAAAAAAAGAAGTCTTCCAGATACAAGAGGATAAATGTGAATTTACATGTAAAATTGAATTTACAGAGACTGTGACAAAATGCATAAGACCTGCATAGTTGTAAAGCAGACAGGAATCCCATAATGGAGAAAGGAAAGTAGATACAAAACTTCAAATCAAGAATCTATTTGTAGAAGATGCATACAATTATTCATATATAATTTGAACAAACTTGTATATTTTTATAATTTGATTTTTTTAATTCAATTTACATGCCCATCATAGCCCTCTTCCCTTCCCTCTTCCCAGACCCATCTTTACAAATCCCTCTACACATTGGATCCTTCCATTCTCCTTAGGGAAGAGGAGGCTCCCTTGGGTATCACCACACCCTGGTCATCTAACCCAAGAACGAAATTTGTCCTGACTCACGCATTTACCAACATGAAAGAAAAGCTAGCAAAAGCAATTTACTAAGATTAAAAAAGCATGAAATAAAAAAATTATGTAGAAGTAACAATTTCTTAATACATACTTTGGAAGTATACTTAAAGAAAAGTAGTTAATGCTTAAACACATTTGTTTGAAGAAATGAGTTTGAAGAAACAAATGGAAAAAATTAAATTAAGTGCTTAGAAATAATATTTTTTAAAATTAAAAGATAATAAAAACTAAAAATTAACATGGCCACTGCAATTTTATCTATTGATTTTATATATATTTTAATTTAATATTTTAGTTTAATATTTGTACCAATTATCCACAATAGTTTTCCTTGGCTTATTTGAAGAACAGTCCTGTTCGAGTAATCACTTCTATATCAAGCATTGAAGAATAAGGAAAACACAATACCCAGGCTACATAAATGAAAGAACAGACTAGTACAGGGTATATTTGAGCCTCTCACTTTTTTCAAAAAAATAAACATTTGAGACCAGCAGTCGCAACTGACCTGGCCCTCTGACCAGGACCTCTGAGATCTCTCAGACACTAAGCTACGAACCAGGCAACATACACCAGCTGATAGGAAGCCCACACACATACAAAAGAGGACTGCCTGGTCTGGCATCAGCGAGAGAAGATGCACCTAACTATGAAGAGACATGAAGCTCCAGGGATTAGGGATGCCTTGTAGGGTGGTGGTAGGGTTAGGGGGTTGGGATCATCATCTTGGAGACTGGGGGCAGAAAGTATGGGGAGTGGTGTATGAAGACTGGACTGTAAAAAAAGGAGTGACTTTAACAAAGCAAGTAAAAGATCTGTACAATAAGAACTTCAAGACACTGAAGAAGGAAATTGAAGAAGACCTCAGAAGATGGAAAGATCTCCCATGCTCATGGATTGGCAGGATTAATATAGTAAAAATGGCCATTTTACCAAAAGCAATCTACAGATTCAATGCAATCCCCATCAAAATACCAATCCAATTCTTCAAAGAGTTAGACAGAACAATTTGCAAATTCATCTGGAATAACAAAAAACCCAGGATAGCTAAAGCTATCCTCAACAATAAAAGGACTTCAGGGGGAATCACTATCCCTGAACTCAAGCAGTATTACAGAGCAATAGTGATAAAAACTGCATGGTATTGGTACAGAGACAGACAGATAGACCAATGGAATAGAATTGAAGACCCAGAAATGAACCCACACACCTATGGTCACTTGATTTTTGACAAAGGAGCCAAAACCATCCAATGGAAAAAAGATAGCATTTTCAGCAAATGGTGCTGGTTCAACTGGAGGGCAACATGTAGAAGAATGCAGATCGATCCATGCTTATCACCCTGTACAAAGCTTAAGTCCAAGTGGATCAAGGACCTCCACATCAAACCAGACACACTCAAACTAATAGAAGAAAAACTAGGGAAGCATCTGGAACACATGGGCACTGGAAAAAATTTCCTAAACAAAACACCAATGGCTTACGCTCTAAGATCGAGAATCGAAAAATGGGATCTCATAAAACTGCAAAGCTTCTGTAAGGCAAAGGACACTGTGGTTAGGACAAAACGGCAACCAACAGATTGGGAAAAGATCTTTACCAATCCTACAACAGATAGAGGCCTTATATCCAAAATATACAAAGAACTCAAGAAGTTAGACCGCAGGGAAACAAATAACCCTATTAAAAAATGGGGTTCAGAGCTAAACAAAGAATTCACAGCTGAGGAATGCCAAATGGCTGAGAAACACCTAAAGAAATGTTCAACATCTTTAGTCATAAGGGAAATGCAAATCAAAACAACCCTGAGATTTCACCTCACACCAGTGAGAATGGCTATGATCAAAAACTCAGGGGACAACAGATGCTGGCGAGGATGTGGAGAAAGAGGAACACTCCTCCATTGTTGGTGGGATTCCAAACTGGTACAACCATTCTGGAAATCAGTCTGGAGGATCCTCAGAAAATTGGACATTGAACTGCCTGAGGATCCAGCTATACCTCTCTTGGGTATATACCCAAAAGATGCCCCAACATATAAAAAAGACATGTGCTCCACTATGTTCATTGCAGACTTATTTATAATAGCCAGAAGCTGGAAAGAACCCAGATGCCCTTCAACAGAGGAATGGGTACAGAAAATGTGGTACATCTACACAATGGAATATTACTCAGCTATCAAAAACAACGACTTTATGAAATTCGTAGGCAAATGGTTGGAACTGAAAAACATCATCCTGAGTGAGCTAACCCAATCACAGAAAGACATACATGGTATGCACTCATTGATAAGTGGCTATTAGCCCAAATGCTTGAATTACCCTAGATGCCTAGAACAAATGAAACTCAAGACGGATGATCAAAATGTGAATGCTTCACTCCTTCTTTAAAAGGGGAACAAGAATACCCTTGGCAGGGAAGAGAGAGGCGAGGATTAAAACAGAGACTGAAGGAACACCCATTCAGAGCCTGCCCCACATGTGGCCCATACATATACAGCCACCCAATTAGACAAGATGGATGAAGCAAAGAAGTGCAGACCGACAGGAGCCGGATGTAGATCGCTCCTGAGAGACACAGCCAGAATACAGCAAATACAGAGGCGAATGCCAGCAGTAAACCACTGAACTGAGAATAGGACCCCCGTTGAAGGAATCAGAGAAAGAACTGGAAGATCTTGAAGGGGCTCGAGACCCCATATGTACAACAATGCTAAGCAACCAGAGCTTCCAGGGACTAAGCCACTACCTAAAGTCTATACATGGACTGACCCTGGACTCTGACCTCATAGGTAGCAATGAATATCCTAGTAAGAGCACCAGTGGAAGGAGAAGCCCTGGGTCCTGCTAAGACTGAACCCCCAGTGAACTAGACTGGTGGGGGGAGGGCGGCAATGGGGGGAGTGTTGGGAGGGGAACACCCATAAGGAAGGGGAGGCGGGAGGGGGATGTTTGCCCGGATACTGGGAAAGGGAATAACACTCGAAATGTATATAAGAAATACTCAAGTTAATAAAAAAAATAATAAAATAAATAAATAAATTTAAAAATTACCTAAACCAGATAAATTTTACTTAAAGTAAATAAATGTAATTGTTAGCACCTTTTACTCAAGGTTAACTGACTAACTCAGTACTATTCTTAACCATGTAGAGAGCAGAGAAGTAAAATTGCACTACATTTCTGTAATTTAATTTTCTTTTGTTACTGTCTTAAAATTTGTAATGTTCGTTAACAGATAAAGGGAGATTATGCTATTATTAATATGGTTGTATGTCTCATTGAAAAGTATTTGCATATTTTTCTTCTAGTTTTGGTTATGACGTGACAAAAATGATATTTTATGTAGGCAAAAACCAAGTGGTTGCATTATTAATGGTGTTTATTCTTTGAAGGCTAGTGCTTGTCAACGACATGTTTATGCAGACCAAATGCTAACATTTATTTCCAAACTTATCTGAGCTTATTTGGTCTGTCAATAGTCTTTTCCATATCATCTTTATCCATTTACATCTTATTTACTGTACAAAGTTCACCTGACAATCCCATCAAATACATAAATACATGATTAACAAACATGCATAATCTGTACTCTTAAATATATTGCAATTTGTTGAAAAATATTTAATATTTAAATATTTGATAAAATTCAGTAATCCCAGTGGAATTTTATACTGAGTTATAATGAATGAAATTCATAATTTGCAGTTAAATGGACTGAATTTTGACACAAGACGGAAAATATAAGAATGGAGACAATTTGGGCACAAATTAAACAGGTCATGTGGGCGGGCTGAATCTTCTAAACAGGATAAACTCTCACATCACAAGGAGCTCTCATTCACAGCAGGAAACACATCAAGAACAAATTGCCATAGGTATATTTTGTTCACACTCACATTTTTGAATGTTTATGCAATTGATCCTCACACCATATTTCACAAAGGAAGTACACTGGAATTTGAAAGTTTGTTTAGTTTGGGGGTGTGTGTGTTTGTTTTTCTATTACAAACCAACATTGTTTTTAAATTTACTTTTTCTGTTTTCCTTTTGCTTGTATTATTAAAATATATACTTAGGTTACAAATTATTAAAATCCTTCCTTTCTCCCAAGTAGTGCAAAGACATAAGAGTATTTCACTTAATATATCATACTACAAATATACAACAAATTTTACAAAAACTTCTAATTATCTTATATATACTGCTTTTTAATAATTGCTTACTATTCTGATAGACTTTCAGAAATACACTGCAGTCAATATATCTAAAATTATATGTCAATGTAGATATATTTTAGTAATAAGGAAGTTTTAATTCTTTCTAATTTTGAATCATGATGAGCATTTTTTAATGAATTGCTGATATAAAAATTAGTTAAGATATATCCTACATTTCATTATGTCCAGGGAAATTATCAGCCACTACCCAAGACTATACATGGACTGACCCTGGACTCCAACTGCATAGGTAGCAATGAATAGCCTAGTAAGAGCACCAGTAGAAGGGGAAGCCATGGGTCCTGCCAAGTCTGAACCCCCAGTGAACGTGATTGTTGCAGTAATGCGGGGAGGATGGGGAGGAGAACACCCATAGAGAAGAGGAGAGGGAGAGGTTAGGGGGATGTTGGCCCAGAAACCAGGAAAGGGAATAACAATCAAAATGTAAATAAGAATTACCCAAGTTAATAAAGATGAAAAAAATAAAAATAAAAAAAGAGAGAACATGTAAAAAACTCCCTGAAAGCATACACAATGGATGAAGAGCACCCCTTACCTTGTGCTCCACTTACCACCCCACAACATTTCCTCCCTTTCTGTGACCGACAAGCCATTCTGATAATAGGGACCCTATTATCTAGAAATTCAAACATCAGAGGCATCACACACCAGAAAAAAAACAGCAGAGAAATTCTACTAGACCCCAAAAAAATCTCTGGACACGAGAACTGCTAAACATTCAGACCATAGACTGAGAGGAAACAAAGTAAAAGAAAAGAATCCAAAAACACCCATCAAGCAAAGGTAAACTCAGAAAACATATAATAACCTACATACATAATAACCACAAAACCTAGATGGCCAGATGCCAGTGTAACAGCACAATCAACAATAACCAGGCAATATGGCACTGCTAGAGTCCCGCTATTCCACCATAGGAAGTCATGGATATTGTAATGTAGCTGAAGCACAAGAAAATGACCTTAAAACCCACCTTAAAAAGATGATAGAGGCCTTTAAGAAGGAAATAAATAAATTGCTTAAAGAAACACAAGAAAATACAATTAAAGAGATGAAGGAGACTAATAAAATTGTTCAAGACCTGAACATGGAAATAGAATTTAAAAAAAAAAAAACAACAAACAAACCAAAAAAAACCCTGAAAGTTCCCTACAGATGCAAGCAAGCATCATCAGCAACAGAATAAAAGGGATGGAAGAGAGAATCTAAGGCACTGTAGATATAATAGAATAAACTGACACGTAGGTCAAAAAATATTAATCTGAGAAGTTCCTGAAATGAAACATAGAAAAAATCTAGGACATATGAAAAGACCAAACCTAAGAATTATAAGGAAAGAAGTAGAAGATTACCAGTTCAAAGGCCCAGAAAATACATTCAACAAAATCATCGAAGAAAAATGTCTCAACCTAAAGCAAGAGACGACAGAAACCATGTTTACTAAACACAAAATAGATTGAAACAGAATATGAAAATTCTCCCACCACATAAAAATCAAAACGCTAAAGAAAGAATATTAAAATATGCAAAGAAAAAAGGCAAAGTAACATTAAAAAAGAACTAACAACAACAAACAGACCCATCAAATTTTACCCTACTTCTTGACCATGACTCAGATTCAGAAACACCAGGGAAAATACCTTGCCTAAGAGAACAGAGATGAAAGCCAATACTACAGTATGCAGCAATACTTCAATCACAATAAAAGGAGGAAAAGAAGATATTCAATGACAAAATCAAATTTACAAAACAACTATCCAGAAATCCAGGCCTACAGAACTTGTAAATGATATGAGAAAAAAATGCCAAACCAAGGTGGTTAACTACACCCATGAGTAAATAGGAAATAAGTAATTTAACACCAGCAAAACATAAGGGAGGGACACACACACACACACACACACACACACACACACACTCACACATACTACCACTACCAACATCAAAATAACAGGAATTAGCCATTATTGCTCATTAATATCTCTCAACATCACTAGACTCAATTCTCTAATAGAATGGATGCAGAAACAGGAGCTCTCACTCTTCTGAATACAAGAAACATGCAACAGCATCAAAGCTAGATGTTACCGTGAAGTAAATTGTTTGCAAATAATTTTCCAAGCAAATGGACATAAGGAACAAGATGGAGTAGATTTTCTAATATCTAATAAGTATACTTTCAATAAAAAATAATCAAAAGAGATGGGGAAGAACATTTCATACTCATCTAAAGAAAAATCCAAGACAATGATGTGTCAATATGGAATATCTATGCCTCAAATACAAGGACAGCCACATTTATAAAAAGAAACACTACTAAAGCTTAAAGAACACACTGAATCCCACACATTAATAATTGAATACTTAATCATCCCACTCTCATCAATAAACAGGTCATCATGACAGAAACTGAAGAAAGAATTATTGAATTAAGAAACAGATATTATCAATCCAATGGACCTAAAACATATCTACAGAACATTTCACCCAAACACACATGAAGGCATCTTATTTTCAGCACTTCATGAACTCTTCTTCAACATTGATCACATTCTCGGAGACAAAAGTCTCAACAGATACAAGAAAATTGAAATAGCACTTGTATCTTATTAGAAAATAATCGATTTAAAACTGGAATTCAACAACAGAAACAAAAGAAAATCCACAAATACATGGTAACTGAAAAATTCTGTACTTATTGACCATCATGTCATGGAAGAAATAAATTAAAGATTTTCTATATTTCAATAAATTAAATGCACAACACATCCACATTTAGGATATATGAAAAGAAAACCCATAGTTCTAAGTGCCATTATAAAGAAATTAGTGAGATATCACATTAGTGACTTAACAGCACACTTCAAAGCACAAGAAGAAGAAGATGATGAAGATGATGAAGAAGAAGAAGAAGAAGAAGAAGAAGAAGAAGAAGAAGAAGAAGAAGAAGAAGAAGAAGAAGAAGAAGAAGAAGGAGAAGGAGAAGGAGAAGGAGAAGGAGAAGGAGAAGGAGAAGGAGAAGGAGAAGGAGAAGGAGAAGGAGAAGAAGGAGAAGAAGGAGAAGAAGGAGAAGAAGGAGAAGAAGGAGAAGAAGGAGAAGAAGGAGAAGAAGGAGAAGGAGAAGGAGGAGAAGGAGAAGGAGAAGGAGAAGGAGAAGGAGAAGGAGAAGCAAACACATCAAGAGGAATAAAAGGCAGGAGACAATCAAACTTGGGGTTCATATCAATAAAATAGAAAAATGACAACAATGCAAATAATCAATGAATCAAACATTCCTTGAAAACATTAACAAGATATAAACATTTTTAGCCAAATCAACTAAAAGGCAGTGAGAGGTTATCTAAATTATCAAAATTAGAAACAAAAAGGGGACATAACAACATACACTGAGGAAATCCAAAAAAAAATCTTAGAATTTACTTCAAAATCCTGTGTTCCACAGAACTGGACAATCCAAATGAAATTGGTGCTTTTCTAGATATTTAAAACTTATCTAAATTCCATCAAATCCAGGAATGTAATATAAATAGGCCTATAACCCCTACAGAAATAGAAGCACTCATTAAAATTATTTCAACCACCAAACAAGCAAACAAAATAGCCCAAGGCCAGTTTGGTTTTTGTGCATAATTCTACCAGACTTTTAAATAAGAGCTAATAAGAATACTCCTCAAACTTTTCCACAAAAATATAAACAAAAGGAATATTGAAATATTCATTTTATGAGGCCACAATTACAGTGGCATTCAAAAGACCCAAAGATTCAACAAAGAAAAAGGATTTCAGATCAAATTCCCTCATGAATATGTATGCCAGGATAGTCAATAAAATACTTGAAGGATAGAAGAATGCTAGGGTGCTAAGGCAGGAGTAGGTGAACCAATGGGGGAGCACCCACATAGAGCAGCAGGACGGGGAGGGAATAGGAGGATTGTGGAGGGGAAAATGGGAAGTGGGATAACATTTGCAATGTAAATGAATAAAATAACCAATAAAAATATTTTTAAAAAGTACTTTCAGACTAAATCCAAGAACACAACCAAAACATCATCCACATGATCAAGTAGGGTTCCTTTTAGAGATTAAGGGATAATGCAACATATGAAAATCCATCAATACAATCCGCCATATACACAAACTACTAGAAACAAACCAAAACATATTATCACCTCTTAGATACTGAAAGAGCCTTTGACAAAATCCAACATACACATCGAGGAAATCCAATGAATCATTAGGTCTTACTTCAAAACTCTGTACTTTGAAACATTGAAAATTCTATCTGAAATGGATAATTTGACTGATAGATACCACTAACCAAAGTTAAACCGACCAGATACAGAATCTAACTAGGCCTATAACACCTAAAGAATTAGAAGCACTCATTAAAATTACTGTCTACCCCAACATGTGTAGAGTCAGCTAATTTTAGTGCAGAATTCTATCAGACTTTCAAAGCAGATCTAATACCAACACTCTTCAAATCATTCCACAAAACAGAAAGAAAAGTGTTGCCAAATTCATTTTATGAGACCTCAGTCACCCTGACACCTAAAACATAAAAGACTCAGCAAAGAAAGAGAATTTTAGCACAATTTCTGTTATAAACTTTGATGATAAAAATAATTAATAAAATACTCACAAACTCAATCCAAGATTACACTAAAATCATCATCCACTATGATCAAGATTTCATTCCAGAGATGCAGGAATAGTTTGACATATAAAATTCTGTCAATAAATTGAGCCAAATAAACACACTACTGAAAGAAACAACAACAACAACAACAACAACAACAACAATAACAACAAAAACCAACACATGTTTATGTCAAGAGATGCTGGAATAACCTTTGAAATATCCAACATCCCTAAGTGCACAGGTGAGAGGAACATTTTTCTCCAATAACAGGCCAAAGAGGTATCTGCCAGGAGACCACAGGCCTCAGGAACCTCCGAGCAACTAAGAGGCTTCTTCCTGTCTTCATCTGTGCACCCCTGAGGAGGTTACAGTGCGGCACAACTCTGTGTACCCAAATTCCACCCTGAGAGAGCTGGTGTCCCAGGATTGCTGATATTCATAAGATAACAGGCTCACAGGAGGGACAGGCTACAGTCAGAGACAGCAAGACCAACTAACACCAGAGATAACCAGATGGGTAGAGGCAAGGACAAGAACATAAACAACAGAAACCAAGGCTACTTGGCAGCATCAAAACCAAATTCTTCCACCACAAGTCATGGATACCGCAACACATAAGAGAATATAGATTCAGATTTAGATGTACATTTCATGATGATGATAGAGGACTTTGAGAAATAAATACAGGAGTTTAAAGAAATACTGGAGAACACAGATAAACAGGTAGAATCTCTTAAAAATAAAACACAAAAATCCCTTAAAGAACTACAGGAAAATGCAATCAAACAGGTGGAGGAATTGAAGAAAATGATCCAAAAGTGGAAATACAAACAATAATTTGCTTCTATTACTTTAGGGGTTATGGGACTGTTTGGATGGTTTATCTGATCCTGATGAACTTTGGTACCTGGTATCTGCCTAGAAAATTGTCCATTTCCTCCAGATTTTCCAGTTTTGTTGAGCATAGGCTTTTGTAGTTGGATGTGATAATTTCTTTTAATTTCCTCAGTTTCTGTTGTTATGCCTGCCTTATAATTTCTGATTTTGGTCATCATGATACTGTCTCTGGTCAGCTGGAAAGGAACCAGATGTCCTTCACAAGACAGGAATGAATATTGAAAATGTGGTACATGTACACAATGGGGTCCTCCTCAGCTACTAAAAACAGTGACATCATGAAATTTTAAGCAAATGGATAGAACTAAAAACATATCTTGAGTGAGGTAACCCAGTCACAAAAGAACACATATGGTATGCCCCCACTGATAAGTGGATATTAGTCCAAAGCTCAGAATACCCAAGATACAATCCACAGACCATATGAAGATAAGAAAAAACAAGAATAAAATATAAATGATTCAGTCCTTCTTAAAAGGGGGAACAAAATATTCAACAGAGGAAATGAAGAGACAAAGAGTGGAGCAGAGACTGAAGGAAAGGCCACCCAGAGACTGCCCCACATGGGGATACATCCCAGATACAGCCATTAAACCAAGTTACTATTGCTGTTGCCAAGAAGTGCTTGCTAACATGAGTCTGATATGGATGTCTTATGAAAAGATCTGCCAGAGCCTTAGTGATATAGATGAGGATGCTTGCACCTAACCATTGGACTGAGCACTAGACCCCAGAGAAGAAGTTAGAGAAAAGACAGAAGAAGCTGAATGGATTTACAATCCATTACAATGGATTTACAATAGTCTACAATATTGAAGAACAATATCAACCAATCTAACCACCCCCAGGAAACCCGAGGTTTAAACCAACAAACAGTACACATGGATGAACTCATGGCATATGTAACAGAGGATGGCATTGTCTGGCATCAATAGGAGGAGAAGCCATTGGTCCTGTGAAGACTTGTTTCCCCAGTGTAGGGGAATGCTAGGGTGTTCAGGTGGGAGTAGGTGGGTGGGAGATGGAGCTTCTTCATAGCAACAGGGGAAGGGGGGATAGGATAGGAATGGGATGATATTTGAAATATAAATAAATGAAATATCCAATAAAAAAGAAAAACAAAAGATAAAGAAAACTGAAAGAGACCAGGAGTCATAGATGGAAGCAAGTATCACCAACAGAAAAAAAGATATAGAAGAGAGAATCTCAGAGGCAGAAGATACCATAGAATATATTAGTACAACAGTCAAAGAAAATGCAAAATGCAAAAAGTCCTAACCCAAAACATCCAGGAAATCCAGGACACAATGAGAAGACCAAAACTTAGGATAATAGGGACAGAAGAGTGTGAAGATTTCCTACTTAAAGGGCCAGTAAATCTTCAACGAATTGTAAAAAAAGAAAACAAAAAACAAAAAACAAAAAAAAAAACAAAACAAAACAAAAAAAACTCTCTGACTTAAAGAAAGAGAGGCTCATGAACATACAAGAAGCTTACAAAACTCCAAATAGAATAGACAAGAAAAAAAAAATTCCTTCTGTCTTATAATAATCAAAACACCAAATTCACAAAGCAAAGAAAGAATACAAAAACCCATAAGGGAAAAAGGTCAAGTAACATATAAAGGCAGACCTATCAGAATTAGACCAGTCTTCTCACCAGAGACCCTAAAAGACAGAATATCTTGGGTAGATGTCACATAGATCCAAAAAGAACCCAAATGCCTGCCCAGACTACTTATATGCAGCAAACCTCTCAATTATCACAGATTTAAAAACCAAGATATATCACGGCAAAACCAGATTTACACAATATCTTTACACAAATTCAGTCTTACAAAGGGTAATAGATGAAAAACTCCAACAAAAGGAGACAAACTACACCCTAGAAAAAGCAAGAAAATACTCTTTTTCATTAAACCTAAATGAAGATAGCCATACAGTCATAATTCCACCTCTAACAACAAAAATAACAGGAAGCAACAATCACTTTTACTTAACATCTCTTAATTATAATGAAATTTTGGATAGCTCCCTCTGGATATGAACTAATTATAGGGATTGATCCACCGTATATGGTACCTTTTTTATTAATTTATTGACAAATATTCGTACGGTTTTTCATGACTAGTTTTATACTAGTGGAATTCTGTACCAATGGTATGGAAGAGTTGTATCTTTTCTACTTTCTTATGCACACTTAGAATTTTTTAAAGTGTTTCATTAATGTTATGTATTATTCATGTTGCTCTGTGAATGGTAATATTTAGCCTTTTTGTTGACATATATGCTGGCCATTTTTATAAAATCTTTGAGAAATTTCTATTTTACTTGGTTTTATATCAGATGCTATAAGATACATACATTTTGGTGTTATGGCTCTTAAGCTTCTCTTCAGAGAGATATAGGACAAAAGAAAGTTTGTACTACTCAGAAGTTTATTTAATAATTGGTTTTCTTTGGGTTTTTTGTTTTGTTTTGTTTTGTTTTGTTTTACTCAAGACAAGGCATTTTGTTTGATTCCCTCCACATTGTCTATTTTGTTATTACTTATTTTATTTGGAGAACATATTAAAAACTAACACCTTTATCACTTCAATTCCTAAAGCACCCCCCAATGTGTTCCCCCACATAACACTACGGTTAAAATATTATCGTCTGTGTTTGTGCTTTTAAATTATGGAATATCTTGGTCTAGTTTGCTCTCTACAGTAGATGCCTGCTTTTCTCCATACAATTATTTGTGATACCGATGATCTTGGCACATTGGTAAAAACTAATGGAAAGGAGCTCTCTGCTCCCAGACCCGGTGAGAGAGAGACCCAACCGCCTGGTCAGGTGGGCACTCCTGAGGCTGTAGAGCGGAAGAGACCACCAACACTGCTCACCACTGCCCACATCCCTGGCCCAAGAGGAAACTGTATAAGGCCTCTGGGTTCCCGTGGGGGAGGGCCCAGGAGCGGCAGGCACCTGCCTGAGACACCTCCGGAACCTGAAAGAAACAGACCGGATAAACAGTTCTCTGCACCCAAATCCCGTGGGAGGGAGAGCTAAACCTTCAGAGAGGCAGACAAGCCTGGGAAACCAGAAGAGACTGCTCCCTGCACACACATCTCGGACGCCAGAGGAAAAAGCCAAAGACCATCTGGAACCCTGGTGCACTGAAGCTCCCAGAAGGGGCGGAACAGGTCTTCCTGGTTGCTGCCGCTGCAGAGAGCCCCTGGGCAGCACCCCACGAGCGAACCTGAGCCTCGGGACCACAGGTAAGACCAAATTTTCTGCTGCAAGAAAGCTGCCTGGTGAACTCAAGACACAGGCCCACAGGAACAGCTGAAGACCTGTAGAGAGGAAAAACTACACACCCGAAAGCAGAACACACTGTCCCCATAACTGACTGAAAGAGAGGAAAACAGGTCTACAGCACTCCTGACACACAGGCTTATAGGACAGTCTAGCCACTGTCAGAAATAGCAGAACAAAGTAACACTAGAGATAATCTGATGGCAAGAGGCAAGCGCAGGAACCCAAGCAACAGAAACCAAGACTACATGCCATCATCGGAGCCCAATTCTCCCACCAAAACAAACATGGAATATCCAAACACACCAGAAAAGCAAGATCTAGTTTCAAAATCATATTTGATCATGATGCTGGAGGACTTCAAGAAAGACATGAACACACTTAGGGAAACACAGGAAAACATTAATAAACAAGTAGAAGCCTACAGAGAGGAATCGCAAAAATCCCTGAAAGAATTCCAGGAAAACGAAATCAAACAGTTGAAGGAATTAAAAATGGAAATAGAAGCAATCAAGGAAGAACACATGGAAACAACCCTGGATATAGAAAACCAAAAGAAGAGACAAGGAGCTGTAGATACAAGCTTCACCAACAGAATACAAGAGATGGAAGAGAGAATCTCAGGAGCAGAAGATTCCATAGAAACCATTGACTCAACTGTCAAAGATAATGTAAAGCGGAAAAAGCTACTGGTCCAAAACATACAGGAAATCCAGGACTCAATGAGAAGATCAAACCTAAGGATAATAGGTATAGAAGAGAGTGAAGACTCCCAGCTCAAAGGACCAGTAAATATCTTCAACAAAATCATAGAAGAAAACTTCCCTAACCTAAAAAAAGAGATACCCATAGACATACAAGAAGCCTACAGAACTCCAAATAGATTGGACCAGAAAAGAAACACCTCCCGTAACATAATTGTCAAAACACAAAACACACAAAATAAAGAAAGAATATTAAAAGCAGTAAGGGAAAAATGTCAAGTAACATATAAAGGGAGACCTATCAGAATCACACCAGACTTCTCGCCAGAAACTATGAAGGCCAGAAGATCCTGGACTGATGTCATACAGACCATAAGAGAACACAAATGCCAGCCCAGGTTACTGTATCCAGCAAAACTCTCAATTAACATTGATGGAAAAACCAAGATATTCCATGACAAAACCAAATTTACACAATATCTTCCTACAAATCCAGCACTACAAAGGATAATAAATGGTAAAGCCCAACATAAGGAGGCAAGCTATACCCTAGAAGAAGCAAGAAACTAATCGTCTTGGCAAAAAAACAAAGAGAATGAAAGCACACAAACATAACCTCACATCCAAATATGAATATAAAGGGAACAATAATCACTATTCCTTAATATCTCTCAATATCAATGGCCTCAACTCCCCAATAAAAAGACATAGATTAACAAACTGGATACGCAACGAGGACCCTGCATTCTGCTGCCTATAGGAAACACACCTCAGAGACAAAGACAGAAACTACCTCAGAGTGAAAGGCTGGAAAACAACTTTCCAAGCAAATGGTCAGAAGAAGCAAGCTGGAGTAGCAATTCTAATATCAAATAAAATCATTTTCCAACTAAAAGTCATCAAAAAAGATAAGGAAGGACACTTCATATTCATCAAAGGAAAAATCCTCCAAGATGAACTCTCAATCCTAAATATCTATGCCCCAAATACAAGGGCACCTACATACGTAAAAGAAACCTTACCAAAGCTCAAAACACACATTGCACCTCACAAAATAATAGTGGGAGATTTCAACACCCCACTCTCATCAATGGACAGATCATGGAAACAGAAATTAAACAGTGATGTCGACAGACTAAGAGAAGTCATGAGCCAAATGGACTTAACGGATATTTATAGAACATTCTATCCTAAAGCAAAAGGATATACCTTCTTTTTGCTCCTCATGGTACTTTCTCCAAAATTGACCATATAATTGGTCAAAAAACGGGCCTCAACAGGTACAGAAAGATAGAAATAATCCCGGCGTGCTATCGGACCACCACGGCCTAAAACTGGTCTTCAATAACAATAAGGGAAGAATGCCCACATATACGTGGAAATTGAACAATGCTCTACTCAATGATAACCTGGTCAAGGAAGATATAAAGAAAGAAATTAAAAACTTTTTAGAATTTAATGAAAATGAAGATACAACATACTCAAACTTATGGGACACAATGAAAGCTGTGCTAAGAGGAAAACTCATAGCGCTGAGTGCCTGCAGAAAGAAACAGGAAAGAGCATATGTCAGCAGCTTGACAGCACACCTAAAAGCTCTAGAACAAAAAGAAGCAAATACACCCAGGAGGAGTAGAAGGCAGGAAATAATCAAACTCAGAGCTGAAATCAACCAAGTAGAAACAAAAAGGACCATAGAAAGAATCAACAGAACCAAAAGTTGGTTCTTTGAGAAAATCAACAAGATAGATAAACCCTTAGCCAGACTAACGAGAGGACACAGAGAGTGCGTCCAAATTAACAAAATCAGAAATGAAAAGGGAGACATAACTACAGATTCGGAGGAAATTCAAAAAATCATCAGATCTTACTATAAAAACCTATATTAAACAAAATTTGAAAATCTTCAGGAAATGGACAATTTCCTAGACAGATACCAGGTATCGAAGTTAAATCAGGAACAGATAAACCAGTTAAACAACCCCATAACTCCTAAGGAAATAGAAGCAGTCATTAAAGGTCTCCCAACCAAAAAGAGCCCAGGTCCAGACGGGTTTAGTGCAGAATTCTATCAAACCTTCATAGAAGACCTCATACAAATATTATCTAAACTATTCCACAAAATTGAAACAGATGGAGCCCTACTGAATTCCTTCTACGAAGCCACAATTACTCTTATACCTAAACCACACAAAGACACAACAAAGAAAGAGAACTTCAGACCAATTTCCCTTATGAATATCGACGCAAAAATACTCAATAAAATTCTGGCAAACCGAATTCAAGAGCACATCAAAACAATCATCCACCATGATCAAGTAGGCTTCATCCCAGGCATGCAGGGATGGTTTAATATACGGAAAACCATCAACGTGATCCATTATATAAACAAACTGAAAGAACAGAACCACATGATCATTTCATTAGATGCTGAGAAAGCATTTGACAAAATTCAACACCCCTTCATGATAAAAGTCCTGGAAAGAATAGGAATTCAAGGCCCATACCTAAACATAGTAAAAGCCATATACAGCAAACCAGTTGCTAACATTAAACTAAATGGAGAGAAACTTGAAGCAATCCCACTAAAATCAGGGACTAGAAAAGGCTGCCCACTCTCTCCCTACTTATTCAATATAGTTCTTGAAGTTCTAGCCAGAGCAATCAGACAACAAAAGGAGATCAAAGGGATACAGATCGGAAAAGAAGAGGTCAAAATATCACTATTTGCAGATGACATGATAGTATATTTAAGTGATCCCAAAAGTTCCACCAGAGAACTACTAAAGCTGATAAACAACTTCAGCAAAGTGGCTGGGTATAAAATTAACTCAAATAAATCAGTTGCCTTCCTCTATGCAAAAGAGAAACAAGCCGAGAAAGAAATTAGGGAAACGACACCCTTCATAATAGACCCAAATAATATAAAGTACCTCGGTGTGACTTTAACCAAGCAAGTAAAAGATCTGTACAATAAGAACTTCAAGACACTGAAGAAGGAAATTGAAGAAGACCTCAGAAGATGGAAAGATCTCCCATGCTCATGGATTGGCAGGATTAATATAGTAAAAATGGCCATTTTACCAAAAGCAATCTACAGATTCAATGCAATCCCCATCAAAATACCAATCCAATTCTTCAAAGAGTTAGACAGAACAATTTGCAAATTCATCTGGAATAACAAAAAACCCAGGATAGCTAAAGCTATCCTCAACAATAAAAGGACTTCAGGGGGAATCACTATCCCTGAACTCAAGCAGTATTACAGAGCAATAGTGATAAAAACTGCATGGTATTGGTACAGAGACAGACAGATAGACCAATGGAATAGAATTGAAGACCCAGAAATGAACCCACACACCTATGGTCACTTGATTTTTGACAAAGGAGCCAAAACCATCCAATGGAAAAAAGATAGCATTTTCAGCAAATGGTGCTGGTTCAACTGGAGGGCAACATGTAGAAGAATGCAGATCGATCCATGCTTATCACCCTGTACAAAGCTTAAGTCCAAGTGGATCAAAGACCTCCACATCAAACCAGACACACTCAAACTAATAGAAGAAAAACTAGGGAAGCATCTGGAACACATGGGCACTGGAAAAAATTTCCTGAACAAAACACCAATGGCTTATGCTCTAAGATCAAGAATCAACAAATATGATCTCATAAAACTGCAAAGCTTCTGTAAGGCAAAGGACACTGTGGTTAGGACAAAACGGCAACCAACAGATTGGGAAAAGATCTTTACCAATCCTACAACAGATAGAGGCCTTATATCCAAAATATACATAGAACTCAAGAAGTTAGACCGCAGGGAAACAAATAACCCTATTAAAAAATGGGGTTCAGAGCTAAACAAAGAATTCACAGCTGAGGAATGCCGAATGGCTGAGAAACACCTAAAGAAATGTTCAACATCTTTAGTCATAAGGGAAATGCAAATCAAAACAACCCTGAGATTTCACCTCACACCAGTGCGATTGGCTAAGATCAAAAACTCAGGTGACAGCAGATGCTGGCGAGGATGTGGAGAAAGAGGAACACTCCTCCATTGTTGGTGGGATTGCAGACTGGTAAAACCATTCTGGAAATCAGTCTGGAGGTTCCTCAGAAAATTGGACATTGAACTGCCTGAGGATCCAGCTATACCTCTCTTGGGCATATACCCAAAAGATGCCTCAACATATAAAAGAGACACGTGCTCCACTATGTTCATCGCAGCCTTATTTATAATAGCCAGAAAATTGAAAGAACCCAGATGCCCTTCAACAGAGGAATGGATACAGAAAATGTTGCACATCTACACAACGGAATATTACTCAGCTATCAAAAACAACGAGTTTATGAAATTCGTAGGCAAATGGTTGGAACTGGAAAATATCATCCTGAGTGAGCTAACCCAATCACAGAAAGACATACATGGTATGCACACATTGATAAGTGGCTATTAGCCCAAATGCTTGAATTACCCTAGATCCCTAGAACAAACGAAACTCAAGACTGATGATCAAAATGTGAATGCTTCACTCCTTCTTTAAATGAGGAAAAAGAATACCCTTGGCAGGGAAGGGAGAGGCAAAGATTAAAACAGAGACTGAAGGAACACCCATTCAGAGCCTGCCCCACATTTGGCCCATACATATACAGCCACCCTATTAGACAAGATGGATGAAGCAAAGAAGTGCAGACCGACAGGAGCCGGATGTAGATCGCTCCTGAGAGACAGAGCCAGAATACAGCAAATACAGAGGCGAATGCCAGCAGCAAACCACTGAACTGAGAATAGGTCCCCTATTGAAGGAATCAGAGAAAGAACTGGAAGAGCTTGAAGGGGCTCGAGACCCCAAAAGTACAACAATGCCAAGCAACCAGAGCTTCCAGGGACTAAGCCACTACCTAAAGACTATACATGGACTGACCCTGGACTCTGACCCCATAGGTAGCAATGAATATCCTAGTAAGAGCACCAGTGGAAGGGGAAGCCCTGGGTCCTGCTAAGACTGAACCCCCAGTGAACTAGTCTATGGGGGGAGGGCGGCAATGGGGGGAGGGTTGGGAGGGGAACACCCATAAGGAAGGGGAGGGGGGAGGGGGATGTTTGCCCGGAAACCGGGAAAGGGAATAACACTCGAAATGTATATAAGAAATACTCAAGTTAATAAAAAAAAAAAAAAAGAAATGTATATAAGAAATACTCAAGTTAATAATAAAAAAAAAAAGAAAAAAAAATTAATGGAAAGGCAATGACTGAAGTGGCCTCTGTGTTCTCTGTTATTTCTTCTGTGTCTTTTAAAAATTCATTACCATACTATTTTTCACACTGCCATTTGGACTTGGGGTTCTCTAATACTTCTATATAATATCTCTCACTGAATGTAAAATGTAGTGACTCAGGATTTAATTTATGCATCTGAAATCATAGGTTTTTTTCACAATTTTATTTATTTTCTTTATATTCCACAATGCTTACTTCTTAAATTGAGGCCAGTATCTTGTATATTACTGAAGTTTGCTATGAAAAAATATCTGGTAATAGTCAGGTCTGCAGCACCTGGCTGACAAAACTTGGCCTGTTATTTTCTTCTTCACACCTCTTGTCTTTCAGGCTTCATTCAACTACTTGAACGAATTTATGTATAGCTTCTTCTTACTTACGGAATTCTGTTATTTTGATTTTTTGTTATAAAATTGAATAATGTTATAAGACATAAGCTGAAACTTTACTGTATTTTTTGAAAATGCACAGAGAAGTCAATTATATTATCACTCTCTTGGCACGTAATTTTACACCCAAAGTGTAACAGTAACATGTGTATGTTCAGCGACTTGTAATTTAGTTTTGTTTAGATTAGAAAGGTAAAACTTCTGTTCGCTGTCCCAAACACATTTAAGAGGCCTGTATATTTTGACAGTATCATTTTACCCTTTATACTTATTTCAATGGATTCTGTCTTTACTTCAAAATCTTCATTGCTGATAATTTCTGTCCTAGCAAATATTTGACATATTTCTTATGTCCAATGGTACAACGATCTTGCTTTACATATTTTTGAATTGAAAACATAACCAAGAGATTTCATGGTTTATTATAAAGAATTTCTATTAATAATAGAAATATTTCTTTATTTGACATGATATTAAAATAGCTGGAATAGTAAATATGCCCATGTGTTCATACTACATATAAGGCAAATTTTAAGAACCCAGTGTTTTTATTTTATGATTATAATTCAATTATATCATTTCCCCTTTCTTTCCCTCCCTGTAAACCTTCAAATATAAGCCTTCTTTTTCTTTTTAGGGATTTTTTTCAAAGAAATTCTAGGAGGTATCAACATTATACAAAGAACTGCATACAACTGAAGAATCTTAAGAGCCAGAGAAATAGTCCTCCCCAGGGACGTACACACCAACTTATTATATCCAGAATCTCAGCCACCCTGAACAATACACACATGCAACTTTCAAAAGTTGCATAAAATAACTGAGAATATTAATCAGAGTTTTACAAGTATTATATAAAAAATTTTGGACTGATAAATATATTTGATAAACATTTTTTAATATCTCAGATGGTCATTCTACCAAATAAGCTTCACAAAACAAAATGCTTCATTAAAAAGAATATAACAGAAAAATTTCTATCAGAATGTAAACTAATATAATCATTTGGGACCCACTTTATTAAGATGGAGATTCTATGCAAATACTTACAAGAATAGACTCTGTTTTCAGTCATAATAATGAATACTTGAAGAAATGACAAGGTAGACAGCTTGTCATAGGAGTAGCTGCTCCAGTCTGTACAAGAGACATGGAAAAGAATGAGCGGTCTGTCTGTTTCCTTCCTGCTCTGAGAGGAATGACTGCTGCAGAGATCATGGCCTAAGGCGTGTCTATATGTATGCCAATTAATTGGAAAGTGAATATGTGAATTTTCCCAAGTTAACAAAGAATTCCAGATGAGAATATTGTCATTGAACCTGCACACTTGCTCTAGAAGCTACCCTACTGATCATTTGATTTAATTGACTCTGTTCATAAAAATTCTCCTTTGATAGAATCTGAATAATAATTTGACTAACAAATTTATATGTATTAGTTTATAATTAAATCCCTACATTGGGTTGGTTTTGTTCATTAAACCAAATTTATGGTAGAGGAAGAAAAAAGTTACTGATCAACATGGTATTTCCATAGCGTAGATACAAACACATTCAAGAGTTTACAGAAACGCAAGTAATTTGTTGAACATAAACTTGTTACAGTGCTGTTGACTATGATATTTCAGTAGTCCTTAAGATTTCTATAGTGCTTCTATTTGCTTGTGATGACATGTTTGCTGTGTATTTGATGTTAGTGAGTTAGAACTCATCACTCACATTAGCAAATGGTAGGTTCAAAGTAACTTTTCCTGGGCAACCTTTTGGTTTAAAAGGGCACATTAAAGACAGCCACATAAATGAGATGAACAATTGAGATATATGTAAATGGAAGAAACAACAAATAGAGGATACACTCTGATATAAAACATCTATACTTTTTAAAATTTGCACAAAATTTATTTAACTATTATTGTATGAGAATACTAATGTCCTTAACTTCTTTAGTGTCTATGTGTGTGTGTATATATATGTATATGTGTGTGTGTGTGTGTGTGTGTGTGTGGTGAATGGGAGTAGTACTCAAGCTCCCAAGCATACTAGGACATTTCTGTACCTCAGACATTTTTACCCAGATCACAGATATCCCTCAACCTTTATATAAATACGGTTTATTAAATAAGTAAGAATATTTCCAGAATAAATGATGATGGCTTTCGGGGCTTTCATTGCCTTGATTGTCTTCCTCCACAAATGTACTTGGTTATCTCATTTGATTGCATTAATTTTGTGTTATTTAATTTAAAAGCAAATTTTCCCTCTTCTGTCTAGATTGATGTTTTGCGACCAAAATTCTATTAATACACTCACCTTGAAAGGGGCAGAAAACAAAGAACATCTTCCCTTAGGATGCGTACACATTCATCAATTTAGATGGCAATTTCATTGGAAATCAATAAGCAGAGAACACAGGAATTTCAAAGCTTGTCAGCCAAATGGCTGGGATGCTAGGGAACTTAGAAAAATCACATAGTATGTGATTGCTGGCTTGAGTGACTGAACTATATTATGATCAATGCCAAATATAGCTTACATATGACATTATCTAACTTTT
The DNA here is from genome assembly GCF_021556685.1 of Rattus norvegicus. Lineage (NCBI taxonomy): Eukaryota > Metazoa > Chordata > Mammalia > Rodentia > Muridae > Rattus > Rattus norvegicus. The sequence continues at coordinate 73,313,301 of NC_141548.1, forward strand.
TTCTGTTTTGTTTTGCCATTTTCTGGTACATCTCTAAAATTTCCCATCAAGTAATATGATGTCAATGCCTACAGAAACAAAAATTGCATTATAAGGTCCTCTTGTATAAAAACTCCAGTGCACATTTTGAAAAGTTTTAATATATCATCAAAGGTTTAATGTTATTAAGCAATAAGAAGATGGGTGGTAATAAAATAATGGCCACAGACTCATCCATTTTGTGCTTAAGATAGTATTAGAAATGAATTTAAATCTATATTCTAAAAAGTATAGATAACTCTTTTATGTGTTCATAGTAAGTGACCATTTTGAATTAGTAAAAATATTATCTAGGTCAATGTAACTTCTTATTTAAGGAAGCACCGGGGAATATGCCTCACTTAAATGACATAAGATTGTGTGTGTGAAAATATTCATCAAATTTTATTTAATACAATCAATGAATATAGTTTTATAAAATTACTTCTCTTCTTTGGTGATAGCAATATAATTACATGAAAAATTAATGTAACTGTTACAAGGTTACATCATATAATTTCTTCTTTCATATTTGTGTCTTCAAACCGTTTTATGCACCTTGATTGATCTCTTTCAAATTCTTGGGCTCTTTTATTCACATATGTATGAATACACACCTGTATTCTTAAATATAGCTTTCTCTGTCTTTGTAGTGTCACTTATATGCACATTTTCTATTATTATATTTTCAATTGTGTTTTTCTACTATATCAAAGGAATACTTTAGCGGTTTTAGTATTGATGGGTTTTTATAATATTTAAATTTTATACATGCACAAAGGTCCCTGTCGAAAATAAATAGTAACAATATATCTCTTATATAGAAGTACTAACATGAGAATGATATTTTTTAAACTTTAAGTCCCTGGCTGGGGAGAATATTTTCTAAGTTAGTAGAAACTAAAGATGCAGAAATTTGTAATTTTAAACATCCAGTATTTCTTTGGCAATGCTTTATGCAAATAAAATAATATAGAAATATTTTGTTATGGAATATACTCATAAAAACATTTAATTATTTTTAGATATCCCCTAAGAATCCAGTTGTTTCTTTATATACTTCATGTTAATTGACATCTTTGAATTTCAAAGAAAGCTGAGAAATGTAAATTGGGGAACAAAAATGGCCAAAATATAGATTAGACTTTTGTTTCTTCTCCTTAAATTTGTAATTTCCCATGGTGAGAGTAGAGAGGAAGTGACCATATTTATCTCTAGAACTCAAGAGATCACATGGATGCTTGAATACTACATATGCGACTCATGCTTGAAGGGTACAGAAGATTGCATCCAGTCCCTCAAACCTGAAACAGGGCAAGAAAAAGATGGTAGGAACCACAGCAGTCAAGGACACAGGAACATGGCCCTCAGAATCAACTAAGCAGTGCTCATAGGAGCTCACAGAAACTGAAGAAGCAATCGTTAGCTGCATGGGTGTGAGGTAGGCCCTCCTCATGTGTGCTCAGGTTGTTTGACACAGAGTGTTTAAGGGACTCTAACAATAGGAGTGTGGAGGAGACATCTCTGACTCTATTCCTACTGCTTTACCTAGTCCAGCTTTGATGTGATGGTTTGTGCATAGTCTTAGTGCATCTTTCTGACGGGAAACAGAGCACTTGTGAATCTGAGAGAGACAGGAAATGGTGCTGAAGTTAGGAGGAGTGGAGGAAGGGAAAGCTGTTTTTGGAATATATTGTATGACAGAAGAATAAATTAAAAAATAAACTGAAGTTATCAAGAGTTGTGAGCTGCTATGTGGGTATTAGGACTCAAACCTGTGTCATCTTGAAGAGAAGCAAGTATTATTGACCACTGAGCCATTTCAGCAGCTGAAGAGACCTGATTTTAATAAGAGTGTAGATGAATTAACCTACTAAATTACATCAGTATTATTTTATTTAAAACAGTTATGGGAATCTTTAGTAGTTATAATCTCTGAAGTCTGTGGTCATACAGGTAGATATACCACTGAGTTTCATCTGTTATGAACAAAAGTGGCAAAACTTTGAGACCATGAGACATAGTCAAATTCAAAGCTTGCTATGTAATAGTAAGATTTAAATGACAATCATAGAATATTTCTTGAGTGAGGTGGGAAGAGCTGGATGGGTGGGAGAGCACCCTGTTAGAGGCAAAAGGGGGAGGGGGCTGGATAGAGTGGTTGAAAAGAGGAGAGCAGGAAGGGGGACAACATTTGAAATGTAAATATTTAATTAATACAAAAACGACTTTTTGAGCTTTCTTCACAAATCATTGACAATATAAGATTTCACTGGGTATGATAGGTCTTTCTTATGCTTAGGGTGTGGATACACATATTGTAAATGAGAAATGAAAGTTTTTCCTGTGAAGACATATCTCTCTTTCTGATTTTTACAAATAATATATCATATCTTTGAGGCTCCAGCTTATTTTGTAAACAGATAATAACAACACTGAACTGATTGATTTTACTGCTGTGTTCTGAGAAAATTGCAACTGTTTTAGAGAAGGCTAAAGGACGTGACAAAGACCTAGAAAATCACAAGCCGTACTTTTACAGTAAAACTGATATCTACCTAGGGAACACTCAAACACAAGTTCAATAAATGCACAAATAAATGATAGCATGCTAAATTGAAATCATGACTAATATTATTTATATAACCAAGATTATAACATCAGCAAAAAAAAGTCATCAAAATAATTATGTAGAACAGAATTACGCCTGCTCATCTAATAGTGTGTCGAGCATATACCCTAATTTTAATATTATTTAGGCAACAGTTCATAGCTCTCTTGTGTTAAATTGTCAATATCAATTTAGATTATTCATTAAATAATCTCTTCAAAGAAAAATCATTTTACAATTGTCATATCATTTGTTTTCAAGTAAGTATTAAACTCAATGACTGAAGCAAAACTATATGCCTATTTTTGTGATAGAATCTACATTAAAACTATGATCAACATATAAATGAAGTGCAAGTAATTGAAGCAATTGGCTTATATCATTAAATCTTGTTGAGTTTTCAATCTGAACATGTCATTGATTTATATCCCAGAGTTTTGCTTCATTTCTTCCACAACCTGTGTGAATACAAGGTCTCTCCATAGTGTGAGCTTGTGCAAGATCCAGTGCACGATCTCTAGTTGGGAAACATACGCAGAGGTAAGGACTGTCCAAGCGTCAAGGGTTGGTAGACAGCTCCCCTTCAGACGTAGCTCTCTAGCTCTCAATTTAACAGTTCAGGCTCCTACTAAACTGTGCAGGTTGCTCCCCCAACAGTACTGCTACATAAATGGTACTATCTAGTAAGAGCACCAGTGGAAGGGGAAGCCCTTGGTCCTGTCAAAACTGAACCCCCAGTGAACGTGATTGTTGGGGGGGAGGGCAGTAATGGGGGGAGGATGGGGAGGGGAACAACCATATAGAAGGGGAGAGGGGAGTGGTTAGGGGGATGTTGGCCCAGAAACCAGGAAGGGGAATGACAATCTAAATGTAAATAAGAAATACTCAAGTTAATATAGTTGAAAAAAATAAAAAAAATTTTAAAAAATGGTACTATCTAAAGCAATAAGAATTATTATTTCTTGTTTCAATCCTTTCACCAAAAATTCTGTGATGACCACAAGATACAAAAATACATCTTTGAATATATGCAAAATTGCAAAACTGGCTTTTTTATTTCTGATTTGGATCCAAGTGTTTACAACACTTTCTGAGTGGACTCATCACTTCCTCAACCCTATGTCTAGGGTTGGGTCATAAATAATTTCTACTTAATGTCTTGCAAATAATATATAAACAATTAATACTTATTAATGTCAAAATGACAAAAAGACATGGGTAAAGGGGAATTTATCTATATTTACTTAAATAGAGAAACTATAATAAGGAAAAAATGAAGAAAGAACAATTTAAATAGAGGGAAAAAGCATATCCACAATAAAATACATAAACCACCTAATAGAACCAGCTTCAAGGAACAGGTAGGTAAGAGCTTGAAAACCTTCTGAGACATTTGTAAAATGATTCTCTGTCAAAATTTACTTATGATTAAATATAAAGTTATCATGAATCTAAATCTGTATCGAGATCTAAAACCTCTTTTTTGTCTTGTGTAGTTGGGAATGATTAAGACATGTTATACATGAAGAAAGATGTGTGTGGAAAAGTGAGTGGTCCTTCTCAAGGAAGAGCTCAACAATTGGTTGGTTAGTGCCAAAGGGCCATCCCTGAAACACACACACACACACATACACACACACATACACACACACACACACACACACTCACACACATACACGTAACATTTTATGAACTGCGCATGTTATATTTAGAAATATAAATGTATAAATATAAATGTTTACAATGATAATTAGTTGGGAAAATGGCATGTATTTGAAGGAGAGTGAAGAAAGCAACATGTGTTGGTTTGGTTAGGAAAGAGAAGGGAGAAATGAAGTAGTTAAATTATAATCTTAAAAATGAAAATGTTTTCAAAATAAAAATAAGCTATTTGATATTTAGTCCTAATTCACTTTTCACTAAAATATTTGAGAATGAAATAAAAATATTGACATCATAACATTTCAAAGAAAAACATTCACATAGCTTATAGTCTTTTTTTTTTTTTCCGGAGCTGAGGACCAAACCCAGGGCCTTGCGCTTGCTAGGCAAGCACTCTACCACTGAGCTAAATCCCCAAACCCTGCTTATAGTCTTACTAGTTGTTACATGCTTCTTAGAAAGCCATGCTTAAAAGCAGCATTTTTGAAATTACCTAGTAGCATTGAATATGGCATAGATATATACTTTTTTTTCTGTGCATATATACATTTACGAGTATATGACAAAATAATATGGACTTAAAACCAACTAAAAAATGTAGCAGAAAAGAAACTTTAGGAGATATGTTGATAGCATGTCCATTACTGTATTAAAAGGGATAGATTTATTGTTGCATAGTAGCATGAAAATTATTTAGGGCATAATGACCAGACTTAATTTGTAAATTGTTGGATGAAAAATGTACCTGAACCCATTCTGTTTGCCTGGTTGTACCTGTTTCCAATCACACCGAACAGGAGGTAGAAGTAAGAGAATTACAAGCTCGAGATGAACAGAGTACATTGAGAGTTCTAGTCTATCTAAGGTAAAGTACTGGATTTTTATCCCCTGAAATAAAAATCATAAAAACATATTTTTATTTAAATTTTTAGATTTCAAACAGTACTAGAGCATCTAGAAAAGAGGTACGAATCTTCTATAAGGAATCAGGAAACTATAGAATAATTTCATCATACAAATTGGAAATCCTGCAAGTATTTTAATCCAATGTATAATGCAGGAAATGGGCATTTTTCTTTGCCTTTGCACGGAAGCCAAAAAGGAAGTAAATTTGAATAAGCAATATAAAATGTATTGAAATTATATGTATTCACATGAAAATGAATGAAGCTGATGCAAAATATCCAACTTCATTCTTTCCAAACTGAAATACAACATTGATTTCTAAAGGATCCTCTCATATTTAAAATTAAGGGTAGGACATTCAGCTTTGTATTCCTGATTTTTTTCAAGTTTTAACAGAAAGATTGATTTCGTTGAATAATGAAAATTGTAGTTCAAAATTTCTTGTTCAGTTATAACTTACATGTGCTAAGTTTCCATGGTATGGAGGATAAAGTGGAACAATATATTCCTTCCTTGGATGAAAGTTGTTTCTGTAAAAAAAAAAAAAGTTTTCAGGCAATGTCCTTATTTTTTTATCTCCATCACCAAGTATTTATATTAATTATATAAGTAAACTGGCCATTTGGACTAGAACAGTAAATGAATAGACCAAGTGAAGTTCTACAATTTAGAAGTGTATCCCATTTGTAGTGCTTGTGTTTTTATTTTTAGCTGAAATCTTAACTTAGGTTTCTAGACCGTTAATCATGCACAATGTAAGGAGGCTGAAGAGGTGAAGAGGGAAATTAAAAAGAAAAAGAATGGTGTGGAGAGAAAGAGAGAAAATCACTTTTAGAAATAGAAAAATAAGAAATACGTCAGTGGAATCTAGCAGTCCGCCTCATCTGCCTGGCGTTAGAACCTGGGAGGCCAGTATAGTCTATTTCAGTAACGAAATAATATTTGTTTGAACAGTCTGTTGAGATGCAAATAAAAACATATTTTTGAATGTAAGTAAAATATGAGGAGTAGAGGCAAGGTTCCCTGAGAAAGAGTCCTCATTTGGAAATGAGAGAGCCATATTTTATGGTTGAAGGAATAGTATAATAACAGTGTGTCTGTAATCATTCTATTATTATTAAGAGAATAAGAAATTATAAGCACTCATGGAGACAACTGTAATCATATGTAAGATGGAGAATTAATCAAGATTCTGTTGCAATGTTAAGACTATCGAGGGCAACTTGAACTTGCTCATTAAAGAGCACACACATCTGTCCTGGGTTGGCAAGGCAAAGCTGCAGTTCATTGAAACAAGACATCTTTTGCAGAGGAGACTGGGCAATAGGAGATATTGTAACCACTGTGTAAGACAGAAGGAACACGGCCTTTCCATCATCTCCTGAAATGGTGACCGTTTTGTTACCTAACACAGAGATTTATCTTTTTCGTATCCCTGGCTCAGTCTCATCTTTGAAGGTTTTTTTCTCTCTCTCTCACTCCTTAATTTTGGAATCAACATGTAGTGACATCAGTCTATTTCCTGTACTAGGTACAATAATCTGAATGACTATAAACATTTATTATTTTGTCGTTTCTGAGGAAATCAATTGAAAATTAGTAGCCAGTTAATTGATAGCAGTACATTTTGCGTATTTCTGTTTTATGTCCCTTTCAAATTAGTATGCATAAGTAAAGGTTCCAGGTTCCTTGAATTTTATTATCAACTTTTTCAATAATAAAAAGTCTGTACCATCTACCTATATCATCTATCAATATCATCTCTATATAATCCTGTATCTATCATCTATGTATCTATGATTTGTGTATTAATAATCAAAAATTTATTACTTCGTTTTGTATTCTTATGTGATATTTTGTGTGTATGTGGTTTTTATGTTTACATACAAATAATTTTACGTGTGACAATTCATTTACGTGTGTGTCAGTGAATGTAGGCATGCATATAGAGGCCTGAGAGGAATTTCCAGAATCATTCTCAATCATTCTTCCATGCCATTTACTAAAGTAGGATCTCCTGAAAAGTCAGAACTCTTTTGAAAACGACTGGTTTGCTTCCCAGTTTGCTGTGTCTCTTCTTCATTCCACATCTGAGATGGAATTAGACACAATTACAGCTCCCAAATCCTCCATTTCATCTGCGACCTCAGGACCCCAAAATGCTTATACTCATGAGCCACTCGTCAAGGAACTGTTTTATTCACATGCGGTTCGTTTATAAGACATATTGAACTATTAGGAAAATTTTGTAATGTAGTTATTATTTGATTCATTTTGAATTTTATGTTGAATTATTGAATTGTACAATTCAGTAAAATATCGAACTCTGATGATGTTTAAATAAAGGGTATTTTAACGTATTATTTTATATTCATAAATTTGAATCTCACAATTTGCTAAATGTACTTTTTTGGAACCTCTTTTTGACATTTATTTATCCAATGAAGCTAAACAAGACTGAAATTGTATATACATACATACATGTCATATATTGTATATACATATATACATGTATGTATATACATATTATCATGTCAACTAACACTTTTTCATGCATATAAAGAGTCTGTATTATGTTTGAAATGTCCACAGATTATAAAGCATGCTTGTTATGGATAATGAAGCTAAATAAACATCAAGAAACATTATGAATCAAAAACTTCAATAATTAAAGAACAGAAAATAAGTTAATCATTGGGGCATAAAATGACATTAACATATTACAAAGTTATGCATATACTTTACAATGTTTTCTCATGCCTCATTATTCCATTAATTTTAAGTTAACAAGAGTATGGGTAAGCACTTGTGAAAGCATCTGTAAGTCTGTATTACTCCCATTTTGAGTAGAAGTCAAAACAGTAAAAGTATTAATGGACAAAGACAGGTTTTGATATAGCAATCTATTTTCTAGATGAAAAATATAAAGTGCAGCTGTATATTTGACAAGAGTATATATCAACATCTTTCCTCAAATGTGGATTGAAGCCTGAGTTGTTACTTGCAGGCCTGATTACAGTGCAAGAGAAACTCAATAAAAATTGTAACATTCTACTTGTTATAGGCACTTTTCTCTAATAAGAATTGATTTTGATATATTGGTAAAAATTGCAGTTTGTAGGTAAGAAATTGTTGCCACATCTATCCTACACAAATTGCTCCTTAGTTTTAAGTGAATATATTTGATATAATTTACCAAAATAATTTAATATATTAATAAAATTGGTAAAATGAGGTATTTCTGGTCGGTGTTAAACTTGACATAGTAAAGATAATTTCAAACATGGTAATTATATTTTTCTTTTTTCTAAGACAAAGAATTTAGTGTATGTTTTACATTTATTTGATAAAACACTGGAGAATCTGCATGAGAGAAAATGTGGTATTTTTTATTTGAGGCTCTAATTTTATTCAACATGATGATCTCTAGCCCTGACCATTTTCATGTAAACAACATACATGATTTCTCTTTATATTTCTCTTAATGTCAGTTGTGCAGGTATGACGTTATTCCTTTATCTGACCATCTGCTGATGAGCATGTAGACATACTCTGTAACTTCACTATTTTGAAAAATGCTACCATAAGCATCTTTGTGTCCATATCTCAACATTTTGCTTTGTCCAATTTTTTGTGCATATTCACATGAGCTAAATATATCTAGGATTTTTGAGAAGCTTCTATATCATTTTAAACACTGTGGGAACAAATAGACACACCCACCAGCAGAGACTCAGAGTTCTCTTTTTCCTGCATCCTTGCCAGTACCTGATGTTATTTCTTAAAAAACAATTGGCTTTCTTACTTAGGTAATATGAGATTACAAGGTAGATTTACATTTGCTTTTCCTTGATGGCTAAGAATAGTGAAGATTTTTTTCACTTGTTTTCTAACTTTAACTTTCAAGGATCATTTGGTCAGGTGGTGTAACACAAATCACTCATCTATAAACTACAACTTCGAGTTTGAAGAGGAGGATATAAGGAGTTCAAGGCCAGGTGCAGGTGCAGCTACACTGTGAGTTCAAAGCCATCTTCAAGTCTCAGAGAATCAGAACTTGCATCATCTATTTTCTACCTTATTTATCATCCTCCTTACTTTGTGGCATATTTTAGTTACTTATATATTCTAGATTTGAAATATCATTATCTTGTAGACAGGACAAAATATTTATCTATTCAGAGTTGTTTCTTAACACAATGATTATTTCCTTACTTGTGCAAGATTGGATTGTATTTTTAATTTCCTGAAATGAAAAATTTCAATTCCTGATGGTTATAAATCTTTCCAGTAAGTTCTCATTTATGACTTTACCTGGAAATGCTAACTCTGATCTTTTCTCTAAAAACTTTAGTGGTCAGGTTTCACATAAAATTTTTGTAGCATTTGGAATTTGCTTTCTGTTAAGGTTAAAAAGCAGGAATCTAGTCCTGTTCTTCTAATGTTGATACAGAGTCCATCTAGCAAAATCCATTGAGAATGTAATCCTTTCTTAAATATAATTTATGGCTGTTCTACAAGTTTTCTTCTGAGTCTCTATTCAACTCCATTAAGCTTGATGTCTCTTATTGTTACCACGGCTCTTTAACAACACTTAGAATCATGTGATAATCTCCTATTATTGTTCTCTATGCTCAAAATTATTGTGCCAACACAGTCTTTAATTTTACCACATGAAATTTAGGAATTTAGAAGTATTTCCATGAAGAAGATTGTGAGTTTTTATTTTTTCTTTTGTTTTTATTTGAAATAAAATTAAATCAGGTTCCCCCTTGCCTTTCTTCCTCCAGCTTCTACCACCTTCTCTGCCTCAAACTTCTCCAATGCTCTGCTCACCCTGAAGTGAGTAGACTCCTTTACTTTAATCATTTTTGCGTTGACATGTACATCTGTGCATGCCAACCATAAAGACAGCCTGCAGGCTCTGCTTTTGTTTTTAGCATGTACATTGTACCTCCTTTCAGGACAGGCTGAGCACTGTACTTGACAAACATTAAGAGGAGAATTCTCTACCCAGTAATCATTAATTTTCTGTAATCTGTTTGTAGTAGAGAAATCCTGTGAAATTATCTCACTTCTATGATGATGTGCCCTTTGATGATGTCCTAGTTACAATGCTCTTTATCTACATATTTCTAGGAGGATGGTTTCACAACTGACTTCACATGACCACTGATGAAGACCTTGCTGATCTTATTTATCCAACTATTTCTAAGATAGATGTTTTCACAGCTGGTATTCTGCCTCTTACAAATTTTCTATTCCCTATTCTGAGATGTTTGCTGAGCCATGATGCAGGAGGCAGCTTGAGGATGTATTTGTCTGCTTGTCTTTGGTGACTTAATACTGCTCATTATAGAACAGTTTGAAAAAACATTCTTTGTAGAATTATCTCTAGAATAATTAATTTTTACTTTTGTTTTTTCTCATCACCTCATGATTCCTTCTCCAAAACTGACCATATCCATTTTAAACAGTAAAATTTTAATTATTACTTTTTTAAATATTAAACATTGGTATATAAGCAAATAGGAAAGCTACTGGGTTTTTTTTTTTTTTTTTTTGGTTTGGTTGGTTTTTATTTATTTTTTTTATTTCCCTGTTATCTCTTCCCTGCTACATTTCTCCAAGTATATTTCAGTTCTCACAGGCTTCAGGTGGAGTCCACAGATCCCGTTAAGGATTATACCAGGCACAGACACAAATAGGTATGTTTGATAGCTTCCTTTCTATTTATACAGATCTTGATTCTTTTTCGTATTTTATTGACCTAGGTAAGAGTTTGAGAATTGCAAAGGAAAAGAGTGGAGAGATTGGGTAGCTTTCTTTCATTCCTGGCTTTACAGGAAGTGTCTGGTCTGTTAGAGCATGCAGACTTCTCAGACAAGTTACCAGCTGAGAACAAACTGGGCATTCTATCGCACTGTTTCAGCGCTTATGTTGTAAACAAGAGTTATTTCCTTTTTCTCCTCAAGTCTGTCTAGAGTTACATTTATCAAGCTGTGGGCACTCTTCGGAGATTGTAAAAATAGGCTTAACAGTACTACTGAAGCAGTATCTGGAGTTTCGTGCAAAATAAAAGTTGTGGGGTTGGGGATTTAGCTCAGTGGTAGAGCGCTTGCCTAGCAACCGCAAGGCCCTGGGTTCGGTCCCCAGTTCCGAAAAAAAAAAAAAAAGTTGTGATACGCTTTGCTGGAGAATGTCATTTTTTGCTTGCTTGCTTTTGCTTTTATCGGTTATTTTATTATTTAGATTTCAAATGTTATCCCCATCCCCGGGTTCCCCTCCTCAAAACCCCTATTGCAACCCCTCCTCCTTGCTTATATGATGGAGCTTATACACCCATTCACCCACAGATACAAACCTCTCGAGTGCTTGGAAATCTAGGATCACTCAGAAAGCCTGGAGAGAGAGAAGTATGAAAATATAAAAAGACACTCACAAGTTATAGAAAACAGTAAATTTCTCAACAGTAATATTTCTCAACGCAAATGTAGAAATATGAAGAAAATAAAGAATTGATTGGATTGAAGGGTTTGAGTTTATAATAATGAATGATCTTGAATTAATAAATATTGAAAACTTTTAAAAGATGTATTTAATCGAGTTTTTTTAAAATATTTTCTTTACATATATTTCAAATGTTATCCCCAGTTTTGCACTATCACCTGCTTCTATGAAGGTGCTGCCCCACCCACCCACAAACTCCCTCCCGCCTCTCTGCCCTGGCATTCCCTAACACTGGGGAATCAAGCCTTTAAAGGACCAAAGGCCTCTCCTCCTACTAATGCCCAACAAGGTTATCCTCTGATACATAAGCAGCTGGCCCCATGGGTCACTCTATATGTGTACTCTTTGGTTGCTGGTTTAGTCCCTGGGAGTTCTGGGGTGTCTGGTTGGTTGATATTGTTCTTCTCATGATGTTGCAGTCCTCTCTCTAACTCCTACACTGGGGACCCGTTTCTTACTCCAATGGTTTACTGTGAACATTACCTCTGTATTTCTCAAGCTCTGGCAGAACCTCTCAAGAGATAGCAGTATCAGGATCCTGTCAGCATGCATTTCTTGGCATCTGCAATACTGCAATAGTGTCTGCGTTTCGTGGCTGCATGTAGGATGAATCCCCATGTATGGCAGTCTCTGGATGGGCTTTCCTTCAGTCTCTGCTCCAAACTTTGTCTTTGTCTCTATATTTCCTCCAGTGAGTATTTTATTCCCCCTTCTAAGGTGGACTGAAGCATCCACACTTTGTTCTTCATTCTTCTTGAACTTGATGTGGTCTGTGAATTGTATCTTGGTTATCCCTAGTTTTGGGCTAATATACACTTATCAGTGAGTACATACCATGTGTGTTCTTTTGTGATTGGGATATCTAACCCAGGATGATATTTTCTAGTTCTATCCATTTGCCTAGAAATTTCATGAAGTCATTGTTTTTAATAGCTTAGTAATGCTCCATTGTGTAAATGTACTACATTGTTCTGTATCCATTCCTCTGTTGAAGGACATCTGGGTTCTTTCCAGCTTCTGACTATTTATTATAAATGAGACTGCAATGAACAGAGAGGAGCATATGTCAGATAGAGTTAATAGTAATAAAGTTAAAAAAAAATTAGTGAGAGAACAAGAGTCAATGTCAATTGAAATAAAAATGATTGGTTAAATAATATAATATTAAACATGTTTTTAAAACATAATGGACTTTGCACCAATTTATACAACTTCACTGTTGACTCAGATCAATGCCAGATTTGCTCATGTCACACTCCTTGGTATAGAAAGATACATATTTATTTATTTATTTGCGTTATATTTACATTAGAACAGACGCAACAACAAATAAACAAACAATGAAAGCAGACACAGATAAAAAGATACCGTGCTCTCTGTTCCTATTACTTGTCCGAGTCAATTCAAATATTTCCTTTATCAATTGTGATCTGTGCCTAAAAAGCTTGACCAAATGTAGACATACTAGAGTCTGCTAATATAATAACTCAGTGCATAACATCAGAGATAGTCCATGAAACACTTCTGTTTCTCGCCTAATATCTACTCACTAAATTTAGAGTGTTACTTATCACTCACATTCTTACTGTCAATAAAGTTTGCTAAACAGTGTATGAAAGCCAAAATAATTTCCACCTGTCAATTTAAATCCTCTCTCTCTTTCTTCTCTCTCTCTCTCTCTCTCTCTCTCTCTCTCTCTCTCTCTCTCTCTTTCTGTCTCTCTCACCTTCTTTCTCTTTTTTCTTTCTGTTTGTGGCTCCTTCATCCCCATTCCAATGAAGTGTTATGTTAACTAATCCAGAATATCCCTATACCTTCCGAATGTAATACAAAAGTAAATGGGTATTTGATGGGACATAACAATAGATACTGAGCTTGAAATGACAGTAGGTTAATTCTAAGCACACAAAATTGAGAAGAAACAATCATCTATTGATGGTCAATGACAAGCAAGTGTTAGCTCCATGAATGAGAAAATTCATCAGAGCTGCTTCAAATGTTATAATATCTTTAGTTTTATATTCATATTTGCATCTATTATCCAGCAATTTCAATAATTACTTTCTAAGTATTTAGCAATTCATCACAATGTTCTATGTGTTCCCTTCTAAAATTTACTCATTATGAGTTTGATTTTGCTTAATTTATTCTCTAACATTTCATTAAAATAAATTAAATTACTTTGTTCTCATTAAAATAAAATGAGAAATATTATGAGATTTTTAAAAGAACATTTTTAATTTCTTGAACATGTTCATTTGTTAATAATTTTACTACTTTCATTAATGTTATTATTTTACAAGTATGTACCTTTTTATTGTTCTGTAATCCCACATTAGTCATTCATATAAAAATCATTTATTGATATATCTTTAAAGATATTAAATTATAAAACCCTAAGCAGTTTCATCATTCAAAAGAAAATAACAATACAGTATGTTTTAGCTTTCTATTAAAGAAGTCTTTCCTTGTTTAACTATATGATTATTACATGACTTATAGATGAACCCACACATGTCTTTATTGCAATACAGAAAATATAAAAGGCATTTTCTATGCACCAAAAATAAGCATAACAAGAAAAATCAGGGAAATATCGTTCACAATTGCCTCAAATATCTTGTAATAAACTAAGCAAAAAAATGAAAAACATTAGTAGTGAAAACATCTACTCTGTAGTGAAAGCAAAAGAAATAGAGAAGATACAGGAAGATGGACATATTTTCCCATGCTCCTGGATTGGTAGCAATAGTACAGCAAAAGCTGTCATTTTATCATAATTGTGTTTCTACATTGAGTACAATCTTTAGTATAATTTTACCAGAAAGTTATAACAGAAGTTTTTAAAAATAGTAATAAAATTCATATGGAATAGAAAATAAATGTTTCATGGTAGGCAATGCAATCTTGGACAATAACAACCGTTCTGGTGGTATAGATAAACTTTGTTGAATGTTACACTACAAAGATATAGTAATAAAAGCAGGATGGTGCTGACAGAAAAGGAGACATATTGATGAACAAGCTCCCAGAAAGAAGCCTCACACAAACAGCCACCTTATTTGTTCAGAATCCAAACATAGACTCTGAATAATTTATGTTATCATCACTAAATATTGCTAGTCATATTAGATAGCTACATATATTTTTATCTTTAATTTGTTCAAAACTCAAGTCTGAAGAGTACAAAGACTTCAACACAAGATGTAATATGCCCATTCTGTTCAAAGAACAGGAAAACAACTCAACTTATATGTACAGGATTTGACTTTTTGAAAAGAACTATTAATGTATTAAGGCAAAAAAAAAAAAACACTTTTGTCAAAGATCAAATTACCATAGGTGTGTGGGTTCATTTCTGGATCTTGCATTCTATTCCATTGATCTACCTTCCTGTTTCTGTACCAATGCTATTCAGCTTTTATCATAATTGCTGTGTAATACAGCTTGAGGCCAGTGATGGGGATTTCCCCCAGAATTTCTCTCATTATTGAGAATAGTTTTTGCTATCCTGGGTTTATTGTTTTTCCAAATGTATTTGCAAAATGCTCTTTGTAACTCTATGAAGAATTGAGTTGGAATTTTGATGGGGATTGTCTTGAACCTGTAGATTGCTTTTGGCAAGATGACCATTTTTATTATATTATTCCTGCTAATCCATGAACATGGAAGATCTTGCCATCTTCTTCAATTTCTTTCTTCAGAGACTTAAAGTTCTTGTCACACAGATCTTTCACTTGCTTGATTAGAGTCAAACCAAGATATTTTATATTCTTTGTGATGATTATGAAGGGTTTTGTTTCCCTAATTCTTAATTAGCCTGTTTATCCTTTGAATAGCAGAAGGCTACTGATTTCTTTGAGTTAATTTCATATCCAGCCACTTTGCTGAAATTGTTTATTGGGTTTAGGAGTTCTCTGATGGGATTTTTGGGTCACTTAAGTATACTATGATATTATATAATAGTCAGAAGCTGGAAAGTACCCAGATGTCCTTCAAAAGAGGAATGGATACAGAAAATGTGATACAATTAAACAACGGAGTACTACTCAGCTATTAAAAACAATGACTACATGAAATTCTTGGTCAATAGGATAGAACTAATAAATATCATCCTGAGTGAGGTAACCCAGTCATAAAAGAACATCCATGGTATGTACTCACTGTTGAGTGGATATTAAAAGCTAAGAATACCCAAGAAACAATTCACAGACCATATGAAACTCAAGAAGAAGGAAGTCCTTAGAAGGGGGAATAAAAACACTCATGGGAGAAAATATAAGAATAATGAATGAAGCAGGGACTGCCCCACCTGGGGATCCATTTCATATGCAGCTACCAAACCGAGTCACTATTGCTGGTGCCAAGAAGTGCTTGCTGACAGGAGCCTGATATGGATGTCTTCATAGAGGCTGTGCCAGAGCGTTAATGATACAGATGAGTATGCTTGCAACTAACCATTGGACTGAGTACAGGGACCCCAGTGGAGGAATTGGGTAAAGGACTGAAGGAGCTGAAGGGATTTGCAACCCAATAGAAAGAACAACAATATCAACCAACCAGACACCCCCTGAGCTTCTGGAACTAAACCACCAACCAAAGAGTACATATTGAGGAACCCATGGCTCCAGCTGCATATGTAGCAGAGGATGGCATTGTCTAGCAGCAAAAGGTGGACAAGCTCTTGGTCTGGTGGAGGCTCATTTCCCCAGTGTAGGGGATTGCCAGGTGTTGAGGTGGGAGGGTGGAAGTGGGAGCATCTTCGTATAAGTAGAGAGAGGGGACATGAGAGATAGGGTGAAGGGGATAACATTGAAATGTAAATACATAAAATAACCAATAAAATAAGAAAGGAACATTTAAAAAAGGGTTAGAAAGATGAAAGAAACAGACTAGGTAGTCACAACAGTCAAATCTTCCAACTACTTTTTGTTAATTATAAGCACTTTTGTTTTAATCTTAAATAAAATTAAAACTGTTTTATAATTTGAAAAAATGGAAGCAGGAGGAAGAGGAGGTAAGGGGGTGGGAGAGGGAAAAAGGGGAAAACATTTGAAGTATAAATACATAAAATATCCAATACAAAAATAGGAAATAAAAGAAAAAGGAAATGAAGGCTGAAAACTGAGAACTAAAGGCTTATGTAAAGAAAAAGCATTCTATGGAAAGAGAGCCCAGAGAATGTCGGAAGCCCTCTTTATTAGCTCTCCATCGAACATGGGCCTTGTATCTAAAACATATGAAGAATTAAATAAAAACAATCTAAACAAACAAAAAATCTAAATTACAAGAAAAATTAACCACTACGGAGAAAATCAAATTAAAATTTTCTGTTTGGAAATAAACAAAGAATTCTCAAAACAAAAAAAAAAATGTAGAAATTTCCAACATCCTATGATTCTGGGAAGCGCAAATTAAAACTGCTTTAAGATTTCATATTACCCAATCAGTTTGGGTTCCAAAACAATAAATGACAAGAAATGCTCCCATGAATTTGGGGAAAATGTAGATTTCAGTGGGAGTGAAAACTGGCAGAGTGGAATAACTGAGACCCAGGCAGATAAACGTCAAATATCTCTCATAAATATACAACAAAGGTGAAATTGTATGTCTGTATGTTGAAATTTAAATATTCATAGAAATTAGGCAACTAGTGAGGTGCCTGCTGGTGGAGATTTCTGCAGAACAGGATCAGAGATGAAACAACATGGAAAGGGGCATGAGAATAATGGTGAAGAGATAGAATGTGCAGACTTGGAGGAAACAAAAATATCCACTCATTGTCAATCATTTCAAAACTAGAAATGAACAGCTAATGTATCTCCTACTGAGATTATGAAGAGTCACAATAAATAGTCCAAGCTCACCCAGAAATCACTGTACAAAGTAGAGCAAGCCAAACAGAGAAGGAAAACAATATATGATGGGCTAGAGACACAGTTCAGTGATCAAGGCCACCACATCTACTACTCTTCCAGAGGACCTGGGCTCAATTCCTAGAACTCATCTTAGAAAAGTTTACAAAGGCATGCAATTGCATATTTTACTAATCGACCTGATAGCCACTTCTGGGCTTTACAAGCACCTGCAATCACATTCACAAATACACAAATAACATAATTACAGCAAAGAAAATAATTTTTAAAGGTGATGCATGACTTTTGGAAAATAAAATTCCTAATTAATCGCACTTTGATTTCAGAAAGAAAAATACAACCTGCTTAAAGAGAACCATTAGGAAGTACATGTGTATAGTTATAAAGTATATAGGTATACAGGTATAAAATTTACTAGACAGTAAATATATTCTAAAAATATATATGACATTTGCCTTAGAAAATATTTTTCTAATTTTTTTAACATACTTTAAGTTTTCTACTTTTGAGGATGCCCTCCCAACCCACTAGATCTTCCCACTCTCCAGGGCCTCTAATCTCTTGAGGGTTAGATGCATCATCTCTGACTGAACCCAGACCTGGAAGTTCTCTGTGGTATATGTGTTGGAGGCCTCATCTTAGATGGAGTATGCTGCCTGGTTGGTGGTCTGAGAGGTCTCAGGAAGTCCAGGTTAACTGCTGGTCCTCCTACAGGGTCATGCTCCTCCTCAGCTACTTCCGGCTTTTCCCTAATTCAACCACAAGGGGCAGGAGGTTCTGTCTATTGTTGGGTGTAAATATCTGCACCTGACTCAGCTGCTTGTTGGGTCTTTCAAAGGACAGTCATGATACTTCACTTTTTTGAGCACACCACGGCCTCAGTAATAGTGTCAGGTCTTGGGGCCTCTCCCGGAGCTGGATCTCAATTTGGCCCTGTCACCAGATCTCCTTTTGCTCAGGCTCTTCTCCATTTTTGTTCCTGCAGATCTTTCAGACAGGAACAATTATGGGTCAGAATTTTAACTGTGGGATGTCATCCCACAAAAAAAATATTTTAATACAAGGTTAACGTAATACCGAGAAATATTCTTGTGTGCATGTGTAAATTTGATTACATGTGAATGTGTGTAAGGGTAATGGGTCTTAATAAAAATAATTGTGTTATGTTTACAATTTGTGAAGATTTAGAGGTATATTTTAATATTCATACGGAATAGTTTATCAGAAAATTTTTATGTAGAAAAATTGCTTCGTAAATGCATCTGTCTTAGACTTTTTATTATGTCTTATTTCTTCTGCTACAAACAAGAGAATTGAAGTTTTACAACTAATGAGAGAGTACAGCAAGTATTCAGAAATAAAAGTAGTTTATTCAGGTAGGGCACACCAGACCTTACTTTGATTACTTTTACTTAGAAAAATGATATTTTACTGAAAGGAAATCATATGCATACATATTTTTGTATTTTAGTGCTCACCCTGTTTATGATCATTATTTATGTGACATTTTAAGTAATAGTACATGTATGCTGTATGATTTTATTCTCTAAAATCACAGTGACCAATTGTATCAATTAAATTGCAATAATAAAAAATATGTTTTGATAAAAAATTAATTTCATGTTTTTTTTCAATTTTGTTACCCTGAGTCGTCAATATTTATGGCAATATTTGTCTTACAATTTAAATTCCAATTTCAATTAGAGATTTACTCAATATTTTAGGGTTTCCAGTAGTCTTTTTATATGTTAAAGTATGCTGAGAGACACAGCCAGAGCATGTCAAATATAGAAGCAAATGCTAGCAGTAAACCACTGAACTGAGAACAGGATCCCCATTGGATGAATTAGAGAAAGGATTGAAGGAGCTGCAGGAACTTGAAACCCCATAAGAACAACATTGCCAACCCACCAGAGCTCCCAGGGGCTAAACCACTACCCAAAGACTGTACATGGACTGACCCATGACTCCATCTGCATACGTAGCAGAGGATGGCCTTGTTGGGCACCAATGGAAGAAGACGACCTTGGTTCTTCCAAGGTTGGACCCCTAGTGTAGGGGAATGTCCAGGGGGAACGGAAGGGGGTTTGGATGGGGAGGGGAACACACTTATAGAAGAGGGGAAAGAGGAGGAAATAGGGGACATATGTTCGGGAAATCAGGAAAGGGAATAACATTTGAAATGTAAATTTAAAAAAATCCAATAAAAAATTAAATTCACCACTTAATATCATGTAGTGAAATAGGGGCAGTCAAGCTGCAGGAGGCCTGTGGTCCAGACAGCACCCAGATATGAACAGACCCAGTCAAACAGCTCCCTGCCCCCAAATCCTGTGGGAGGGAGAGCTAGACCTTCAGAGGGGCCGACAAGCCTTGGAAACCAGAGACTACTCTCTTCCCACATTTCTGACTCTAGAGGAAAACACCTAGCACCATCTGGGTCCCCTGTGAACAGGGACCCAGGAGAAGGAGGGGCAGGCTCTTCTGGTTGCTACCCTCACAGAGAGCCGAAATCCAACCCCTAAGAGCGACTTCAGGCCCGAGACAAGAGGTAAGACCAACATTTCAGCTCCAAGTGACCTGCCTGATCAACTCAGGACACACAAAGGCAAAACTCCTCTGGAACAAGACACTTCCAGTTTCGAGCTGACACCCAAACCTCGCAGATCCTAACCCACTGTTCCTAAACCCCGTGGGAGAGAGAGTTGATCTCCCAGAAGTGTGGGCAATCCTGAGACTGCAGGGCAGGAAAGACTGCCACTTCTGCCCAGCTTTGCCAACATCCCTGGCCCAAGAGGAAACTGTACAGTGCATCTGGGCATAGGAAGATAGGGACAGTCAAGCTGCAGGAGCCCTGTGGTCCAGAGTGTGCCCAGATCTGAATGGACCCAGTCAAACAGCTCCCTGCACCCAAATCCCATGGGAGGGAGAACTAAACCTACAGAGGGGTAGACAGGCCCGCCAAACCAGAGGAGACTACTCCCTGCCAACATTTCTGACTCTAGAGGAAAACACCTAGCACCATCTGGGCCCCCTAAGCACAGAGACCCAGGAGAAGAGGGGCAGGCCCTTCTGGTTCTGGTCCACAGGGACAACTGAAAGCCAGTGGACAGGAACTACTACAGTTCCCATAACAGGATGAAAGAAAACATGTCTACAGCACTCCTGACTCACAAGCCAATAGGAAGGACAAGCCACTCTCAGAAATAGCAAAAGAAGGTAACACCAGAGACAACCTGATGTTGAGAGGCAAGCACAGGAACCCAAGCAACAGAAACCAAGACAACATGGCATCATCACAGCCCAATTCTCCCACCAAAGCAAACACTGAATATCCAAACATACCAGAAAAGCAAGATCTAGATTTTAAATCACATTTGATCATGACGATAGAGGACTTTAAGAAAGACATAAAGAACTCCCTTACAGAAATGCAGGAAAACACGAGTAAATAAGTAGAAGCCCATAGAGAGGAAACACAAAAATCCCTGAAAGAATTACAAGAAAACATAATCAAACAGGTGAAGGAATTGAAAATAGAAATAGAAACAATAAAGAAAGCAGAAAGGGAGACAATCCCTGGATATAGAAAACCAAAGGAAGAGACAAGGAGCCATAGATACACGGACCACCAACAGAATACAAGGAATAGAAGAGAGAATCTCAGGAGCAGAAGATTCCATTGAAATCATCAACACAACTGTCAAAGATAATGTAAAACAGAAAAAGCTACTGGCCCAAAACATATGGGAATTCCAGGATACAATGAGAAGATCAAGCGTAAGGATAATAGGTATAGAAGAGAGTGAAGACTCCCAACTCAAAGGACCAGTAAATATCTTCAACAAAATCATAGAAGAAAACTTCCCTAACCTAAAGAAAGAGATGCCCATAAACAAACAAGAAGCCTACAGAACTTCAAATAGATTGGAACAGAAAAGAAACTCCTCCTGTCATATAATAGTCAAAACACCAAATGCACAAAACAAAGAAAGAATATTAAAAGCAGTAAGGGAAAAAGGTCAAGTAACATATAAAGGCAGACCTATCAGAATCACACCAGACTTCTCAACAGAGACTATGAAAGCCAGAAGATCTGGACAGATGTCATATATACTCTAAGAGAACAAAAATAGCAGCCCAGGTTACTGTATCCAGCAAAACTCTCAATTAACATAGATGAAAAACCAAGATATTTCATAACAAAACCAAATTTACACAATACCTTTGTACAAATCCAGACCTACAAAAAATAATAAATGGTGAAGCCCAACACAAGGAGGCAAGATACACCCTAGAAAAAGCAAGAAATCAATCATTTTGCAACAAAACAAAGAGAATATAAGCATGCAAACATAATATCACCTCCAAATACAAATATAACAGGAAGCAGCAATAACTATTCCTTAATTTCTCTCAACATCAATGGATTCAATTCCACAATAAAAAGACACAGAAAAACAAACTGGATATG
Source organism: Rattus norvegicus (assembly GCF_021556685.1). Classification (NCBI taxonomy): domain Eukaryota; kingdom Metazoa; phylum Chordata; class Mammalia; order Rodentia; family Muridae; genus Rattus; species Rattus norvegicus. The sequence continues at coordinate 73,335,358 of NC_141548.1, forward strand.
TAATGCAGCCCCAGCATTTTGCTGCCTACAGGAAACAAACACCATAGAGACAAAGACAGACACTACCTCAGAGTAAAAGGCTGGAAAACAACTTTCCAAGCAAATGGTCTGAAAAAGCAAGCTGCAATAGCCATTCTAATATCGAATAAAGTCGATTTTCAACCAAATGTCATCAAAAAGATAAGGAAGGACACTTCATATTCATCAAAGGAAAAATCCACCAAGATGAACTCTCAATCCTAAATATCTATGCTCCAAATAAAGGGCACCTACATACATAAAAGAAACCTTATAAATCTCAAAACACACATTTCACCGCAGACAATAATAGTAAGAGATTTCAACACCCCACTCTCATCAATGGACAGGTCATGGAAACAAAAATTAAACAGAGACAGAGACTAACAGAAGTTATGAACAAAACATTCTATCCTAAAACAAAAAGATAAACCTTCTTCTTACCACCTCACAATACTTTCTTGAAAATTGATCATATAATTGGGCACAAAACAGTCCTCAACAGATACAGAAAGATAGAAATAATCCCATGCATTCTATGCGACCACCACGTGCTAAAGCTGGTCTTCAATAACAATAAGGAAAGAACACCCACATATACATGGAAGTTGAACAATGCTGTACTCAATGATAACCTGGTCAAGGAAGAAATAAAGAAATTAAAGACTTCTTAGAATTTAATGAAAATGAAGATATAACACTCACAAACTTATGGGACACAATGAAAGCTGTGCTAAGAGGAAAACTCATAGCTCTGAGTGCCTGCAGAAAGGAATAGGAGAGAGCATATATCAGCAGCTTGACAGCACACCTAAAAGTTCCAGAACAAAAAGAGGCAAATACACCAAGGAGGAGTAGAAGGCAGGAAATAATCAAGCTCAGAGCTGAAATCAACCAAGTAGAAACAAAAAGGACTATACAAAGAATCAACAGAACCATAACTGTTTCTTTGAGGAAGTAAACAGGGTAGATAAACCCTTAGCCAGACTAACCAGAGAACACAGAGAGTGTGTCCAAATTAACAAAATCAGAAAGGAAAAGGGAGACATAACAACAGAATCAGAGGAAATTAAAAATACACAAAAGAGATCCTACTATAAAAGCCTATATTCAAGAAATCTCGAAAATCTGGAGAAAATGGACAATTTACTAGAGAGATACCAGGTACAGAAGTTAAATCAGGAACAGATCAACCATTTATACAAACCCATAACTCCTAAAGAAATAGAAGCAGCCATTAAAAGTCTCCGAACCAAAAAAGAGCCCAAGTCCAGAAAGATTCAGTGCAGAATTCTATCAGACTTCATAGAAGACCTCATACCAATACTATCCAAACTATTCCACAAAATTGAAACAGACAAAGCACTACAAAATTCCTACTATGAAGTCACAATTACTCTTATACCTAAACCACCCAAAGACCCAACATAGAAAGAGAACTTGAGACCAATTTCCCTTATGATCATCAACAAAATTCTTGCAAACCGAATCCAAGTACACAGCAAAACAATGATCCACCATGATCATATAGGCTTTATACCTGTTATGCAGGGATGGTTTAATATATGGAAAACCATCAACATAATCCACTATATAAGCAAACTGAAAGAAAAAAACACATGATCATTTCATTAGTTGCTGAGAAAGCACTTGACGAAATTCAGCACCCCTTCATCATAAAAGTCCTGGAGAACAGGAATTCCAGGCCCATACCTAAACATAGTAAAAGCAATGTACAGCCAAACAGTAGCTAACATTAAAATAAATGGAGAGAAACTTGAAGCAATCCCACTAAAATCAGGGACTAGACAAGGCTGGCCACTCTCTCCCTACTTATTCAATGTAGTTCTCGAAGTCCTAGCCAGAGCAATTAAACTACAAAAGGAGATCAAAGGGATACAGATTGGAAAGGAGGAAGTCAAAATATCACTATTTGCAGATGATATGACTGTATATTTAAGTGATCCCAAAAGTTCCACCAGAGAACTTATAAACCTGATAATCATCTTCAGCAAAGTGGCTGGATATAAAATTAACTCAAATAAATCAGTAGCCTTCCTTTACACAAAAGAGAAACAAGCTGAGAAAGAATTTATGGAAATGACACCCTTCATAATAGTCACAAATAATATAAGATACCTCAGTGTGTGTCCCACGCGCGACCTCGCCAGCAAGAAAACACGCGTGGACATAGGAATCCTAGCTGTGACCAAACTTTACTAATATCTTATGGAGAAGGCCCCGGCGCGCCAACATGGCGCGGCTATATACACCCTAGCGCGGCGCATCCATACCTGATTGGTCGCTTACCCATGATCTCATAAGGCACGCCCTGGAATGGGCAAAGACCTGGCACGAAGGCACTCTTGCACATGCACACACAGTTAACTTCCTGAAAGGAAGTCGGCTGGCGCGGCGAAGGCCGGCGCCATCTTGTCTAGCTCGGCCTTCCACGTGGGGCGCAGTAGAGGCCAGCGCCATCTAGTGGTGGCGAATGTTATTGCGGCCCTCTACATCTCCCCCTATTTATTTATTTTATAACAGTCCTGATTTATTTTATATTATTTTATAACAGTCCTGATCACCCTATCGCGTGCAATGAGGAAACCTCAGCGATGTGGGCTGATCAAAGGATCAATGAGTCTCTCTCATCCCAGTGCAATGGATCCACAGATCCATGGGGTGCAAGAGCAGAGGACTCAGATACCGACTAATTCCTGAACATATATAGCCAAATTCCAGGGGAGGCCCCTTGTACAATGGCCACAAGTGCTTGAGTGATTACGGCCTTGTCATGTTTCTGTTGAGATCTGAGTTTGCAAACCAACCGTAGTATGAACACTAATCCACAGCATAGGGCTGCACCAAACAGAGACACTCCCGATAAGTAGTGGGCACCTCATCTGGTTCACCTCAGCTGTTACCACCAAGGGCCGTAGTCAAGCCGCTCCTATAATAAAATTTAGAATTCCCAATTGTTAGTAACTACTCCAGAAAGTTTACCCACTGTGTTTGTCTAACAATAGATTGGGGGAGGATAACTCCAGACACTGCAGACACAATGTCTGCAGCAGTAATGGCTGCTACAATAGCAGCGAAAGTGTCAAGGTCTTTTCCAGGACAGTTCAGGATCAGTCATTTTTCTCTGGAACAACCAGCAGACAATGGAACCATTTCTGAGATCTGTACAACCAGGGCAGAGTTCCCCAGTCCACAGCAGCTTTACGCAGGTAGCATTCTTGTGAAGCTACAGTCTGTAAAATGACCAGTTAAGGCAGCAGGAGTCACCAGGGAAAATGAGGGGGGCAGCAACGGCTGGAGTCCAGTCTTCTCCAGCAAGCAGCAGTGCACAGAGGGTCAGAGAGCGGGCCATAGTGGGACTGGACACACGCAGCGGTAACACTGACTGCAGCAACGGCAAAATCTCTGTGATGACAAAGGATGAAGGGGAATCTTCTATCTTCCTCTCAGGGCAGAGGAATGACTCCAGGGACCCGAACCACGAGAGCTGAATCTTCATGAAACCAGGATCAGCAAGTCTCAGCAACCACTCAGGCAGCTGGCACATTCTTGTAGCATCCTGTAGAAAAAACACAAACATTCCCTCTTCCCCATAAAAAATATCTGGACAGGATCATATCAATATGTGGATCTTTCTATTTCACCTAGGCAGAAGTATGCCTAGTTGTAGGGTGCCATAAACTTTGGCATCCAAATTTTAAAATTGAAATAAAAGGAGCATTATTTAGCATACATGGATAACTCCCCCTTTTTATTTATTAAGATATAGTAAAGATCTTATTTATTAACGTAAGTCCTTGAGGATTAAATTGAGGACACTGAGCACTTGTATTTATAAGTTGAATTGTATACCAAATTATTGTCTCCAGCATTATTGTTTTGGATATATAAAGAATGAGATTTTTTGACTAATTATTCCTATGTAAGGCCTACAATCTGTCTGGTATCATTGTCCTCCCTTGTTAAGGAGCCCAGGCAATCTAGTTTGAGTTCTTAAATGTCCTACAAAGGAACAGTACTTAGTGCTCTTAACCACTAACCCATTTCTCTAGCACCTCACAAACTTTATTTACCTAAACATAAGTATTAATTAGAAATGTCAAATCTTATAAATATTGTCCAGATTTAGTCGTACTAGAAATTCCTGAACTGGCAGGGTGAGGCTGGGAATAGAAAGCAAGCAAATGGAATCTTCCTCTTTTCATAGCAACTCCATTACTATTTTCAAAGAGCCAGGTCTATGGTTTTGTTTAGTTGTCTGAGCCAGAGCACTGAAAGGACAGTGAGACAATTTACACTGAAATCACTCACTGATTTTGAGTAGAAAACCTGTCTCTATTAAAGCATTAAGTAATTGAAATCAATGGTAAACCACAAGCCACACATTGGCTATCAGTATATGAATTGAAGGCTTGATTTAAAAACAGTGGCTAAGGGCTGGGGATTTAGCTCAGTGGTAGAGCGCTTACCTAGGAAGCACAAGGCCCTGGGTTCGGTCCCCAGCTCCGAAAAAAAAAAACAAAAACAAACAAAAAAAAAAAACAGTGGCTAAACTACAGAATTTAATAGTCTTTGTTGAAGCAGGGGAAACTCAAGAGAATAAACAAGTGATCCAATCATATGTGTAGCCTTTTCATTAGATGAACCACCTATAAATACACTAAGCGCATTTCCTATGGGTTGTATGCACAAATATACAGGAAGTACAAAAGCATGTAAAGAGTAAAATTATCAATTTTGTATGAAAAATTTGTATATGTAATAGGCCAAATACCAGTATTTTGTAATAACCAATTAACTATTGTTTGGAATAAGATATGTTTTACCAGGTTTCTTTTCAAAATACTTCCATGACTCCAGTCCACAACTCTGTACTAACACAGCTGAAGCTTTATCTCCAATGTGCATAACAAAGACCTAAGTCCTTTGGTAGGGTGAGGTACTTGGCCAATTAACATATCTTTAGAAGCTTAAAATTAGCTTCAGATATTCTTTTCTGGAGTAGTGTAACAGCTACTCCCCAAATATTAAAGCTCATTTTGAGAGCAAAGGTTTGTAGTAAAAATTTCCATATACACTGAAAGATTTAAGTTCTAACCTTTTACATTGGAGAAGCAACAAAATTACCTAATACAAGGCTGTTAGCAATCCTCTAAATCTATCTTGAAATGGCAGTTGGAGTAAGTAAACTGGCTGTAATGTTCTCACAAGTTCCAAAACCTCATCAATCCTTTGTAAATCTTGTAACAATCTCTACCTGCTTGATTTTTCCTTAACTAAAAATAAGTTTGAGTTAGTCAATGTAACACTGGCAATCCTTAATCACAATCTTTAAGTTCTCTTTGTAACACCAGAACACAGCCACAACTTTGGAAGGTCACCTGAGTTCTGAGTATGTGACTAGGCAGCTGTTCTAGGGGCAGTGGAATTAGCATCAAAATACAGTAACTTCTGGGCAAACCACAACTTTGGAAAGCAAAACTCGACCTCCAACAAACTAGTACAAAGTTTGACTGCCAATTCCTATATATGAACGCACAATGGCGTAGTCTCTAGTACCTCAACAAAGAGACATTGTCCTAAATTCTTTCAGAAGCCTGGTTTCTAGAATAAGAATTCCATAAAAACATTACCTCAATTTAGACCTGTTTCCCTGGGTTGGCTCATGCCACATGTTGTCCAGAATGACTCTATCCAAATTATCAGCTTTATGTCAACTTTTTGTTACCAATATTATACCTTTTTAACCATATCCAATAACTTAAAGCCAAGAGTCCATAACCAAGGCAAGTAGAGCATATTTACACATTTAAAACCAATCAGAAACAAATTGACATGGCTACACATATCTTTAATAATTAGACCAAACACCATTTTTACCTTTTTAGCTATGATTATAAGAGAAGCACCTTGTCACCTGTTGAGTCAAATAATAAGTCAGGGATTTCTCTAAGAGAAACAGCTCTCAACTCTTGTACCAAAGAAGCTGAGAAGCTGCTGGCGCCTTTAAGATCAGCTCATGCAGACGCTTAGCTTCTGGGCAGCTTCTCCAGCTGACCTATGTTCCTAGCTACAGGTGCAGGGCTCTAAAGGCCTGATTGAAACTGTTTTTTATTCATTTGTTCCCTTTTTGAAATGAGTTAAAACCAAATCAAGGTGTAAACGACCGGCAGATAGAGTTTTTACCATTTTTTCTTTTGAACACGAAACATAAAACATTTAAACAACGTGAAACGAAAACCACAGACATACACTGACAGACATGGGGACATCCTGGTGTACCAGGGACAAACAATAGACAAAGAGGGAAAAAACCAGATGGTGTTCACGGTGACTATCCACTCGAGTGGAGTCGATATGGACAATGGATTGTCTCAATTCCTGGACTAGTCCATCAACGTGTTGAAACCCAATTCCTGTAAGATACTGAGATATATTATCTGAGCAGCACAACTGACATTCGCCAATGGTATGGAAGTGAAACACAGTCCTGAATATTTTTATTCACAACCCAATTACATTACTCCATCAAGCTGTGCATGGGCATTGAGATGTCCATTTGTTTGATTCTCCTGAATAAATTTTCAGGCGGTCTGCCTCTATCAAGCCTAATCAGTATGACTCTGCAAAGCTGTCGCGTCGGCACACAGATGCCGCAGCGTCCTGCGGGCCGGCCCGGGAGCTTAATCACACCTTTTACAAGCACAAAGACAAAATTTTTCTCCCAAAATACTGTGTTCCTTTTATCTCCTCCCTTTTTCTCACCCTGGGCGTTCTTTGCCCAACCTTTCGCCTCCGAATTGGAGGGGACTATCTTCTTGTAATTTTTCCTTGAGCTCTTTAATTTTTTACTCAACCCTGTTTCTGACACGCCGCCTTCCCTTCCCCCAACGCTCTCCACTTTGCAGTTACAGTTGGGCAGTTCCCACGCGACCTCTGACGCAGTTTGGTCAAATCTGCGTCTAACTAGAAAATCAAAGGTCAATAGAAAAAGCCCGAGGGCGGTCAAAACAACAATCCAGACTCCCGCCGCATCCGGCAGAGGAGTGAGGCAGAACAGATCAAGGCTAAATATGGTCTCTCAGAGTCTTACCCGAGTTCCGCAGCTTCTGGATCCCTTCCGTGAAACAGAGGCCCTCCTTGGCGCCTGGCAATGGTGTGGCTTTTGTCCCAGGTTCTCGGCACCAAATGTCCCACGTGCGACCTCGCCAGCAAGAAAACACGTGTGGACATAGGAATTCTAGCTGCGACCAAACTTTATTAATATCTTATGGAGAAGGCCCCAGCACGCCAACATGGCGCGGCTATGTACACCCTAGCGCGGCGCATCCACACCTGATTGGTCGCTTACCCATGATCTCATAAGGCACGCCCTGGAATGGGCAAAGACCTGGCACGAAGGCACTCTTGCACATGCGCACACAGTTAACTTCCTGAAAGGAAGTCGGCTGGCGCGGCGAAGGCCGGTGCCGTCTTGTCTAGCTCGGCCTTCCACGTGGGGCGCAGTAGAAGCCAGCGCCATCTAGTGGTGGCGAATGTTATTGTGACCCTCTACAAGTGTGACTTTAACCAAGCAAATGAAAGATCTCTATGATAAGAACTTCAAGCTTCTGAGGAATGAAATTGAAAAAGACCTCAGAAGATGGAAAGATGCCCCATGCTCATGGATTGGCAGGATTAATATAGTAAAAATGGCCATTTTACCAAAAGGGATCTACAGAATCAATGCAATATCTATGAAAATTCCAATCCAATGTTTGATAGAGTTAGACAGAACAAATTGAAAATTCATCTGGAATAACAAAAAAAAAAACAAAAAACAAAAAAAAAAACCAGAATAGCTAAAACTATCAACAAAAAGGACTTCCAATGGAATCACTATACCTGAACTCAAGCATTATTACAGAGCAATAGTGATGAAAACCTGTGTGGTATTGGTACAGAGACAGACAGATAGACCAGTGGAATAGAATTAAAGACCCAGAAATGAACCCACACACCTATGGTCGCTTGACTTTGACAAAGGAACCAAAACCATACAATGGAAAAAAAGATAGCATTTTCTGCAAATGGTGCTGGTTCAACTGAAGGTCAGCATGTAGAAGAATGCAGATCAATCCATTCTTATCACCCTGTACAAAGCTTAAGTCCAAGTGGATCAAGGACCTCTACATCAAACCTGATAAACTCAAGATAATAGAAGAAAAAGTGAGGAGGAATCTCAAACACATTGGCACTAGAGAAAATTTCCTGAACAGAACACCAATGGCCTATGTTCTAAGATCAAGAATCAACAAGTGGGATCTCATAAAACTACAAAGCTTCTGTAAGGCAAAGGACACTGTTGTTAGGACAAAGGGCAAGCAACAGATTGGGAAAAGATATTTACCAATCCTACAACTGATAGAGGGCTTATTTCCAAAATATACAAAGAAGTCAGGAAGTTAGACTTCAGGGAGACAAATAACCCTACTAAAAAATGGGATTCAGAGTTAAACAAAGAATTCACAGCTGAGGAATGTGGAGTGGCTGAGAAGCACCTAAAGAAATGTTCAACATCTTTAGTCATAAGGGAAATGCCAATCAAAACAACCCTGAGATTCTCTGTCATAACAGTCAGAATGGCTAAGATCAAAAACTCAGGCAACAGCAAATGCTGGCGAGGATGTGGAGAAAGAGGAACACTCCTCCATTGTTGGTGGGATTGCAGACTGGTTCAACCATAATGGAAATCAATACCTGAGGACCCAGCATATGTCCAAAAGATGCTCCAACAAATAACAAAGACACATACTCCACTATGTTCATAGCAGCCTTATTTATAATAGCCAGAAGCAAGAAAGGACCCAGATGCCCTTCAACAGAGGAATGGATACAGAAATATGTGTTACATCTACACATGGAATACTACTCAGCTATCAAAAACAATGACTTTATGAAATTCATAGGCAAATGGATGGAACTGGAAAATATCATCCTGAGTGAGGTAACCCAATCACAGAAAAACACACATGGTATGCACTCATTGATAAGTGACTATTAGCCCAAATGCTGGAATTACCCTAAACACACAGAGCATATAAAACTCAAGAAGGACAGCCAAAATGTGGATTCTTCACACCTTCTTTAAAAGGGGAACAGGAATATCCTTAGGAGGGTATAGAGAGGCAAAGTTTAGAAAAGAGGCTGAAGGAACACCAATTCAGAGCCTGCCCCACATGTGGCCCATACATATACAGCCACAAAACTAGATAAGATGGATGAAGCAAAGCAGTGCAGGGCGACAGGAACCGGATGTAGATCTCTCCTGAGAGACACAGCCAGAATAAGGCAAATACGTGGAGAATGCCAACAGCAAACCATTGAACTGGGAAAGGGACCCCTGTTGAAAAAAATAGATAAAGTACTGAAAGAGCTTGAAGGGGCTTGAGACCCCATATGAACAACAATGAAAACCAATCAGAGTTTCCAGGGACTATACCCAAAGACTATACATGGACTGACCCTGGGCTCCAACCTCATAGGTAACAATGAATAGTCTAGTAAGGGCACCAGTGGAAGGGGAATCCCTTGGACCTGCCAAGGCTGGACCCCCAGTGACTGGGAGTCTTGGGGGGAGAGCGGTAATGGGGGGAGGATAGAGAGGGGAACACCCATATAGAAGGGGAGGGGGAAGTGTTAGGGGGATATTGGCCTGGAAACCAGGAAAGGGAATTTCGAAATGTAAACACGATATACGCAATTTTAAAAAAGATGGAAACAAATTTAAAAAGAAACAAAAAAATAAAATAAAATACAACTCTCAAGACAAAAGTTTAGAATCAAGATATCTTTTGTTTGATTTTTCTGAATAAATTTTTCAGGCGGTCTACCTCTATCAAATCTGGTCATTATGACCCTCTGAGGTTTCCAGAGCCCCATGTTGGGCACCATCTATTGTTGTAAAAATAAAAAAAAAAAGTCTTAGTGTCATTTACCTCGCTAGGTCTGGCACCGCAGTGCCCCAAGATAACTGCTAGATATCTTGGTGCAAACATATCCCAACTTCGCTGCAATGGCCCAGTGTATCCAGCCGCCACACACTTTCCTACACTCAAACCCTCACATAAAAGAAAACACGACCCGCGGATCCCGGCCCGCAGGAGCTCTCTGCTCCCAGACCCGGAGAGAGAGAGACCCAACCACCTGGTCAGGTGGGCACTCCTGAGGCTGCAGAGCAGAAGAGACCACCAAAACTGCTCACCCCTGCCCACATCCCTGGCCCAAGAGGAAACTGTATAAGGCCTCTGGGCTCCCGTGGGGGAGGGCCCAGGAGCGGCAGGACCCCTGCCAGAGACACCGCCGGACCCTGAAGGAAACAGACCGGATAAACAGTTCTCTGCACCCAAATCCCGTGGGAGGGAGAGCTAAACCTTCAGAGAGGCAGACAAGCCTGGGAAACCAGAAGAGACTGCTCCCTGCACACACATCTCGGACGCCAGAGGAAAAAGCCAAAGACCATCTGGAACCCTGGTGCACTGAAGCTCCCAGAAGGGGAGGCACAGGTCTTCCTGGTTGCTGCCGCTGCAGAGAGCCCCTGGGCAGCACCCCACGAGCAAACCTGAGCCTCGGGACCACAGGTAAGACCAACTTTTCTGCTGCAAGAAAGCTGCCTGGTGAATTCAGGCCACAGGCCCACAGGAAGAGCTGAAGACCTGTAGAGAGGAAAAACTACACGCCCGAAAGCAGAACACTCTGTCCCCATAACTGACGGAAAGAGAGGAAAACAGGTCTACAGCACTCCTGACACACAGGCTTATAGGACAGTCTAGCCAATGTCAGAAATAGCAGAACAAAGTAACACTAGAGATAATCTGATGGCAAGAGGCAAGCGCAGGAACCCAAGCAACAGAAACCAAGACTACATGCCATCATCGGAGCCCAATTCTCCCACCAAAACAAACATGGAATATCCAAACACACCAGAAAAGCAAGATCTAGTTTCAAAATCATATTTGATCATGATGCTGGAGGACTTCAAGAAAGACATGAACACACTTAGGGAAGCACAGGAAAACATTAATAAACAAGTAAAAGCCTACAGAGAGGAATCGCAAAAATCCCTGAAAGAATTCCAGGAAAACACAATCAAACAGTTGAAGGAATTAAAAATGGAAATAGAAGCAATCAAGAAAGAACACATGGAAACAACCCTGGATATAGAAAACCAAAAGCAGAGACAAGGAGCTGTAGATACAAGCTTCACCAACAGAATACAAGAGATGGAAGAGAGAATCTCAGGAGCAGAAGATTCCATAGAAATCATTGACTCAACTGTCAAAGATAATGTAAAGCGGAAAAAGCTACTGGTCCAAAACATACAGGAAATCCAGGACTCAATGAGAAGATCAAACCTAAGGATAATAGGTATAGAAGAGAGTGAAGACTCCCAGCTCAAAGGACCAGTAAATATCTTCAACAAAATCATAGAAGAAAACTTCCCTAACCTAAAAAAAGAGATACCCATAGACATACAAGAAGCCTACAGAACTCCAAATAGATTGGACCAGAAAAGAAACACCTCCCGTCACATAATTGTCAAAACACCAAACGCACAAAATAAAGAAAGAATATTAAAAGCAGTAAGGGAAAAAGGTCAAGTAACATATAAAGGGAGACCTATCAGAATCACACCAGACTTCTCGCCAGAAACTATGAAGGCCAGAAGATCCTGGACAGATGTCATACAGACCCTAAGAGAACACAAATGCCAGCCCAGGTTACTGTATCCAGCAAAACTCTCAATTAACATTGATGGAGAAACCAAGATATTCCATGACAAAACCAAATTTACACAATATCTTTCTACAAATCCAGCACTACAAAGGATAATAAATGGTAAAGCCCAACATAAGGAGGCAAGCTATACCCTAGAAGAAGCAAGAAACTAATCGTCTTGGCAACAAAACAAAGAGAATGAAAGCACACAAACATAACCTCACATCCAAATATGAATATAACGGGAATCAATAATCACTATTCCTTAATATCTCTCAATATCAATGGCCTCAACTCCCCAATAAAAAGACATAGATTAACAAACTGGATACACAACGAGGACCCTGCATTCTGCTGCCTATAGGAAACCCACCTCAGAGACAAAGACAGACACTACCTCAGAGTGAAAGGCTGGAAAACAACTTTCCAAGCAAATGGTCAGAAGAAGCAAGCTGGAGTAGCCATTCTAATATCAAATAAAATCAATTTCCAACTAAAAGTCATCAAAAAAGATAAGGAAGGACACTTCATATTCATCAAAGGAAAAATCAACCAAGATGAACTCTCAATCCTAAATATCTATGCCCCAAATACAAGGGCACCTACATACGTAAAAGAAACCTTACTAAAGCTCAAAACACACATTGCACCTCACACAATAATAGTGGGAGATTTCAACACCCCACTCTCATCAATGGACAGATCATGGAAACAGAAATTAAACAGAGACGTAGACAGACTAAGAGAAGTCATGAGCCAAATGGACTTAACAGATATTTACAGAACATTCTATCTTAAAGCAAAAGGATATACCTTCTTCTTAGCTCCTCATGGTACTGTCTCCAAAATTGACCATATAATTGGTCAAAAAACGGGCCTCAACAGGTACAGAAAGATAGAAATAATCCCATGCGTGCTATCGGACCACCACGGCCTAAAACTGGTCTTCAATAACAATAAGGGAAGAATGCCCACATATACGTGGAAATTGAACAATGCTCTACTCAATGATAACCTGGTCAAGGAAGAAATAAAGAAAGAAATTAAAAACTTTTTAAAATTTAATGAAAATGAAGATACAACATACTCAAACTTATGGGACACAATGAAAGCTGTGCTAAGAGGAAAACTCATAGCGCTGAGTGCCTGCAGAAAGAAACAGGAAACAGCATATGTCAGCAGCTTGACAGCACACCTAAAAGCTCTAGAACAAAAAGAAGCAAATACACCCAGGAGGAGTAGAAGGCAGGAAATAATCAAACTCAGAGCTGAAATCAACCAAGTAGAAACAAAAAGGACCATAGAAAGAATCAACAGAACCAAAAGTTGGTTCTTTGAGAAAATCAACAAGATAGATAAACCCTTAGCCAGACTAACGAGAGGACACAGAGAGTGCATCCAAATTAACAAAATCAGAAATGAAAAGGGAGACATAACTACAGATTCGGAGGAAATTCAAAAAATCATCAGATCTTACTATAAAAACCTATATTCAACAAAATTTGAAAATCTTCAGGAAATGGACAATATCCTAGACAGATACCAGGTATCGAAGTTAAATCAGGAACAGATAAACCAGTTAAACAACCCCATAACTCCTAAGGAAATAGAAGCAGTCATTAAAGGTCTCCCAACCAAAAAGAGCCCAGGTCCAAACGGGTTTAGTGCAGAATTCTATCAAACCTTCATAGAAGACCTCATACCAATATTATCCAAACTATTCCACAAAATTGAAACAGATGGAGCACTACCGAATTCCTTCTACGAAGCCACAATTACTCTTATACCTAAACCACACAAAGACACAACAAAGAAAGAGAACTTCAGACCAATTTCCCTTATGAATATCGACGCAAAAATACTCAATAAAATTCTGGCAAACCGAATTCAAGAGCACATCAAAACAATCATCCTCCATGATCAAGTAGGCTTCATCCCAGGCATGCAGGGATGGTTTAATATACGGAAAACCATCAACGTGATCCATTATATAAACAAACTGAAAGAACAGAACCACATGATCATTTCATTAGATGCTGAGAAAGCATTTGACAAAATTCAACACCCCTTCATGATAAAAGTCCTGGAAAGAATAGGAATTCAAGGCCCATAACTAAACATAGTAAAAGCCATATACAGCAAACCAGTTGCTAACATTAAACTAAATGGAGAGAAACTTGAAGCAATCCCACTAAAATCAGGGACTAGACAAGGCTGCCCACTCTCTCCCTACTTATTCAATATAGTTCTTGAAGTTCTAGCCAGAGCAATCAGACAACAAAAGGAGATCAAAGGGATACAGATCGGAAAAGAAGAGGTCAAAATATCACTATTTGCAGATGACATGATAGTATATTTAAGTGATCCCAAAAGTTCCACCAGAGAACTACTAAAGCTGATAAACAACTTCAGCAAAGTGGCTGGGTATAAAATTAACTCAAATAAATCAGTTGCCTTCCTCTATGCAAAAGAGAAACAAGCCGAGAAAGAAATTAGGGAAACGACACCCTTCATAATAGACCCAAATAATATAAAGTACCTCGGTGTGACTTTAACCAAGCAAGTAAAAGATCTGTACAATAAGAACTTCAAGACACTGAAGAAGGAAATTGAAGAAGACCTCAGAAGATGGAAAGATCTCCCATGCTCATGGATTGGCAGGATTAATATAGTAAAAATGGCCATTTTACCAAAAGCAATCTACAGATTCAATGCAATCCCCATCAAAATACCAATCCAATTCTTCAAAGAGTTAGACAGAACAATTTGCAAATTCATCTGGAATAACAAAAAACCCAGGATAGCTAAAGCTATCCTCAACAATAAAAGGACTTCAGGGGGAATCACTATCCCTGAACTCAAGCAGTATTACAGAGCAATAGTGATAAAAACTGCATGGTATTGGTACAGAGACAGACAGATAGACCAATGGAATAGAATTGAAGACCCAGAAATGAACCCACACACCTATGGTCACTTGATTTTTGACAAAGGAGCCAAAACCATCCAATGGAAAAAAGATAGCATTTTCAGCAAATGGTGCTGGTTCAACTGGAGGGCAACATGTAGAAGAATGCAGATCGATCCATGCTTATCACCCTGTACAAAGCTTAAGTCCAAGTGGATCAAAGACCTCCACATCAAACCAGACACACTCAAACTAATAGAAGAAAAACTAGGGAAGCATCTGGAACACATGGGCACTGGAAAAAATTTCCTGAACAAAACACCAATGGCTTATGCTCTAAGATCAAGAATCAACAAATATGATCTCATAAAACTGCAAAGCTTCTGTAAGGCAAAGGACACTGTGGTTAGGACAAAACGGCAACCAACAGATTGGGAAAAGATCTTTACCAATCCTACAACAGATAGAGGCCTTATATCCAAAATATACAAAGAACTCAAGAAGTTAGACCGAAGGGAAACAAATAACCCTATTAAAAAATGGGGTTCAGAGCTAAACAAAGAATTCACAGCTGAGGAATGCCGAATGGCTGAGAAACACCTAAAGAAATGTTCAACATCTTTAGTCATAAGGGAAATGCAAATCAAAACAACCCTGAGATTTCACCTCACACCAGTGAGAATGGCTAAGATCAAAAACTCAGGTGACAGCAGATGCTGGCGAGGATGTGGAGAAAGAGGAACACTCCTCCATTGTTGGTGGGATTGCAGACTGGTAAAACCATTCTGGAAATCAGTCTGGAGGTTCCTCAGAAAATTGGACATTGAACTGCCTGAGGATCCAGCTATACCTCTCTTGGGCATATACCCAAAAGATGCCTCAACATATAAAAGAGACACGTGCTCCACTATGTTCATCGCAGCCTTATTTATAATAGCCAGAAAATGGAAAGAACCCAGATGCCCTTCAACAGAGAAATGGATACAGAAAATGTGGTACATCTACACAATGGAATATTACTCAGCTATCAAAAACAACGACTTTATGAAATTCGTAGGCAATTGTTGGAACTGGAAAATATCATCCTGAGTGAGCTAACCCAATCACAGAAAGACATACATGGTATGCACTCATTGATAAGTGGCTATTAGCCCAAATGCTTGAATTACCCTAGATCCCTAGAACAAACGAAACTCAAGACGGATGATCAAAATGTGAATGCTTCACTCCTTCTTTAAATGAGGAAAAAGAATACCCTTGGCAGGGAAGGGAGAGGCAAAGATTAAAACAGAGACTGAAGGACCACCCATTCAGAGCCTGCCCCACATGTGGCCCATACATATACAGCCACCCAATTAGACAAGATGGATGAAGCAAAGAAGTGCAGACCGACAGGAGCCGGATGTAGATCGCTCCTGAGAGACACAGCCAGAATACAGCAAATATAGAGGCGAATGCCAGCAGCAAACCACTGAACTGAGAATAGGTCCCCTATTGAAGGAATCAGAGAAAGAACTGGAAGAGCTTGAAGGGGCTCGAGACTCCAAAAGTACAACAATGCCAAGCAACCAGAGCTTCCAGGGACTAAGCCACTACCTAAAGACTATACATGGACTGACCCTGGACTCTGACCCCATAGGTAGCAATGAATATCCTAGTAAGAACACCAGTGGAAGGGGAAGCCCTGGGTCCTGCTAAGACTGAACTCCCAGTGAACTAGTCTATGGGGGGAGGGCGGCAATGGGGGGAGGGTTGGGAGGGGAACACCCATAAGGAAGGGGAGGGGGGAGGGGGATGTTTGCCCGGAAACTGGGAAAGGGAATAACACTCGAAATATATATAAGAAATACTCAAGTTAATAAAAAAAAAATAAAAAAAAAGAAAACACAACACAATAATCTTAGATCCAATTGATAAAATATAATTGCCCACCTAAACAAAGCCTAGTACTATCCATCCATTAGGAACATTATAAACAACCTGTAAATACAGACAGCTGAATCATAACATCAGCCTCCATCGTTCTGCCATGGCTTCTCTCTTCCTCCCTCACCTCCTGTCTCTTCCCCTCTCCATTCCAGTCTCCTCTTCCTCCTTAAACTTCTCTCCTTCCCATCCTTTCTTCTCCTCCAATGACAGGCCTCCTTCTATACTGTACCTGCCCCATACCTGTATTTTACAAATTCAATGGGGAGAAGTTTCTGGTGAAGTCACCTGATTCCTGAGTAAGTGACTAGGCAGCTGTCCTTGGGGCAGTGGAATTAGCATCAAAATACAGATAACTCCAGGGCAAACCACAACCTTGGACAGCTTTTCTACTTGAGGCATTGTAACCAAAGCAAAATAATCTAAGTAATATAAAGTGTTAAAATACAGCATAAAGATACAAAAGCAGACATACTGATTCTAGTTATGAATGTAATTAAGGTGTTACATTTTTATAGTCCACAATTATGTTTAGGGATCACACAGACATCAATGACTGATTAGAATTAAATGCATACATTTGTAGCAAATTTTTGTAGTTACAAAAAAAATCACCAAAGAACTTACAAAAATTTAATGTTTATTCCACCTTTCTATCACCTTCCTGGATCCTTCACCAATGTTACCTGAGGAAAAAAACAAAAGCAAAACAAATGAAAAACTGAAATCAAAATCATTAATATTATCAAGGAGGAAAGCAAATAAATGGTTTTCTAAATTTTTGAAGTTATTTTAATATTTGAAAGGAAACTACAAAAACTCAGTTTGCCGAATATATCTTCATCGTTTTTGTGTTTTCTGAATCTTTGCTGTGACAGATGGTAGAAAGCAGGGCCTCACTTTTGGATGGGAATGTTTGCCCCAATGTTGACTCATCACCAAAGCATCTTTCTGAATAGAATCATTCTACAAAAGCTGTTGATACATTGCTATTTCAATTACTCTCTAATTTCCATGTCTACTCCTTATAATCTGATAAGCATCTTCTTTAAAATGACCTGTTTATAACCACAGTGAATCCCTTTATTAAGTAAAAAAGGCAAGGCAAAGTCTTGCAAGTTTTATCTGCTTGCTTGGTGATGAATTCACTAATTTAATTTTCATAGAGAAGTAAGACTTCAAAATTTTTAAACAATTTGTCTACAACATAAATTAAGAGAAATATGTGGAAATATTATTTACTTTGAAATTTGTCAAGAATTTATAAAGATTTGAAAGACACATGTTATCAAAATGGTAAGGCTAATTACATCTCTTAAGGATTTTAATTTTTAAAAATAGCATTGTTTTGTGGCTACATGTATTTCAAGTGTGTGTCTGTATTCATATTGTTATATAGAATATGCATATTGCATAGTATCACTCCATTAGTTCCAAAACTAAACATGTAAGTATAAATCTAATGAAATATCTCTGATCTGTTTTTAGGAAACCACACTCTCTTTAAATTAAATGGAAGAAATATTAGTGAATAGAGAGATAGTCTTTGTTTTTGGACAGAAATGCTCGGGTCAATTTTGTTCATTTTTCAGAGTTTGCAATGCCAATAAATTATTTTGTGGTTACTGAAAAATAAATCATAATGTTTTTGAAATAAAAGAAGATTCAGAGTACCAAATATTAATGCAAAGTTCAAAGACCGACAGTACTCTCTGACAAACTCTACATTTACTGTAGTAGTGGGAATGAATCCACAAACATGGGCTAGACCTAATGAGAGTAGGAGCTGACTTACATGAATAAGCCCTGCTGAACTTTGATGAAAGAGCAAGGGCAACCATGCAAAACAAAGATAGATTAGCTTAACAAATGGTGATGGAAATGCAGACATTGGTATTTGAAACAAATATGCCACATTCCTTTCTAAAAATTTGACTCACAGCACGTGTAGTTCAAAATTTAAAATAATGGCTCTCAAATTTCCAACCATCTGACACACAAATCAATAGTGCTCTCTTTTGTAAGTTCCAAGCATAAAGATATATAAATGAAAAAGAACTGTAAATGAATCTCCCTGATGGTAAGAGTAGAATATCAGAATGTCTTCAGAGTGTTAATGATTGGTTGTCATACAACCCAAAAATGTAAATTTCATATAAGATAATTCATAAGGAATTATTTAAAATAAAGATTATCTTTTAAATTTTTCTCAGGGAATAAACTTAAAAAGTCAAAAAATGAGAGCAAATACTCATTACACACACCACTGAAAAAATTGTCATTTGATTTGTAAAAAGAGTATTAATGTTCATCAGAAAGGAATATGCTAAGTTTTAAATGAATAAAAGACTTTAAGATAATGCATAAGTACATGTGAAAATAGGCTTTGCTTTATTTATTTATTTATTTTTTTTGGTTCTTTTTTTTCGGAGCTGGGGACCGAACCCAGGGCCTTGCGCTTCCTAGGTAAGCGCTCTACCACTGAGCTAAATCCCCAGCCCCTTAGGCTTTGCTTTAATATCATTGGGATTGAGTCATTACAGATTAACATTATGAGATACCTATTAATTGGTACCAGGTAAGTCATTTCTAATACAGAACATGATGGAAAAATAATACTGACAAAGTTTTGGGGCAATGTGGATCATTATTTACTTTGACTAAGTATGTAAAGTGTCATAGACACTCTAGAAGGTAAGTCAATTTGATCTAGTAGTTGTGCTCTTGGCATCACACTAAGGAAAGTTAAGCTTATGTTTGGCATCATTCCCTTAATAACTTATATTTTATGCGACCAGCATTACTCATCCACTGAGGGTAACTCTTAACAAAGTCATTCTCAATAATCTTTGAGTGGGAGTAGGTTTTCCATGGCTGATTTCATACACATTAAATTATCCCTTTTCCCTAGTCCATGTTCTTTCCAGTTTTCCTTGTTCAAACTGCTTAAACATTGCTGCATTAATCTCTCTCTCTCTCTCTCTCTCTCTCTCTCTCTCTCTCTCTCTCTCTCTCTCTCCATATAATCTAATATACTCAAAATTCTTAAAATCTGAATTCCTACCATAAATTCTTCCTCACCTCCAGTTCTCTACAGGCATTCTATATTAAGCATACACATTTAAAATATTTGAAGCTATGATTTGCATTTGATGAAGAACTTAACATATTTGCATATGAGTTGCTTGTTAAGAAGACTCAAGAGTCTACCAAAGCAGTATAGATTATCAACATTATTTTGATTGCCCACCAGAACTGCAGAGTAAACTCCATTGCTGAAGTCACTATACATCTTGGATGTACATTTAGATAAACTAAACTTGACCATGGCTAGAAGCTTTTTTTTCTGCTTACTACAATCCAGAGATCCAGAAGATGCTTATAGGTATTTAGGAGAAAAGTCATTAATTGCTTTGTCCAGTTATGGACGATGCATACTGTCATAACTGTGAGTCAATTGCAAAAGTGGTCCAACTATGTCCACAAGAGGAAATTTGTACCTTATATGGTAGATATGCTTAAAGACTCATGTCTGAAAAATGCATATGGTCTAGGAATAAACTCTCAGCTCAGTTGTTTTCTAACTTACGAATATTGTTTAAATCTATACCCATAGTCTTGTGTTCCCTTCAGTTGTAGTCAGAGAAACATCTTTTTGCAGTCAATAATGATACATCAGAGATCCCTGCTTAGTCAAGGTACTAAGAATATAAGACTTTTCTATCTTCAAACATTTCATATTCTAAGGCCAAGGGAATATTATGAAAGAGAATGAATGAATATGAGAGTCATGCATTTTAGATGTAATGTGAAAATTCCTTTCTTGAATCCATTGTATCTATGCTTACCTGTACAGAACTCACCAAATATATTCTCATCAACCTTCAGTCATGGATCAAGGAGTGGCTTACGCATCTTTCAGTCCCTGAAGAGCTATTGTAGTTGATGACAATTAAGGAGAAATGGTTCATTGCCTTCAATCGGGTATCCAGTGGGAACTAACTTAAGTGCCAGTCCACATTATTGGCCCTGATATAACCCGTTAATCTCAACCAAAAAGCAAAAATAAAGGAAGAATATATATTAATTTTTGGTTTTAGTTATCAGCTTGACACAGCTTAGAATCACCTTGAGGGAGGAGGGTCTCAGTGAGATATTGTGTAAACTTGGCTGGCCTGTAGGCACGTCTGTGAGTGATTTACTATTTAAGTTAATTGATGTGGAAATTTACCGCCCAATATAAACAAAACAATTGCATAAGCAAAGTGCCTTTTCGCTCATGTGCAGAAATCCAGTTAGGAACAAGGAAGAGAGTGAGCAAGAGATTATCGTTAAGATGTCTTTCAGATAAGAGTGACCATTCATCTCTTTATGCCCTTGACTTTGGGTATAAGGTTATGGGAGGTTTAAAGTTCCTATATTGACTGTTGACGATAATTGATGGTTACAGGATTGTAAGCTGAAATGAACTCCTTTCTCTCCAAAGCTATTCTTTGTCATGATATTTAATTACAACAGTAGAAATGAAATTTGGATAAGTATCATAAAAATAAATTTATAGGGGTTGGGGATTTAGCTCAGTGCTAGAGCGCTTGCCTAGCAAGCACAAGGCCCTGGATTCGGTCCCCAGCTCCGAAAAATAGAAAAGAAAAAAAAAATTTATAGTTATTTGGTGATAACATGCCATTACATTGAAATTCATAAGTAGTAATAGGAAGTAATAAATATCTAATGAAAGCAAGAGTTTGGATAACAAAATAAAAAATAAATTAATTACAGAATTATGGTGAAATTTGTAAAATAAAACAAATAAATCAACTTATACTAGAAATATAGTATCTTTAGATGCTTAAAAATTAATGTATCAAAACAATACCACATGAATTTGAAATGAAACATGCTCCTAAAAATGTATTTTGAAAAACCAAATAATTGTGAAGTTATAATACTGTTAAAATGATTTATGACATTCACTGTTCAATATGATAAAGAGAGAAAGCTCCATGGTGATGTGTAGACTCATGTCATGGCAGTTCTAGAATTTCCAGAAAAAAATTTAGGGAAATTTTCAAATTACTTTGAAATATCACATATAAATTCCAACTATCTAGTCTTGTGATGTTAAGAATGGCATGAATAGCTTCCTGGTGGCTGCCGCTGCAGAGAGCCCGTGGGGAGCACCCCACGACCGAACCTGAGCCTCGGGACCACAGGTAAGACAAAATTTTCTGCTGCAAGAAAGCTGCCTGGTGAGCTTGGGACACAGGAAAGCAGAATTTCTCGAGGACCGGGCACGTTCTGTGTTTACCGGAAGTCCCACACCCGCGGATCCCGGCCCGCAGCAGCTCTCTGCTCCCAGACCCGGTGAGAGAGAGACCCAACCGCCTGGTCAGGTGGGCACTCCTGAGGCTGCAGAGCGGAAGAGAACACCAACTCTGCTCACCCCTGCCCACATCCCTGGCCCAAGAGGAAACTGTATAAGGCCTCTGGGCTCCCGTGGGGGAGGGCCCAGGAGCGGCAGGACCCCTGTCCCTGAGACACCGCCGGAACCTGAAAGAAACAGACCGGATAAACAGTTCTCTGCACCCAAATCCCGTGGGAGGGAGAGCTAAACCTTCAGAGAGGCAGACAAGCCTGGGAAACCAGAAGTGACTGCTCCCTGCACACACATCTCGGACGCCAGAGGAAAAAGCCAAAGACCATCTGGAACGCTGGTGCACTGAAGCTCCCGGAAGGGGCAGCACAGGTCTTCCTGGTTGCTGCCGCTGCAGAGAGCCCGTGGGGAGCACCCCACGAGTGAACCTGAGCCTCGGGACCACAGGTAAGACCAAATTTTCTGCTGCAAGAAAGCTGCCTGGTGAGCTTGGGACACAGGAAAGCAGAATTTCTCTAGGACCGGGCACGTTCTGTGTTTACCGGAAGTCCCACACCCGCGGATCCTGGCCCGCAGCAGCTCTCTGCTCCCAGACCCGGTGAGAGAGAGACCCAACCGCCTGGTCAGGTGGGCACTCCTGAGGCTGCAGAGCGGAAGAGACCACCAACTCTGCTCACCCCTGCCCACATCCCTGGCCCAAGAGGAAACTGTATAAGGCCTCTGGGCTCCCGTGGGGAAGGGCCCAGGAGCGGCAGGACCCCTGTGCCTGAGACACTGCCGGAACCTGAAAGAAACAGACCGGATAAACAGTTCTCTGCACCCAAATCCCGTGGGAGGGAGAGCTAAACCTTCAGAGAGGCAGACAAGCCTGGGAAACCAGAAGTGACTGCTCCCTGCACACACATCTCGGACGCCAGAGGAAAAAGCCAAAGACCATCTGGAACCCTGGTGCACTGAAGCTCCCGGAAGGGGCAGCACAGGTCTTCCTGGTTGCTGCCGCTGCAGAGAGCCCGTGGGGAGCACCCCACGAGCGAACCTGAGCCTCGGGACCACAGGTAAGACCAAATTTTCTGCTGCAAGAAAGCTGCCTGGTGAACTCAAGACACAGGCCCACAGGAACAGCTGAAGACCTGTAGAGAGGAAAAACTACACGCCAGAAAGCAGAACACTCTGTCCCCATAACTGACTGAAAGAGAGGAAAACAGGTCTACAGCACTCCTGTTACACAGGCTTATAGGACAGTCTAGCCACTGTCAGAAATAGCAGAACAAAGTAACACTAGAGATAATCTGATGGCGAGAGGCAAGCGCAGGAACCCAAGCAACAGAAACCAAGACTACATGCCATCATCGGAGCCCAATTCTCCCACCAAAACAAACATGGAATATCCAAACACACCAGAAAAGCAAGATCTAGTTACAAAATCATATTTGATCATGATGCTGGAGGACTTCAAGAAAGACATGAACACACTTAGGGAAGCACAGGAAAACATTAATAAACAAGTAAAAGCCTACAGTGAGGAATCGCAAAAATCCCTGAAAGAATTCCAGGAAAACACAATCAAACAGTTGAAGGAATTAAAAATGGAAATAGAAGCAATCAAGAAATAACACATGGAAACAACCCTGGATATAGAAAACCAAAAGCAGAGACAAGGAGCTGTAGATACAAGCCTCAGCAACAGAATTCAAGAGATGGAAGAGAGAATCTCAGGAGCAGAAGATTCCATAGAAATCATTGACTCAACTGTCAAAGATAATGTAAAGCGGAAAAAGCTACTGGTCCAAAACATACAGGAAATCCAGGACTCAATGAGAAGATCAAACCTAAGGATAATAGGTATAGAAGAGAGTGAAGACTCCCAGCTCAAAGGACCAGTAAATATCTTCAACAAAATCATAGAAGAAAACTTCCCTAACCTAAAAAAAGAGATACCCATAGACATACAAGAAGCCTACAGAACTCCAAATAGATTGGACCAGAAAAGAAACACCTCCCGTCACATAATTGTCAAAACACCAAACGCACAAAATAAAGAAAGAATATTAAAAGCAGTAAGGGAAAAAGGTCAAGTAACATATAAAGGGAGACCTATCAGAATCACACCAGACTTCTCGCCAGAAACTATGAAGGCCAGAAGATCCTGGACTGATGTTATACAGACCCTAAGAGAACACAAATGCCAGCCCAGGTTACTGTATCCAGCAAAACTCTCAATTAACATTGATGGAGAAACCAAGATATTCCATGACAAAACCAAATTTACACAATATGTTTCTACAAATCCAGCACTACAAAGGATAATAAATGGTAAAGCCCAACATAAGGAGGCAAGCTATACCCTAGAAGAAGCAAGAAACTAATCGTCTTGGCAACAAAACAAAGAGAATGAAAGCACACAAACATAACCTCACATCCAAATATGAATATAAAGGGAAGCAATAATCACTATTCCTTAATATCTCTCAATATCAATGGCCTCAACTCCCCAATAAAAAGACGTAGATTAACAAACTGGATACGCAATGAGGACCCTGCATTCTGCTGCCTACAGGAAACACACATCAGAGACAAAGACAGACACTACCTCAGAGTGAAAGGCTGGAAAACAACTTTCCAAGCAAATGGTCAGAAGAAGCAAGCTGGAGTAGCCATTCTAATATCAAATAAAATCAATTTCCAACTAAAAGTCATCAAAAAAGATAAGGAAGGACACTTCATATTCATCAAAGGAAAAATCCACCAAGATGAACTCTCAATCCTAAATATCTATGCCCCAAATACAAGGGCACCTACATACGTAAAAGAAACCTTACTAAAGCTCAAAACACACATTGCACCTCACACAATAATAGTGGGAGACTTCAACACCCCACTCTCATCAATGGACAGATCATGGAAACAGAAATTAAACAGTGATGTCGACAGAGTAAGAGAAGTCATGAGCCAAATGGACTTAACGGATATTTATAGAACATTCTATCCTAAAGCAAAAGGATATACCTTCTTCTCAGCTCCTCATGGTACTTTCTCCAAAATTGACAATATAATTGGTCAAAAAAACGGGCCTCAACAGGTACAGAAAGATAGAGATAATCCCATGCATGCTATCGGACCACCACGGCCTAAAACTGGTCTTCAATAACAATAAGGGAAGAATGCCCACATATACGTGGAAATTGAACAATGCTCTACTCAATGGTAACCTGGTCAAGGAAGAAATAAAGAAAGAAATTAAAAACTTTTTAGAATTTAATGAAAATGAAGATACAACATACCCAAACTTATGGGACACAATGAAAGCTGTGCTAAGAGGAAAACTCATAGCGCTGAGTGCCTGCAGAAAGAAACAGGAAAGAGCATATGTCAGCAGCTTGACAGCACACCTAAAAGCTCTAGAACAAAAAGAAGCAAATACACCCAGGAGGAGTAGAAGGCAGGAAATAATCAAACTCAGAGCTGAAATCAACCAAGTAGAAACAAAAAGGACCATAGAAAGAATCAACAGAACCAAAAGTTGGTTCTTTGAGAAAATCAACAAGATACATAAACCCTTAGCCAGACTAACGAGAGGACACAGAGAGTGCGTCCAAATTAACAAAATTAGAAATGAAAAGGGAGACATAACTACAGATTCAGAGGAAATTCAAAAAATCATCAGATCTTACTATAAAAACCTATATTCAACAAAATTTGAAAATCTTCAGGAAATGGACAATTTCCTAGACAGATACCAGGTATCGAAGTTAAATCAGGAACAGATAAACCAGTTAAACAACCCCATAACTCCTAAGGAAATAGAAGCAGTCATTAAAGGTCTTCCAACCAAAAAGAGCCCAGGTCCAGACGGGTTTAGTGCAGAATTCTATCAAACCTTCATAGAAGACCTCATACCAATATTATCCAAACTATTTCACAAAATTGAAACAGATGGAGCACTACCGAATTCCTTCTACGAAGCCACAATTACTCTTATACATAAACCACACAAAGACACAACAAAGAAAGAGAACTTCAGACCAATTTCCCTTATGAATATCGACGCAAAAATACTCAATAAAATTCTGGCAAACCGAATTCAAGAGCACATCAAAACAATCATCCACCATGATCAAGTAGGCTTCATCCCAGGCATGCAGGGATGGTTTAATATACGGAAAACCATCAACGTGATCCATCATATAAACAAACTGAAAGAACAAAACCACATGATCATTTCATTAGATGCTGAGAAAGCATTTGACAAAATTCAACACCCCTTCATGATAAAAGTCCTGGAAAGAATAGGAATTCAAGGCCCATACCTAAACATAGTAAAAGCCATATACAGCAAACCAGTTGCTAACATTAAACTAAATGGAGAGAAACTCGAAGCAATCCCACTAAAATCAGGGACTAGACAAGGCTGCCCACTCTCTCCCTACTTATTCAATATAGTTCTTGAAATTCTAGCCAGAGCAATCAGACAACAAAAGGAGATCAAGGGGATACAGATCGGAAAAGAAGAAGTCAAAATATCAGTATTTGCAGATGACATGATAGTATATTTAAGTGATCCCAAAAGTTCCACCAGAGAACTACTAAAGCTGATAAACAACTTCAGCAAAGTGGCTGGGTATAAAATTAACTCAAATAAATCAGTTGCCTTCCTCTATACAAAAGAGAAACAAGCCGAGAAAGAAATTAGGGAAACGACACCCTTCATAATAGACCCAAATAATATAAAGTACCTCGGTGTGACTTTAACCAAGCAAGTAAAAGATCTGTACAATAAGAACTTCAAGACACTGAGGAAAGAAATTGAAGAAGACCTCAGAAGATGGAAAGATCTCCCATGCTCATGGATTGGCAGGATTAATATAGTAAAAATGGCCATTTTACCAAAAACAATCTACAGATTCAATGCAATCCCCATCAAAATACCAATCCAATTCTTCAAAGAGTTAGACAGAACAATTTGCAAATTCATCTGGAATAACAAAAAACCCAGGATAGCTAAAGCTATCCTCAACAATAAAAGGACTTCAGGGGGAATCACTATCCCTGAACTCAAGCAGTATTACAGAGCAATAGTGATAAAAACTGCATGGTATTGGTACAGAGACAGACAGATAGACCAATGGAATAGAATTGAAGACCCAGAAATGAACCCACACACCTATGGTCACTTGATTTTTGACAAAGGAGCCAAAACCATCCAATGGAAAAAAGATAGCATTTTCAGCAAATGGTGCTGGTTCAACTGGAGGGCAACATGTAGAAGAATGCAGATCGATCCATGCTTATCACCCTGTACAAAGCTTAAGTCCAAGTGGATCAAGGACCTCCACATCAAACCAGACACACTCAAACTAATAGAAGAAAAACTAGGGAAGCATCTGGAACACATGGGCACTGGAAAAAATTTCCTGAACAAAACACCAATGGCTATGCTCTAAGATCAAGAATCGACAAATGGGATCTCATAAAACTGCAAAGCTTCTGTAAGGCAAAGGACACTGTGGTTAGGACAAAACGGCAACCAACAGATTGGGAAAAGATCTTTACCAATCCTACAACAGATAGAGGCCTTATATCCAAAATATACAAAGAACTCAAGAAGTTAGACCGCAGGGAAACAAATAACCCTATTAAAAAATGGGGTTCAGAGCTAAACAAAGAATTCACAGCTGAGGAATGCCGAATGGCTGAGAAACACCTAAAGAAATGTTCAACATCTTTAGTCATAAGGGAAATGCAAATCAAAACAACCCTGAGATTTCACCTCACACCAGTGAGAATGGCTAAGATCAAAAACTCAGGTGACAGCAGATGCTGGCGAGGATGTGGAGAAAGAGGAACACTCCTCCATTGTTGGTGGGATTGCAGACTGGTAAAACCATTCTGGAAATCAGTCTGGAGGTTCCTCAGAAAATTGGACATTGAACTGCCTGAGGATCCAGCTATACCTCTCTTGGGCATATACCCAAAAGATGCCTCAACATATAAAAGAGACACGTGCTCCACTATGTTCATCGCAGCCTTATTTATAATAGCCAGAAAATGGAAAGAACCCAGATGCCCTTCAACAGAGGAATGGATACAGAAAATGTGGTACATCTACACAATGGAATATTACTCAGCTATCAAAAACAACGAGTCTATGAAATTCGTAGGCAAATGGTTGAAACTGGAAAATATCATCCTGAGTGAGCTAACCCAATCACAGAAAGACATACATGGTATGCACTCATTGATAAGTGGCTATTAGCCCAAATGCTTGAATTACCCTAGATCCCTAGAACAAACGAAACTCAAGACGGATGATCAAAATGTGAATGCTTCACTCCTTCTTTAAATGAGGAAAAAGAATACCCTTGGCTGGGAAGGGAGAGGCAAAGATTAAAACAGAGACTGAAGGAACACCCATTCAGAGCCTGCCCCACAGGTGGCCCATACATATAGCCACCCAATTGGACAAGATGGATGAAGCAAAGAAGTGCAGACCGACAGGAGCCGGATGTAGATCGCTCCTGAGAGACACAGCCAGAATACAGCAAATACAGAGGCGAATGCCAGCAGCAAACCACTGAGCTGAGAATAGGTCCCCCGTTGAAGGAATCAGAGAAAGAACTGGAAGAGCTTGAAGGGGCTCGAGACCCCAAAAGTACAACAATGTCAAGCAACCAGAGCTTCCAGGGACTAAGCCACTACCTAAAGACTATATATGGACTGACCCTGGACTCTGACCCCATAGGTAGCAATGAATATCCTAGTAAGAGCACCAGTGGAAGGGGAAGCCCTGGGTCCTGCTAAGACTGAACCCCCAGTGAACTAGACTATGGGGGGAGGGCGGCAATGGGGGGAGGGTTGGGAGGGGAACACCCATAAGGAAGGGGAGGGGGGAGGGGGATTTTGCCCGGAAACCGGGAAAGGGAATAACACTTGAAATGTATATAAGAAATACTCAAGTTAATAAAAAAATAAAAAAATAAAAAAATAATAAAAATAAAAAAAAGAATGGCATGAATATAGTAGAAACAAACACACAATGATATAAACAATAAGAAAAACTACATGTCTGTCATCTGAAGGGCTCTTCCAGCAGCTTCCTGAGACAGATGCATATATTTAAACAACCCTTGGACTGAGGTCCAGGAATCCTATGGATGAATTAGGAGAAGAATTGAAGAAGCTGAAAGGGATGATAATCCCATAGGAAGAACAACATAACTAACCCCGTATCTCCCAGAGCCTAGGCCACCAACCAAAGAGCATACACGGTCTGTTTCCCAACCCATATGTAGCAAAGGACTGCCTTTTCTGGTCTCAGTGGGAGAGGATGCGCCTAATCCTTTATAGACTTGATGCTTCAGGGAAGGTCAATGTGTGGGCAGAAGGTGGGAAGATGAGGGTAGGGGTGGGAGTGTAAGGGAGTCAGAGGTGGGAGCAACCTATAGAGTTAAAGGGAGGCACGGTGGGGTGAAGAACTCTTGGAGGGAGTACCGGGAAGGGGTCAAGATTTGGAATGTAAATAAATAGAACACGTTTAGGCACAGGACAAATGAATAACAAATTCTATTTATAGGTCTACTTCATATTATTTGGAAAAAAAACTTATTTCCAGAGCAATCCAGTAAAGAAAAAAAAATCTGCTCTGTTCTTTTTATGGTCAAAAAATTCATCCAGTATAAGTCAAACAATTATCAGTATGTCATATATCAATTAATATTATTTTTAAAAGGTTTTGGTTGGAATGCTTTGCACTTGTTGGCAAAGATCATAAATAAAGTGTTCATATGTAGTGGTTAATATAGGTTCCCCAGTTTTTCCAAATTGAGATGAGTAGTATCTATAATATGTCTTTTTTTGCAGCAGCAGCTAGTCCTTGCCATCTTGCTAAGTCAAGCTCAGATGTGTCAGAACTTACAAGTTTCATATCATATAATTTCTCTCCTATCCTAAGCTTTGTTTCCTATATGAGAATTAAAATTCCTTTTTGGTGCCATAGCTACAGCTGTTCCTAGAAGCAGTGTGAATTTTAAAGCATTAGCATCCATCACCACAGAGACAAGAGATTCTTTTCTCTGAATTTCTTACCTTGAAAATTTCTCTCACAATTGCCCAATACATTCTAACCCCCACATTTACCCCTACCTTAATCAAAGCGATCAAAGTTTTATCAACAACAGAGGTAGTCATTGGCAGGCAAACCATCTCTATATATCATCAAAGTTTCTAGAACATAAACATTTTGGTGGAAAGAACTAACCATCTCTTACTTAAGAAGGTCTTTTATACCTTCATTTGTGCATCCATTTCAAGTATTTATTCTGTTTGGTTTGGCTTTTACAACAGAGTCTTTATACAGTTTATATCTCTAACTTCTTTATGATTCATAGCCTCTTATATGAGTGCTTTGATTAGAATCATATATAGTAACACCTGCTTGGATCTCTTCCAAGTATTTTTCAGTGACCGCTTTATTTGTAGAGTCACATGTGAGGACATCAATCTCTACTTCATAAATTATATTTTTAGTATTTCCAGAATTATACAACATAATATTTAAAATGATCATTCAGCGATATCTTTAATGATTTCCACTTGAGAGAACTTAATATTTGAGAAACATTTTGAGACATTTCACTTTAGTTCCATAACTGTTACACATTATCTTCTCTCACTGCCTTCAGGGTAGCTGAACAAATGAATCTAGAGGCTGTCCCACTATGAGAATATTTAACTGCAATATAGCCTGTGGACAGAACATATTGTCCAACATGTCACCCAGAACTGTTCATAGACTTTTTAAAGCTCAAGATTCTCATGACCTTCCACAGGTGTGTGGATGATTATGGAAACTCTTATAATGTTAATGGCTAAGAAATCATGACAGTTGGATGAAAAGTGTTAGCATGACTTCCTATGCCTTATTCACAAGAACAGGAAAATATGTTCTTAAATAAATTATACTTTTCTACTTTTTTAAGATATAACCTTTACTCAGAACCCCTATATTTAGCAAAAGCGAGTTTCAGGGAGGTCACGCACTTGACCATTACAGTAGAAATTATGAGGAATTTAGATGAAAAGTTATTATAAAGCCTTTTTGAATTAGGATTGACAAGAATTCTTAGACAAATAGCAGAAATCAATAGCCATGAAATGAACACGTATAATGGGCTTCATAAATATCAATACATTCTCATCAAAATAAACTGATAAGAAAATGAATAAGCAATCTACACACCTGGAGAAAACTTTATCAAAACAAACATCTATAATATCTATTTTTAATTCATTAAGAAGAGAACCAAATAAAATGGGTGAAAGATTTGAAAAGTCGTTTTAGAAGAGAAGACAAATGAATGATAATTAACTACAAAAAAAGGAGGCTCACAATCACACATGAGCTGTGCTGGAAAAATTGATTAAAATTCCAGTATTATCAGTGCTTATGCACCAGTAGGAATAGATGAAACCTAAGAAGATCAAATCTGCAAAGAGAACGAGGCCTAAGAACAACCAAATACAGGTCATGAATGAATTAAACAATATATTCTCTTTTTCCAGAGCCTACATTATTAAAAACATCAAAACTAAGATGTATAATTTCAAATAATATATACAGCAAGCTAAATTTGAATATTCTTCACAGAGAGATTCAGACAAGACTGTTTAGATGTGCTTTATTACTGATAACTTAAAATAGTGAATGTGGTAGAAGCACATGTGTATCAATGTAAATGTGTAAAATGGTGGCATTTTTATATATTGAATTCTATTAAATAATAAACATGGAAATGTTTATGAAAATCAACAGATTTTATTAAAAATTACTTCATTTTCTAGGGAAATATGAAATGTAGCTTAGGCATTTTGTAATATAGCATGACTTTTGTTTTTAGCTGAATACCTTATCACACTATCCCCTTGATATACTTAAAAATATTAAAAGCGCAGTGGTAAGCATTTATAGAATAGGATTATGAGACATTCCAAGAGGTTTTGTGAATTATATATTTTCTATGGAATATATTTGGGGCTAGAGTTATTTTCACTTGTCAAGTACAGGGATATCCGCTTAAGCACATTCTCCTATGAACCCACAGAGGCTGTGGAAGCAGGCAAAGGCCATTCAAGTTAGGCAGGTTCGCAGGTCTGTGTCAGGGAAGCGGAAAAGAGCTTTCATGGGTAAATAAAGAGCTACTTCCAATTGACAACTAATAATAAGGGAAACACTCAATATTGAAGACACATTAATTATCCATACAATTTAAGCATGCACTTCACTAAATTGTACGTGTGTGTGTGTGTGTGTGTGTGTGTGATATTGCATTGTTTACACATATGGTGTCCGACTGGTCTATTGATCAAATATGGCTTCCAATTTTGTGTTCTTATGTTTGACTTTGTGGTTTTTTTTTTTTTTTCTTGGAATTTGTTTTGTTTTGTTTTTATTTCATTCTTGTGTGAATTATCTTTTGTCTGCTTTCTAAGAAGAAAGAGGAAGAATTGGTGAAATTGAATATTTCGATCTGGCAGGATACAGGACAGGAAAATGGAATCAGAATATATTGTATGAAAGCAATCTTTTCAATAAAAACAGATTTGTGCATTTTCCGCATGGAAATTTAAAAGCAAGAGAAAAAAATCTAAAGACAAAACTTTAATCTTACCTGCTTCACTGCAAATACAAGTGTTTCTAATAACAACATTTGAAACCTTGCAGTAGAGCAATTCCACCAAGAGCATTTAACCCACTAAGCTGTACATCAGTGACAGCCATTTCTCTGCTTTCTGCATTAATTTTGATTTTGTTTGGAATATAGAATTATTTCTAGTTCAATTTTAAACCATAACGGCACATAGTACTTGTTGAGCTGATTTACAGTGTTCAAACATATTTTGGTAGGGAATCTCTTTTACTCTATCGCCAGTTTTAAATGTCAGTCATTAGTAATCCTCCACGAGAAAATGAGGTGCCTAGGGTTTGCCTTTGTGATCTTTACAGGTCTAAGGAGAATCAAGATGAGGCCATGAGGAAGGCTTTTGGGAAAATGAAGGTCCTCAGAAATGCAACTAATGTGCACACGCCACACATATTTTTTTCTTTTTTCTTTTTTCTTTTTTTCGGAGCTGGGGACCGAACCCAGGGCCTTGCGCTTGCTAGGCAAGCGCTCTACCACTGAGCTAAATCCCCAACCCCTCCACGCATATTTTGTAACGTATCTATTTCCCCTGTCTCTCAGCTAACTACTCAGCTGCTTCAAAGGACTTGAAGACAACTGGAGACACCCGCCAACCTGAGATCCCTGCAGGCATGCTGGTGTGGGGTCTGGTGATGCAGCTGTCTTTGAGTCGTGTCTACTCTGTAAGGAACCTGTCACCCATACTTTTGTAAATAATAATCCCAATAAAACTCATTGGCTCACCAAGTTGGACTCTGTTTGTGTTCATCCTTAGGTATGCTGTGGGCTTCCTCCATGGGATGAGGGGGCATAGTTTAGTGTCTCTCTAGGAAAAGTTTTGCCACACATTACTCCCATACCAAATGTGCCACTCTTCTGCAAGTGGGTATATTGTATCGTTTTTTAAAGAATAAGCATAGTGGTCAAGTTAGGAGAGGGCTTGTGTTAAAAAATGTATAACTGCTAACCATGAAAAACTGAGAGATATGGTTCAGCCATTAATGTCTAGGCTTATAACCAAATCTAAATAATTGGAAAAAAGTAAAAGTTAGTGAAGATTCTAATCGAGTTGCTGTAACAATCATGGAGCTTTGTTTGTTCTGTTCATAATTTAGTGATAATTGTTCGTTCCATGATGAGATTCATAAGGCTCTGATTCACCTATTTATATATTTGAAACGATCAGTTATTTTGAAATTATGTGAAACCTCAAGTAAGTATGAAAATGGAAACTTACTGAAAATAAATTTTCAGAACGTTTGAATATGATATCCTGACAGTAGACATTTCAGAAATTTATGATTAATTCATCAAAGAATTTCTTGTTTATATTTGATAAAATAGAAAAATGGAAACCACATGAAAAAATTTAATACTTATGATGAAGAAGCATGTGAACAAATAATGAATTTACTGTACTAAAAGTTTATTAGTATTGGATTCCCAAGGTGTGTGTTCTTCTCTTGGGAGGACTGTTTCTCCCACTTTAAATATTCCTTAGTTACCTGTAATAAAATGGAGGTCTTCATGAAAAGATACATCTAAGTCAATTATACAGACATACAGAATTAATTAATGTATATTAATAGATAACATATTAATATGCAGTAATACACATTAATAATGTGTTAATGTTAATATGTTATATATTGATGTATTTATGATTACACATATGCAAAATATACACAAACACATGCATATGTTTATATGTGTCTGTTTTATGACAAGAATTAAAAGTTTCTATGAATCTGCAAAAAGGAAAGAAGGATATATAGGCTGGTTTAGAAGAATAAAAATGAGAGGTAACTCATGTAATTATATTATAATCTCATACACAAGTATAATTTAATATTGTAGAGTAGCTAAATATATATAATAACACATAAATATATATATAAGTATACATATACATATATATGCATATGTCATTAGTGCTTCATATAGACTTGGTCCTATTTTATATTTTTGAGAACACAAACCAGAAATTGGTTTTTATTTGATGACTTACGCATACCCTCTGTAATTTTGTCCAAATGACATTGTGTTTATAAGTGACACTGTATGAATATATTACAATAGAGAATGTTGTGTAAGACATATTCATTTTTCAGTCTCACAGTAGTTTGTAATTTTCTCATCAATACTGGAACTCAAATTTGCCCATGTTTACTTTCACAAGGGAGTACTCCACAATTATATGCTCAACTGAAACTTTAAAATGATTCCAGTTGATACCATATTGGAAGTTAATGTTAGCTAGGCCAGTTGTAGGTATAAAGATTTTTAACTTATGTTGCAGAATTTTATTCAAGCCTTGGAAATAACACTTCTAAATCTCTGTGTTCTATCTCTAGCTCTAAGACTTAAAAGGACATTAATCAACTTTTAAAGGTACATCAAAAACTTTGTTTAATCGGCTACTGACCAATATAGGCATATTATAATAATCATCCAAGGAATTTTGATTCAAAAGAGTTATGCTCTTATAGGTTAAGTATAAGGTAATAGTTATCTTTCACTTAGATAAATGTGAATAATTTATGCAGGTAATATAATGGTTAGGTTAAATTTTTCTTTAGATTTTATTAATATCTTTTACCATAAATCTTGAATTTCTACACATAACTGTATTTGGAATTCAAACAATTTTCAAAAAAAATTTAAAATTTGGATTGGAATCATGTTTATTTAAAATGTAGCTCAAATGTGTAGTTTCATTTCTTAAATACAATTTGACAACATCCATTCTCTATGTCACATACATATGCCTAGCAGTATAATAGACCTATATATGCTCCAAGGAAGTGACAATAAGTATATTGAGCATACGTCAGTATAGGTCTCACAGTCCTGAGTAGTTGACCAACACAAAATGGACTCCATGATTTTTGTTTGTTTTTATGTTTATGGTTCTGTATTTTTGTGGTTGGTTTATTTATTTATTTATTTATTTATTTATTTATTTATTTATTTAGAGATGAAAACCATGAAGTTTGGTGAATATTGCAGTGGAAGGGGTATGAGAGAACACTGGCATGAGGGGAAAGCATGCATATATGATCAAAATATATTCTACTTAAAATTTTAAAATAATTTAAAATGTAATAAAAAGAAAAATGTTAATCTATGGGATAATTTTGTTTTAAACACAATGGTAAGTGGTCATTCTTGTTTGTTTGCATTGGGATATTGTTTTTGTGTGAATTCTTTTAAATATGGTCTCATTTTGTGACCCTTGCTCACCTGGAATTTGCATTTTATAGCAAGTGTACCTGTAACTCTCAGAGACTGTCCTCCCTCTTTTCAGAGTGCTAGGATTAAAAGGTGTGTGCCATTACATTAGACTGCATGGGAAGGAAACACTTTTGAAAATGTTATCTAAGTGATTAGTGTGCTTTCAGGCACCTGGCCAATTTTTCTTGTTCCTTACCTTTGAAGGTGAGTAGAGGAAGAGCAAGTTATTAACCTTTTTCAGGATATTTGATATCATCAAGAATTACAAGCTCTCTTCTGGGTTTTGAATGATTTCTACCCTCTCTATAAAGGTGTGCTTTCTGATACTTTGTATCTGAGTTCCAATATATATGTATATCTGTATGTATATGTATATTTGTATGTGCATGTATATGGTGTACTTGTACATCTGTGTGTGTGTATTGACCCTTCCTTTATTTCCCAATTGATCAGAATATGCATTTTGTAATAATAAAAACCTGTATTAATAAATGTTCTTATATTTTCAACTTCTTTTACCACTGTCCACTATTGTAAGAATATGGAGATACACAATAAAATACATTGGATCTGTTGAATGAATAATATTTGGGGGAGAATAGATTGTTGCCTTGATTTGTTTATATTTTTGTGTACTACATATTCTTGTGTTTAAAAGAAGAAATTACAGTCACTGTTTTTATGAATCTGTCACTGAAACTCAGTCATATAGAAAAAACACTTGTCAATCTATGTTGAAGTAAAACAGAATAAATATATGATATTGCTGCTTCAAATAAAATTCAAAATGTGGTCTGTGATTTTGATTACTCTTAGAGATAGTACATAGCATTTATTTTCTTTAATAAAGAAATTTTGTCTTTAACAATGTTGAAATATTTGTAGTTTAATAAAAATAATATCATCCCAAAGAATTTATATTTCATAATTCACTATTTGAGTGAATTTTAAATTGTATAGGCAAAACAGTAATTAGATAGGACCACTGTTGTTGATATATTTATATTTAATATTTAGAATCATAGATTAGTGAAAGAACTTCAGTAGCTTATCTTGTAAATAATGGTAATAACTTCTATTTTAAATTAAATAATGGGAAATTTAGGACATAATAGTTTTTCTATCATGCTGTAAGATAGTATTCTTAATATAAATATTGGAGACTTGACAATGCACATGTTGATGGATTTCTTAAAATGACAATAGCATAAATAATCAAATGCACTAAAATTAACTTTTTATAATCCCTATACCCTAGTACTTGCATCCATACATATAATAAATACATAGATAAGATAATTATGAATTTTGAATTATTAACCTGACAATTTTTAAAATTTGCTACAATGATCCCCATACAAATGTGAATCAAACAATTAATATAAATGTAAATATAAGAATTTATGTATAATTCCAAATTAAAAATAAATATGTTCTCTTTCTTATACTTCTTCATATATATTTTCACTAATTTTATGTAACTAATAATTAACATTGATTAGAAGCTGCATCAAAATTGAACTGCTTGGGCTGGAGCCATAGTTCTTTCATTGTTAAAGCATTCTTGTTACAACTAGAAGGTCCAAGATCTATTTCTAGCATTGAAAAAAAAGAAAAAGGAAAGGGGAATGTAATTCTGCATTTGTTAAAAATTTCATTTTTTTTAATTTCATGCTTTTTAACACGAGTGAAAACTAAATGAAATTAAACATAACTTACATGTGACTTCGACAGAAGTATAGATCAAAGCCAAACAAAAATTTACTTTAATCATTTAAAAGAATATAAAATGTAGATATTATAGAGAAAAAAAAACCAAAATCTTGAAAAACTGTGTGACTATGATAGTTAGTTTGTCCTATCAGCTTGACTAGATTGAGAGTTTTTTTTTTATTAAAATGGAAATTTTTCTCTACATAAGAACCTATATAACTAAGAAACGAGTAGTCAACATTAGGATTTAAACTGAAATCCACAAAAAAAAAAGTATGACTAAGGAATAAAGAATTACAATTAGATGTTGGGCATTTCATCTAAGGTCCCTCCCGTTGAGTCCTAAGAGTCTCTCACCTCACAGGTCTCTGGAACATTCTACAATGCCCACCCCCACCTACTATCTCCTAAGGTTTCCTGTTTCCATTATTTCTGCTGACCCTCAGGGATTCACCCTTGTTTCTCCCAAATACCTGTTCCGCTCCCTGTCTCCTGTCACCCCAATTCCCTCCTTCCTTTTGCTGCCCAGTGATTATTTTCTTCACCCTCCCAAGTGGGATTCCGGCATCCTTACTTGGCCCCTTTGGCTTGTTAACCTCCTTGAGGTCTGTGGATTGTATTCTTGGTATTCTGTACTTTTTTGCTCATATCCACTTTTAAAGGGGTTTAGAAATAACAGAATTCTCAGCATAGAAATCTAAATGGTAGAGAAGCACAACTGGCTGTCCTCTGAGAGATTCTGCCAGCACCTGACTAAGACAGATGCAGATACTCATAACCAACCATTGGATTGAGCCCAGGGACCCCAATGGAATTGTTAGCATAAGGGCAGAAGGAGATGAACGGGATTGCAACACCATAGGAAGAACAACAGTATCAACTAACTGGACCACCGAGAGCTCCCAGGGAATAAGCCACCAATCAAAGGGTAACATAGGCCAGTCCATGGCTCCTCCTATATATGTAGCAGAGGATTGCCTCATATGGCATCAGTGGGAGGGGAGGTACATGGTCCTTTGGAGGCTTGATGCTCTAGGAGTGATGGATGCTAGAAGAGTGTGGTGGGAGTGGGTGGATGGGTGGAGGAGCATCCTCCTGAAGGCAGAGGGGAGGGGGAGGTAGTGGGAGTCTCATAGAAGAGAGTCTGGGAAGGAGGAAAACATTTGAAATATATACAGATAAATGATTAATAAAGAAAAAAGGAAAAATAAATATGCAACACCCTTAGCCACAAGGCAAATACAAATCAAAACAAACCTGAGATTCTGCTTAAGTATTCCGTATATGAATACATCACTATGAGCTTTTCCTCTGAAAACTGATGTTCAAGACTTGTGTCCATTGTTATTTTCCTTGTTCAGAAAATATTTAGTTACACACAATATTAGGTATTATGAGAGAATCTTCCCTGCATTTTCTACAAGATACAATCTCACAGCAGATAAATTTCATATAATACATACGAGTATATAGATAAGTATATATGAGTATATATATACATATATATATATATATATTATATAGGCAAAGTGTATATGAAGTTAAGTCACTTGAGGGTGAGAATGGTCCCCACAGAAGCCATAGTCTAAAAGAGACCCAGTGCCAGGCATAAAATACCCCACTTTTCAATTATTTTTTAAAGCCATCCAAAAAACAGGGCAGGCTATTACTGC
The DNA here is from genome assembly GCF_021556685.1 of Rattus norvegicus. Lineage (NCBI taxonomy): Eukaryota > Metazoa > Chordata > Mammalia > Rodentia > Muridae > Rattus > Rattus norvegicus. Next base: position 73,374,658 of record NC_141548.1, read on the forward strand.
TGCCCAAGATCACCTCCCAGAAATTGTAGGCAAGTCTTTAATGCTGAAAATAAGGTAGCAAGCCTGCTTCCTACGAAACCAAAAATCCTATTATGTGATGGCCATGATTCCATCAATAACCAACATGGTATGGTCTCTCTATATGTAAATATTGGCATTCATATCTTGGTGGTGGTCAAAAACTCTCTAATTGGACTTAAGGCCCATTCAGCAACAATAGGTAATTGTTCTTAGTATTAGAAAGCTAGCTAAATACCAGGGTCTTACAATCATGGATCTTAGAGGAGAACCTATTAACACTGCAACTTGACAAAACCATTGTAAATACTTATCGTTATAACCATAGATAACTATACCTCCCAATGCTTACCAAAAAAGGCTAATGGTTGTAGTAGACGACACAGCTATAAAAAACAACAATTACCCAACCTATGGAGAAGAATTGATAACGGAGTTCCAGCCTCAGAAGAAAAACCTAAAAACCAATTCCTTTAATATTAACTATATTAGCGTCACATGGCAATTGATGGAAAGATTGTAAGATGCTGGTAAAGCAATTTTAAGAGTACAAGAACACAGGATATCAATTCAAATTCTGGAAAATACAGAAGGCTTGGTGCCATAGTATGCCCATGTACACTGTCAGTGCTCCGAAGATAAGAGCAGAAGCACGATAATCCCTGGGACTTTGTAGGCCATATAGACTGGTAGATGAAGCAATAAGCAAAAGAGAAAAAATAAGAAAGGACAACAAGGAAAACATCTAATTAAGTGAATGATGACTGATGAGTATGTACATCCAAGTTTGTCCCCTAACCTCCACGTGTCTGTGGTAGTGTAGTCCTACTGTGGTAGTGTAGTTCCACATTCACATACATGCTCACACAGGTAAGTACATACATACATGCATACATACATACTTGCATACACATATTTGTGTGTACATATTTATACTATATCACATATACATACACAAAGATTAAGAACAAAGAATTGACCTTGAGAGAAGAAATTATTAAAAGATATTTCAGTATAACATCCAAGGGAGCAGAATTGTGTGCCAAGTCCAGATGCCGTGTAGCCTTTCATTGTCAGAGGACGTTCTGGAGGCCATAATGCAGAGGAGACTGGCAAACTTGAATTACCCATGTAATTCACTTTGGATTTCATCTTCATGCCTATCAGCCTTCAGTTCTTTAATAATGAGAGAACATAACTGTAAAGAAGATTTCCACTTTAGAAAACAAAATTTTGATTTTGAGAAATATAGTATAATTTATTTGGAAAAAATTTTGATTTTGAGAAGTATACTATAGTAGATATATTTTGACATGGTTACATTGTGGCACAGAGCTCATAAAAGTGTAGAAAAATACAATATAAAACCTCTTAGTACAATATTTGTCCATTTGATATTTAATTGTAGTTCCTGAAAAGGGATTTAATAATTTAATTCTTTCCTGAATAATCCAAGCTTATGATACAGTGGCCTTAGGTTCCTTGGAGAATCTCTGCTTCACTGAGGAAGCATGTATTAGCTCATGGAACACCTCAGAATAACAGTTGACTTCCAGGATAACAAACTATATAATTAGAGAGGTGGAAAGTTTATCACCACCCTACTGATTTTTGGAAATTTTGTGTTTGTGTCACAGAGAATGGGGATGAGATTACAGGGATTAACATGGCTGCCAAGACTGAATGAGCTTTCAATCCATGGTGTTATGTGGACAGACAAGAGGACATGGGGCTTTTAGCTGTTTTCTGTACGTTTTGTACCAAGTGTCTGTTCAGTGTGTTATTTCCTTTATATTCTTGACATTTACTATACCTTATAATAAATGTCAATGCTTCCTTCAGTTCTTTGAGCCATTCTGGCATAACAATCTGATGTAAATGGGATTCGGGCTATACCATAGGTATTTTTTCTAATAGATGTTGAACTAAGTCTGGCTTAATAACTGCTTTTGTAGGATGTCAGAAACCAGGAAAATCACTTAAGAAGCTCTTTCTTTTTTGTTTTGCTGTAATGAGATCAACTGATACTTATACCTGTCCAATGACCAAAGAACATATTTTCCTTTTGCATACACGCTCCTTGAACTTCAAAATCACTGCCAGCCACAGAAACACAGAGCACTCCCGGTCCCTCAGTGCCAGAAAGGTTCTTCTCCTGCTGGTTCTAGAATAATAAGACTAAACAGTTGACGATAAATCTGTATGCATGCCTTTTGAATCCATCCATTAGTTGTGCTTAGATTTATCTGACAAAACTTTAATGAAACCTCAAGACCTCATTTATATGAAAGGAGTAAATAGTCTAAAATACTCTACTCTGGAAATGTCCTTCGATTAACAGCTCATAAAACAAGAGTGAGTCCCATTCTTCTCAAATTGATTCTTAATCTGAGAAACAACCCCGATTTCTTCTTACTGTATATCCCTCTTTGTTTTTCTTCCTTGCATACTGTGACACTCTGTAATTGTTTGGTATGCTAATCAAATATGCAAACAAATAAGTAAACAAACAAACCTGGGCAGAAATGTATTTGGTTTTCCCAATTCATGTCCTCAGTAGAAAACAGAAAAAAAGTCTAAATGCATGAGCCTCTAACCTTGGGAATTTGATGCGTTTAGCAGCTAGATAATACCACAAGTGAATAGAATTATAAGATGTCCATTTGGGTTACTCTGGAGAAAACAAAAGTGTTTAGTGATGGAGAGAATAGTTCTAAGTAATCTGACATCAGAACTGTTAAGCAGTTGGGTAGGAGGGGAAAAATGTCTCCTGGATTTCCCATTTCTATGATAAAATACAATTTGAAAATGAATGAGAATGATGAACAGGTCAATTCAAATTAATCAAGAAGGTGTCAAAGACAGAGAGAGGGCTCTCCTTTCATGATCCCATGCTGAGAGTCAATAATTCAGATCCCTGGTGAGATTGGTAATATATGCATGTTCTTCATGCTCTGACTAGAGGCATTGTGAGTCCCAGTGCCCTTTCCCCTATGAAATAACCAAGTAGAAAATATCTCAAGGCTGAATCTACATTTCTTCTGGCCCTTGACTCCAGAGTATGTTAAAATTGTGAGACTATGTTCATAGGCATCTGGCAGAAAAAAAAAAAAAGGATTCTCTCTCTCTAATTCTGTGCGTAATCTGCCAATAATAAACCCACGTTCCTTAATCAATTTATGTTATTTAACTTCTTTTGAACAATGATAAATTTGAAAGTCTGATAACACTTCCTGTGCTGTGAAAGCCACTTTCAGAATGTATAAATTAATTCTATAAAAGTTAAAAAACAAAAGTTATGTGACAAATCCTGTAATATAGGAACAGAGGCAGAATGAGACATGGATGTTTGGCTTACTGAGAGGATAGAATAACACTGTTATGGTTTATTTGACTTTTTAATCCTACAATAGAACAAATCACTTCATTGCTTTATTCTCTGGTTAATGACTTTGAAGGAAACACTAACTTTTTTTTCTTTCTGTATGATGAAGATGAGATTAAAATATAGCTTCTTGTCTTATTTATCTATCTATCACAAAAACAAAGACAAGCACATCAGATTCCAATCTTCTGCATGACAGAATAGCTGTTTTGTTATCTCTGTTGATCTATATGGGGAAAGTAAAACACTCTAAGGGAGTCCTTGAACAAATTTTCATAAAGTTTTCTCTTCACCTCATGCCTTCGTTTTTGTGATCACAAGAGTCAATTCTTTGTATTTATACTTATCGTATTCTTCTGTTTTCTGTGGGGAGATTAAATCTGGGTGGGACCTTACATGTCCTAGGCAAAGGTTCTAACGTTGGGAATCTCTACACTCCCTAGCTTACTTTCCAATAATTCTTTAAAATGAAACTTATTTTTCTAGGGCCAGAATTTATTTTTATTTAAAAAGGGGAAAAAGAGGCAATGTCTACTGAGAGATAATTAAATCTACAGAAGAAATCTTACCTGCTAAAAATTCCGTTGACAACTATGTTCCTATGAGTAGAAGGAAAGAAAACACAAGCTTGTTCTTGAGGATAATTCTAATTTTAAACAATATAATGACCAAAAACATGCTCCATTCATACATCGTGAGGGGTGGATGTTCACTTTAAACCCCAGCATAAGTTTCTCCATGTAAAGGATCTAAGGAAGCCATTCCTCACACAATCCCAGTTGCCCTTATTAGTTGCCTGCTTCAGATTTAGATTCAAACAGTGGGAACTGATTTAACAGGGTGACAACTCTCTTCTCTTCCCTGAGGCAAAATCTATTTAACCTGGACCAACTACCTAACCAGGTGTGAATCCTCACTGAGGTGCAAATTTGTTTCTGTA